>NC_064858.1:51328711-51656568 GCF_024139225.1 Suncus etruscus | reverse complement strand
GTCTCACTGGGAAAAAAGCAGTTTTCTGTGTATCACTACATGGATTTCCAAATAATTAGCCTGAAACTATCTTTGAATTTTTACTTGTTTTACTAATTTAAAATGTAACTAATGATACCTTTTTACTAATTTATAATGTAAGTAATGAATGATCACTCTTTATTCCTCTTAATCCTTTTAAACACTCTTCTTGAAATGAATTCATTCATGGTCTTGCTTTATCAGTGTATTATCTGAATCACTGATTTCTGTCACCATATTGGTCCCAGAATGATTACATCTAAGTCACTGGGAGAGCTTCTGAAAAATGAAGATTTTTTTATCTTTATTTCTTTGACTCTCGTTCTAACTCTTTGTGAGACTAAGTGAAATTTCAGAGCTATATTTTAATTAACCAAGTTTGAGAAATTAGTGATCTGGAGGATCATCTGATGTTTTACTGTTTCAGAAGGGCCATAAAATCTCAAGTTTTTATTTCTCTTTGCTATAATAGAGATTGTGCCACATGAATACAAACCTCATTTATTTTTCTTCCTGGGCACAGAGTTGGGATATAGATCCCAGGTTCCTTTACAGTTCACTGGATCATTGTAACTAAGTCCAGACATTGGAAAATGAGAATTGTGCACTGCTTTCAATAATGGTCTCTAAAAATCTTAGCAGAGATTCTTCTTGGTCATTTATCTTTCTACTCATAGATCAGGTTCCTTCTATTCAGTGGTAAGAAGAGTTACCTAAGATATAAAGATAATAATATAAAGAAATAAATAGAAAATATCCATATTTTCAACAACAGTATTTTATGCTAAGTGAAATAAACAAAGAAATACAAATATTGTAATGATTTCACACATATGTAGTATAATAAAACCAAAAACACACAAATATTTACATTACTAAAACTTTAATTCTAAGAATTCTAAAAAACAGTACAAGGACTCTATTGGGCCATTGTTTTGCTTTTTAACCATTACAAATACCACCCCCTTAACATTTTTAGTAGACTTTGCTGATAATTAAGCATTTCAATAACCCAGAGACCTATTTATATTTGACCAAGTATAGTTATATATTAGGCTAACATTTAAAAAGCAAAAGCCTTAAGGCCAATTTAGCTTTAAAAAGAAATTTTGATGAGTTTCTTTTTATGTAGTTTTA
Organism: Suncus etruscus; assembly: GCF_024139225.1. Taxonomy (NCBI): domain Eukaryota; kingdom Metazoa; phylum Chordata; class Mammalia; order Eulipotyphla; family Soricidae; genus Suncus; species Suncus etruscus. Next base: position 51,655,410 of record NC_064858.1, on the reverse strand, counting down.
TTCCTTCTAAAAGACTACAGCATAATCAAAGATCTGGCTAATTGAGAGCTCCAGGTAATAAGATTTCAATTTAATAAGGTTTTATGACAGTTATAGGAATAAAAAATATAAAAAAGCAATAAATCTGGATTTCTAACCATCAAATGCATAAAAATAAAAGCCTTTGAAAATTTAAGATTTAATAGAATCACACAACCTGAAGAGTATTCAAAAGGTCATGATATTTATTTACTTTTGAAAAAGTCTGTAGGAAAAAATTCTACCACTGAGCTCATCACTGTCATCACTTTGGAGACAGTTTTACAGAATAATGTTAAGGGACCAAGAGTAAGAATGAAACAGAAGAGGGTTTAAGTTCTAGCTCTTCCCTTTACTTCTGGGGAGATTTTGAATCAACACTACCCCTCACTCCCTCTACCTGTTCAGGGCTTCTTAAGGACCCATCAGGCAAGTAATAACTTACAGGAAATGCCTGCCTGGTGGGACCAGATAGGCTCTAAAGCATTATAGATTACATTGTAATTAAAATTTGCTTATTTTAATATAGTAAGTAATTGCAAAATGTCCTCTTTGACACTGGGACAATCAGTTCTCATCTGTATACATAAGATAAAGTCTGAGAAATCAGGGTCCAAAGCCTAATGTCTTTTAAGCCAAGAAAAAGGAAGATGAGAGGGCTTAGGGGAGCTGGCACTAGAATTCTATTGAAGTAGCAACTGGGTACTAATATCTATACTTCTGAATCTTTTTACTGCCCACCAGGAAGACCAGTGAGTCCTGGCCCAAGATTATTGGTGTTTGAAGCTTCTCTCAAAATAAAACTCTCCCCAGTATTGCAAACGGGGCTGGGGAAAACCTGTCAGGACCATCCAGGTTCAGAGAGCAGAACTGCTGGAGATCACCTCCTAAGAGCTGCATCTCCAGAGAGGAGTTGAGATCATTCCATGAGGGTTTGCCCACCTCCCTACCTCCACCTGGCTGGCCCGAGGGAGGGAGCAGGGAAAGCTTGCCACCACATCTCTTTTGATAAGCTACTGAGGAGACACATTGTCTCCTCCGTTTTCTAAGTTTCAGTTTGAAAATTGAATCCGGGAACTTGTCAACTCTGACAGCACAGCTTTAGCATTCGATTCAAAATCACACTGCTTGTACTTTATAAAATCCATCTTCTGACTTCAGAACGGTCAGATTTTTCAAAATCTTCCCCAAGTAGAGAAATAAAAATTTTCAGTTTCCTCCCTTCTCTCCAATCTGGGGCTCTTCAGTGTGTGTGTGTGTGTGTGTGTGTGTGTGTGTGTGTGTGTGTGTGTGTGTGTGTGTGTGTGTGTGTGTGTGTGTGTATTACCTTTCTTCTTCCTACCACTACTCACCCACCTGGTGTGTGTGTGTGTGTGTGTGTGTATTACCTTTCTTCTTCCTACCACTACTCACCCACCTGTTTCCCCAGAGTTTTCTTTCAACAATAGAAATCAACCCTTTCTCTGAAAAACCAAGGTTCTGTGTTTGATACCAATAGGCTCTCATCAGGTAGCAAAGACAGGGAAAAAAAAATAGTTTGTCTGCACAGGATTAATCACAAATCAACTGTCTTTGTGGCAGGACTCCATGCCCTAAAAATCAACACTAAGCTCAGGGAAAAATTACTCCAAGCTTTCAAGTTACATAAGTCATACCTAGCTGCAAAGGTCTCCATGGGCAGCTTAACCGGGGAGGTGAAATTAACACACTCAAAGGGATAGGTCAAAACCCAGAACATGGCAGGAAACCAAAGGTAAAACCACAATGCGATGACAGATGGCAAAGGCCCGTCAATGCCTGTGAAATTACAAGGTGAAATTCATCTGACATTTCATTCACATAAGAATAACAGGACCCTGAAGTCAAACAATGACATTCTGCAAGGAAACACCTCTGCAGATGACACTTCTTACAGAGTCCAGCCTCCACGGTATATACCAGAATTTCCAGCGATCTAGGTGTGTGTGGGAGGAGGGTGACTGGGGAAACAAGTGAGAGAGAATGGGGGAAAGCAAAGAACACCCAACAGACAGGGAGACAGCCAATTTCTTAGCAAAGGGACAATGCGGTGACAGTTCATTTCAGTTCCATCCTCCAAGGAGTTGAGCTTAATATGTTATTTTTAAAAGCAACATTTGAAAGGTGCTAGCAATCATTCATTCATTTGAGTTCTGTTTGACCTTTAAAAGTAATTTTTCAACTAAGAGGTCAAACTGATGCTAGGGGAAGTAGGAGACAGGAGGTAATATGTTTTAATGAAATGGAACCAAGTCAAATAAATCCCAGAACCCAGGAATCCCCTACTCAAGGTGAGAGGCACTAGTGCCAAGGGTCTGTGCCTTCCAGACTGTCCCTTTATTTTCCTACAGGATGGTTTGTTTGGTTGTTGTTGTTGTTTATTCAGGAGTTACTACTGGTTCACTAGTGCCAAGGGTTTGTGCCTTCCAGACTGTCCCTTTATTTTCCTGCAGGATGGGATGGTTTGTTTTGGTTGTTGTTGTTTATTCAGGGGTTACTACTGGCTCTGTGCTCAGAAACTACTCCTGGTAGGAGTGGAGGACCAAATAGAATACTGAGATTGAATGCAGGTCTACTGCACAAACAAGGTGAATGCTCTCCCTGCTGCTATGCTATCACTCTGGGGGTCCCAGGATGGGTTTTTGTTTCATTCTTACTGCACAAGAAATTGAACCCAGGGCCTCACAACCTAGAGGGAAGGTACTAAAAACAAAATAGTCTTTCAATTGCAAAGAAGCTGGAAAGGCTATGGGTGTGTGTCTTTCTTATATCCATTAATCAACAGGAAAATTAAGGAAAATGTTTTTGGTGATGGGACATGCAAGAGAAAAAGATGTCCAGTGAAATTCTAAAGAAAAGACTAAACTTTTAAGATATTAATTTCTGATCACTTGTCTTCTGTTTGTATGAAGAGGGTATTTATTGAATTAAGTCCTCAGATTCCAACAGCAGAACAGAGAGAGAGAGAGAGAGAGAGAGAGAGAGAGAGAGAGAGAGAGAGAGAGAGAGAGAGAGAGAGTTAGGAGAAAAGGATTTTTGAGGAGTTTTCCCAGGTACACTCACACCCAACACATACTTAAACAGACAAAAGGATCAATCCCAAGTTTATACCTGAAAAACTGGCCCAGGTGAAACAGGTCAAACGTTTTTAAATATAGAGCTGGTATGTCAGGAGAAAAACATTTCCAGTTTCTAGATGTAGTCTATGTAGATGAATTGGAACTTTGATGAAAATAAAAGCTTCAAGATTTAGATTGAGTATAGAACGTTTACAAAACAATCATAATTTTAATATAAAATATTAGGTACCACAGTCAATGAGCACTGTAGAAGGAGTCTTCACCTAGAAATATAGTATCATGTTTTGAATAACCAGGTTCCTTTCTAGAAAGCACTGGCACAAAGCCACTTGATATACTAAAAACCCAGCAAGAATCAGAAATAATTTGTAAATAACATACTCAATAACTGAGCACTCTAATATGAGTCCAGGGCATTCAAATGTTTCATTCAAGGATCTCTGTGGAGAAACATATAAAATCATACAAACAGGTATATTCCAATGAAAAATATGGATTTAAAGTAGTGGTTATGACATTATCATAATGGTAACTGCATTAAGAGTTCAAAATAAAAAATATATCTCCACTATAACAAAATATGAAAATAGAAATTAAGACATTGAAACATTATAATGAGCACTGAAGTGGAATCTATTATGCTGAGTGAAGTAAGTCAGAGGGAGAGAGAAAGACGCAGAATGGTTTCACTCATCTATGGGCTTTAAGAAAAATGAAAGACATTCTTAACAGTATCTCAGAGACAAGAGAGATGAGGGCTGGTAGGTGCAGCTCAAGACATGAAGCTCATCACACAGAGTGATGACTGCAGTTGGAGAGATGACTACACTGAAAACTATCATAACAATGTGAATGAATGAGGGAAGTAGAAAGCCTGTCTCGAGTACAGGTGTAGGGGGTGGGGAGGAGGGAGATCTGGGAAATTGGTGGAGGGAATGTTGGTGAAGGGGGGTGTTCTTTACATGACTGTAATCATACAACTATAATCATGTTTGTAATCATGGTGTTTAAATAAAGATAATAAAAAAAGAAGAAAAAAGAGAGTATATTTTCTAATCCATCTAGCTATTTTCTGTTGATAAAAATCTTATAATGGGTCAAAGCTATAGCGCAGTGGAAGGGTATTTGCCTTGCATAGCCAACTCAGAAAGAACCCCAGTTCAATCCCTGGAATCCCATGTCTGTCAGGAGTGATTTCTGAGCATAGAGCCATAGAGTAACCCCTGAGCGCCACTGGGTGTGACACAAAAACCAAAACAAAACTCTGGGATGGAGAGAGAGCACAGCGGCGTTTGCCTTACAAGCAGCCGATCCAGGATCAAAGGTGGTTGGTTCGAATCCCGGTGTCCCATATGGTCCCCCGTGCCTGCCAGGAGCTATTTCTGAGCAGACAACCAGGAGTAACCCCTGAGCACTGCCAGGTGTGACCCAAAAACAAAAAACCAAAACCAAAACAAAATCTTATAACATTATTATAGACATCTTTAAAAAGCATTCAGTTAACTAGTTTAAACAGCTGTATCTGTTGTCATAGATCTCTTTGAGGTATAAAATAGAATATTAACTGCTGAAGATTTCACAGATGGTTTGGAGATTTCAGAAACTTCTTGATCATCAAATTTAAACCAACATTATCTTGTTGAATTTTTACAAGATACTGGGAAATAATCCTTTTCCAATTCACCATAATAATCTCAATTCAAAACTGAGAATAAGTTGTATTATTGTTCAGGGTTATTTTTAAAATTCCGGACACATTGTGATAAGTCAAGGTTTTCTAAAGAAATGCTCACATAAGTCTGTGGGTTTTTCATCTTTTTATTTTCATAGAGAAAACATTTCAAAAGTATTAATAGTACAGGATGTAATTTTAAAATTTCTGTTCTTTTTTAGGGCATCCTATTGTTTTTTCACAATAGTTGTGAAAAATAGTTGTCTTTAAGTTTTTATTTTTGAAAAACATTTCAAGGCAATTTATAACCTTTATTTGTCTATGGATGTTAGAGGCAAAGATAAATAAGTAAAAGTCTCTGATGTCTGAGGTTCATGGTGGCACATGAGACATTGTACTGTGGATCTCAGCTGGCCTTGAAAAAAGTGTGGTAATAAAGGATTCATTAGACTACTGTGTCTCTGCCAAGCTTGTTTTACTGTTTTGTTTCAGGGATAGAATCATTATTTTACTCCATATAGCTGTTCTGTTTACTAATTTATTCAAGTCCTGATGGAGACCCTTCATCAAGAATAGAAGTAGTTCATGTAGATTTTGTTTACTGTCTCCTGCAAACTAATTATTTATTTTTCCAATGGTCATCATAAAATCTTTTGGGCTGACCTACCTATGTTATCCTGCCATGATGCTTTTTATAAGCTTAGAAAATTCTTCTGCCACCTTGCCTTTATGCCCCAGTGGATTTGACCTATTAATGTCTTTATAATGGTCTGGTAAAAGCAACCAGTTAAACTGGGGATATTATACATGCATTGTAATACTGAGTTCAAATAACATGTGTTTTCTAAATTATGAAGTCTGGTGAGAGTAGGACCCTTTTCTCATCAGAATCAAGGTCCTGGAATTGTTTATTTCAATTCTTGATAGTCTCTATCTCAATGGATGGTGTTAATTTATTGTCCTGGTTACCTGTTGAAGTCGTAGTTTGTTTTCTATTCTCATCCATTAGAGTGTGGGCACTGAAATAAGAACTATTATTTCCCCTACAGAATCTATAATATCCAGGTGAATTACTATTTATTTGAGTGTTAAACTGCTTCTTCCTACAATAATACCCACAGTTCATTGAGGAAGAGGCCCTGCTATGCTAGACCTAAAATTTTAAGGGCATTGACCTGGGAGGATGGTTAAGTCCTCATGATAGGAAATATCCAAACTTCAGCTTCCTGATGTGGCAGACTTTAATGAGTTTAAGCTGCAAAGTTCCCTTGGTCTGGACCAGGAAGTTAAATAATTGATGGAAGGTCCCCTGAGTTTGAGAGGTCAACGGATGCCCCCTACCCAGTTTCCCAAGACAGGTTAAGTTAGTCATGGTCTCAAGGGGGCATATTTGTGAGCTGGTACAAAAAAGAGGTTGTGCTCTGCATTGGTTTTTTAAATGTCCCATAGTGCCACACTTAAACCCTCATGAAGTGGTTTCAAACCCTTTCCCCATTTGCTATCTTGGCATCAGGGAGCTGAAAAGCAGTATCTTACCCAGTGAACTCCCTTACCACACCTTGGACAAAGTCCAAGTGTTCTCATTGTGCGAAGGCCAGTAACTTGACTCCCAAGAGTCTGCATTTGAGTAGTATATGCTGCTAAGAGTACAGTGGCAGGGTATGAAGACAAGCTATTGACCTGATTCCCTGGAGTCTGCATTTGAGTAGTATATGGTTAAAAAAAGCAGTGGGAGTGGGGTGTAGGGAAGGTGAGGGCAGGTTGGTAGAAGTCACAAGGACAGTGGCAGAAGACCTGGAAGGATAATTATTAGAACCATTGGGGGATGAGGGGGACTCAGTGTGAGATTATGGTAATAGCTGACATTTCTACAAGCATGTAGGTATATTATCCTACTTTTCTCTTATAGGGTGTAATATTGCTGACACTGTCCATTAGCATTAGCAACTGCTAAAGGTCCTATCGGCATTGTTAGGTCCTGTCTCTCAACTGCATTTTATAATCTATCTAGAAAATCTACATATGGCTTTGTAGCCCCCTGAACAACCTTAGCATAACTACCAATATATTAGGCTTCAGAGTCACCCTTTATCCAAGCCTCTAAAATGAGATTCACTAATTATCCTTAAAACAGAATATGGTAGAAGCCGGAGTGATGGTGCAGTGGTAAGGCATTTGTCTTGCACTCAGCTGACCCAGGACAGACCACAGTTTGATCCCCCAATGTCCCTTATGGTCCCCCAAAGCCAAGAGCAATTTCTGAGTGCAAAGCCAGGAGTAACCCCTGAATGTCACTGGGTATGGCCCCCCAAAAATTTAAAAACAACAATACAACAAATGGTAATCTAGCCTGCTTATTCACATTTGTGAATTCCCCTTCCTCTACAAGTACTTCATAATCCAATTGGAGCCCTGCAACCCTCTTTCCAGAGTGGCCTAGTTTTTTAAGTCTATCCTTAGGAAGCTCATGATACCATATTTTCATTGTAAATATTGAGATGGGGAGATATATTTTGGTCACACTCTCTTATAATCCTGATGAATTCAATTTGCCTCATTACTCCAGGTACCAAGATATTGAATACAATACTAAGCAAGAGGACCAGATTGAGTGCATGCTTTCTTAAACTGACCATTTCATCCTCTTGGTTGGAAAAATTTGTTCCTGAGTTTGTCTCATTTCTTTAAGAATTGGTTCCCATGGTCGAATATTTTTTCTGATGGGGTCCCTTTGTTTCTGAATCTGTATTAATTCTAACATCTCTAAAAACTAGTTGTTTTGGTGAATTGTTTTCCTTGTGAGGAAAAATTACTTTTGATTCTGTTTTTATGTTAATCTCTCTTATGACTACCCATTGTGGGGGAAAGAGTGGATTTGCCGACTCCCCTCGAAGATCTATTTCAAGTTAGTTTCAAATTATTTCAAGAATAGATTTAATCATCATCAATATTATATAGACCCCAAAAATGAAGTCTTAAAACGTAAAACAGTAATAGGAAAAGACTGGAGTGATAGCACAGAAGGTAGGGTGTTTACCTTGCTTGTGATTGACACAGGTTATATACAGTTGCCTGAGCATTGCCAGGAATGACCTCTGAGTACAGAGCCAGGAGTAACTACTGAACAAACACCCTACCTGCTGTGCTATGGTTCCAGCCTCAGATTTCTCACCTTATAGTAGAATAAAAAACACGCTTATTTGTATAACATATACCATGCAAAACTTCCTTTGTTTTCTTTCTTAGATAATAAATATGAGTAAGTGCTCACCATCCCAGGTGGTCTTAAAAAGCTCCTGCCTACCCACTCTTTGCCCAGTACATGTATAGCTATTTACAAAAGGTGATTATACACATATTTCACTTCCTCCCTGCAATATGAAAATAGAAACTAAGTTTCCCCAATGAGACGCAAAACAGGATGTATAATTTGTTTTAAGTTTCCAGAGCAATTTATGGAGACAAAAATAAAAATGCCATGGCATTTTGCTGGCATATATATATGTATATATATATATATATATATATATATTTTTTTTTAATGATACTTTTCACTAAGAACATTAAATATATTCTAAGCCATGCACCCAGAGAAAAAGAGAAGCCTCAAAGAGAATTTTTTTTATGAGGTAGCCCCTAAAGGCCTCCACTAGCTACTAACTTTCAGGAACCCACCCACATTCACCTGCGCCTGCCTGGGTAATTAACAGGCTCTTAGCTAGATTGCCTTCATTTGAGAAAAGTTTCTCCTATTTAAGAAGTGCAGCCTCTCCTCTTGGCCCTGAGCTGAAAACTCTTCAGTGAAATTTCTGTCAGGAAATGACTGCCATCTAAGATTTCATTATTTTGAAATGAATCTTAAAAATGAAAAGGATGAGTTTGTTTATTCCTTTGGGGACTACACCCAGTTGTGCTCAGGGTTTATTTCTGGCTCTAAGCGTTTATGTTTAGTGAACTCAGGGAATGCTGGGGATAGAAGCCAGGTCAGTGACATGCAAGGCAAATACCCTACCTGCTATACTATCTTTCTGGCCCCAGGATGATTTTATTAAAAGAAAACAGAGTTAATCTAAAGTTTGAGCTTTGCTATCATGCACATTAACCAAGTGGTTAAGGCTAAGTTTAAGATTTTATTGAAACCTCAGGTTCTCTCTGTCTCTCTGTCTCTGTCTCTCTCGGTATCTCTGTCTCTCTGTCTCTCTGTCTCTCTCTGTCTCTGTCTGTCTGTCTGTCTGTCTGTCTGTCTGTCTGTCTCTCTCTCTCTCTCTCTCTCTCTCTCTCTCTCTCTCTCTCTCACTTGAATTTTATTTGTAGCCACTACTTATATTCTATGAGACCGGGGTGATTTCTCAAATTGTCTGAGATCTCTGTGCTACAGAGCCTGTTTTTTGCAGTAAGCCTCCAAGTGTGGTGTTCTGTTCTCTTGCCTTTCATTGCTCTATTTTGAATTCCCTCTTCAATCTAGCCACTTAGTAACCACAAATAAGATTTATGAGGCACTTTTGAGGCATATTTTAATGAACTGTTCAGTATTCCACCTCAGTCTAATGTTCTTTGTATGCAATAGGAAATTGTCTAATTCAAACAGGAAAATATTGGTTCAATAGATCTGACCTTTGGGAGTTTACAGTATAGAAATAACTCGAAATCCAGCATAAAAAAGACAGCAGTCAGGAAAAGTTTGAGAAAGTCTAGCAGTAATAATAAGCAAAATAAATGAGCTCCGGTCACTGGGGCATGCAGGGAGCTGGCTTAGGTCACATCATGACAGTCCAGTTAGTTTATATCCAGTTTATTGACCTCCCATACTGATGATCTTTTTTGGACCCAATAAATCTTCATGATGGTGGCTGTCCCATACATGGTAGGATTATTGGCAATAGTCCTGAACTCAAAAATGCCATGGCATTTTCTCATTGTGAGAGCAAAAACACATCTTTGGGCACTGCTAAAATCCCTCTAGAAGGCAACATCATCACCAGTTGAGAGCCATAATTTGGACTTGAACCACAAAATTGGCTGATTTATGGATTTGGGGGATTCCAGGAGGTAGGCACCTAGAATTTCCATAAAGCAAAGGTAAAATAGCTCTCTTCCCACAGAGAAATTCAAAGTAGTGATCCCCCCCCCAAAAAAAAAGCAGAATTAATATTTGCCATCCATTTACACATCAGTAATGAGACTGTTGAACAGGTTAAGTTTTCCAATCATGGATCCAGAGAACTAGAATAAAAGGTAAAACTCATGCTACTTTTCAAAACAGATTGTAGAAACTCTAATTCATCAGTCTGTCCTTCACAGATAGTTAGCACTGATGTCCTGAAAAGCACAATCCTGATAAGGGAGAGAAGGATGCTCAGGAATTTGAGAGCATGCAGGAGTCCCAGATTGTCCCACAAAACTCCCCAGTGTTTCCCTCCCCACCCCCTACCCTGAAAAAAAATCAGTAAGGGTAGTGGTCTCTTCCATTTTCTTACAAATTTTCCATGTTTTCCTTTGTCTAAGTCCTGTCAAAACTCTTTGGAAATCTTGGTAATTACAGGTTGGTTCCAACTGACATCGCTAATAGAAGGAAAAGAATTCAAACTCCCAGAGAGCACTTCATAATACATCTCAGTATTAATTAGTTTATTCTGCTGATTCCACCATGGTGCTAATAAGACCAAAGACAGAAATTCAGTCTTCCTGCCATATGGACTTGTTCAACAACCAGCCTTGGAATACCACTCCAAATAGGCAACTGATAGATGAATGTATATGGCTACTGGGGAATGTAGACAGTTGAAGACCTGTCTGGCCACATCCATCCCACTGCTAGAACACCTGGTGTCACATTTCTTTCAGAACTATGGCCCTCAGGGCCTCCTTCAGGAGCACAGAGCACTGGGCCTCTTCCCTAACTCCCTTATACACCTTCATCTCTTTTTCTCTCATTTATATAAGCTTCTTTTGCTGGTTCTTTTTCTTTCTGTTCATTTCCTAAAAAGTGGATCTCCAATATGCACCAACTCTAAATTCTACTACTATCAGCAGCAAGACTTGGCTTGTCTCCCCTTCCATTATTATTTCTGACAGCCCCCAAAGAAATCACTTAATATTCATTTCAGTCTTCCTTTTTCAGACAGTCTTAAAAATCAATTTCAAAAATTTTCTTCTTGATCCTGTCATTTAGCGCTGAAATGGCCCAAGCTGATTACTCGGAACCATTAATGTCTCCCTTCTCCTTCCAGAATGTCAGCTTCACTTTGTGAGCCTGTTCTGCTATGATTTACGTTGACTTTCATTTTAGGCTTGTTGTTTTTCACTAAGAAACATGGTTTTTTAAAGCTATATTTGTAGAACAACTTTCAATTATCCTTTTTCAAAAAAAAGGCAATAATAGGTGAAACACATTGGCTGAGAGAAAAAATACAAGTTAATGGGTGAGGAAAGAAAAGATTAAAATTACTATGACTCTAAAACCTTCCAAAGAACCACTTTAAATTCTCTACTTCCCAAACAGAAGTAAAGGAAAAGTCACATCATTTTATTTATTAATCTGAACCAGAATTTAAAATAGCACATTCACTCTAAACGCTGCAAGGAAGCCAAGAACAGGAAGAAAAAGGTCTGAAAGGGGAAAGAAAGGTAAAAGGCAGCTTTACAAAGAAGCAAAAAAGTTCTTTGTCTTCACTGCCATTCTGTGAACAGTTTAGAGATTTCAGCTCATTGTTATTGGTGATGCCCCTCTTCCTCCTTGCAATTGTTTGCCTGTTGAGAATTGACATTAGTTCTCCAAGTAACATTATTATGGAACTGGAGAGGTCGGACCATCAAGACCACCAACCAAGGGGGAAAACTTAACTAAATAAAAAACGTCCACTGCTTGTGTTTTTTGCTTCCTAGCAAATTGAGAATAATTTTTAAACAAAATGAGACTTTTTTTTTAATCTCTGAACCATGAAAAACAATGCTTCTGGCAGATTGCCATAGCAAATTTTTGCTTTACCAGTTAAGACTCACTCTGCTATCCTTGTAATTCTATCAGTTTATGACTTGCATTATCATGAAATCCTATCTACCTACACAATGACTAGCTTGAGAAAATAACTATAACAAAGAAACAATCAATGGAAAGATAAGCTCCACTGGCATGAATTGCAAGATTTTTTTTTTAAAATAAAATATGGATTCTTCTAAGATCAAAGAATCACAAATCCCTCTTTTGGGGAACATGTCACAGGAAACATTAGTATTTAAAAAAGTATCACCTCAGGAACTAACCAATATCAGCATGTGCATCCAGCCCCAAAGTACTTTGTGAGACTGAAGGTAGTTTGGAGGAGCCCATCCAATGTTAGCCACAGCCAAGATAATTTAGGCCAACTTTGAAATGGAACAGTGAGGCTCGCAGGCAAGACTCTGTCATTTCTATCCACCAAATATAAGCCCTCTCTGTGCAAACAAGTGTCCTTCTAGTGCCACCAGGAGGCAAACCAAAATGAAACACCATAAGGTGCATGGCTTTTCAGCTCCAATGACATGAAGTCAGTGCATTACCACAGGGACTAAAAATCATGGAATGTAACCAAGGGAAGGCGAAGTGCTTTTGTTTGCACATTTATTGAATATCAATAATGTGTTACTTTCCACTGGCAATAGAGAATTACATGCTGCCCTAAATAGGAAGTCATTAACCTACACAGATGTATAAGCAACAATTATTGCCATGGAATTAAGAAGGGATTTTGAAAGGAAGAGGGTAGAAGAGGAACATTTAGGCCATACTGGCAGTGCACCAGGGCTACTCCTGACTCTAAGCCTCAAGACTCAAGGTGGTGCTCATGAAACCATTGATGCCAAGGATTGAACTGAAATTGCCATAAACAAGGCAAATACCTTAAGCCCTGCACTGTCTCTAGCCCAAAAACTTTTAAATAGATGGGTGACTTTTGGAGACTGAAGGTAACAAAATGGAAGAATACTTTAATAAAGCTCCTGAACACAGTCATGTACCAGGAGCCAAGGAATCATGAATTCACTGTAGAATGTTCCTGAAAGTTCTGCCATATTTTTCTAGCACAACTGATAAAATATTTGAATTTCCAAAACTGCATGATGCTTCCCTTTACCAAAGGTCCATTTATTTCACAGACACTGACTTCTATGTTCTTGCAAATAACACAAACACTTCTTGGAGGGCACTTCTAATTGGATTTGAATGATAAAGACTTCAAACTAGACTCAACCATCAGAGACAGAACATCTGAACTCTCCGTGTAATTAACACGTGTCTGTAGGCCAGCAGATCCAGAAATGAGACCTGCAGGAGAATGACATTTGCATCACGGAATAATTCCTTGTGTTTAGCTTGCTGCTCTTCATCCTTATTCACATTTTCTCCAATCTTCTGTACTAGTAACTGTCTTTATTCCATGAAAATAATTATAATACCATCTTAATACAGAATCACATTGGCAAGTAATTTGTAGGGTACCAGCTTTAACCTCCATCCATGGTTGGAAGCCCCAGTACATGCTCAATAACCTTGACTTTGGCACATACAGTGACTACTTTCAAGATGCCAATGTTTTGTTCAGTATTGATGGCACAAGCTCTAATATGGAAGTTAACATTTCTAAATGAAGGAGTGAAGTTCTAGAATACATGAAAGAAGATCCTATTTTAATTCGGTCTGCTAAAGCCTTTGGTGTCTGGGTATTTTAAATATTCTATGTAGCTTCATCCTCATTTGAATCCTTTCCACAATATGATCTCTCTCAGATATTTTCTTAATTCAAAGGAATTGCACTCTCCCAAATTCCAAATCCACATGACAAATGTCTGGCAAATCACCCAAAGGCTAACAGGATCCCATCTATCCACCTGAGAAATAATGAGTGCCACTCACTCCATAGAAACACCACAGTAGAAAAGACTTTGGATTTCACAAACATTTTGTTTAAGATGTCAGGGATGTGGCATTCTCTTATTGAACGTAAATCCTGATTAATTATTCTATCAGCTAAGCAATCTACAACTTGTATATGGAAAACCTCGTTGGTCTCAGGATCTCAGGGATATTTGCTGTGATGAATCTAAAACTGTATCGTATATGGTTTTCTGCCATCAGAGATCTTCCCATCTCACCAGGGAGACCAGACTAATATACAAAGCCAAAGCAATAAATCATTAAACTAACATTTAGTTTTTTAAATTGAAATAGAAAAGGGATAATTTGTGGATTTGCTAATTACACTTCTGGGCCATGCACATGAGCCCTGAATAGCTCATCTAAGGCTTAACCCAGCTTCAGGGATAGTTCATCAAGGCCTCTCAAATTTTTTGCATGTTTATTTTACACTGTTTCTTAAGAGTTGTTTCCTACCCACAGACTGGGTGGCCTGCTCCTTTCCATTTTATGAAGCAAAACACAAAAGTTAAACACTTTCCACACCTATCTTGCATTGGTTTCCAAATATTTTCTATGCCAACTTGCTAATAAGCTTCTAAAACCTAAAAAAATGTTTCTGCATAAATAGATGTTAAGCAGTTTTAAATACTTAAAAAAAAAAAAACAAAACAACCAGTCCCATTCACACCCTGTTGCCAGTTTCTTTGTGTGTAGTGAGGAAAAATAACAAGGGAAGGAAAACAGTCCAAAGTGAACAGCTAGGGAAAGCTTGGAAGAAAATGCAGGGAAAAAAATATATGTAAATCGTCTGCATGAATCGCTAGTTCTTCCTGTTCTTATATTCTTTTGCTTTACAGGATTCAATTTCACACCAAACACAGCAGCGAGGGCTGAGACAAAGGAGAGAGCGAATCATTTAATGTACATTCCAGAAGAAAATAACCCCACACTTTTCTAAGCAAATTCATGTCAACTTTCCCTCCTCTGAAGATGAATAAGAACATTTTTAAATAAAGAGTCACCATAAATTTTGATGTTGCAAAAATAAATCCCCCAGATGTTTTGTGCAGCTTCAAGAATAAAAAGCTTCCAAGGCACTTACTTTAAACATAATAGCAAGAAAATGTTAGGCATTAAATTCAAATTATATTACATGAAAGCATGGCACGCTTCACGGTTTTTTTTTTTTTTTTTCTTTTTTAGAAGATCAGTCACATCTTTTGAGTGGGGTCCATTGGGAATACAAAGTTCAACTGTAGCAAACTTTTAACTGTGTTTCAAAAACACGAAAGAGCACTGATTGAATCTCTCTGAGCTAACTAAAACAGGAGAGAAAATCAGATGTTTAGGTCAGGGGTAAATAAATAACATTGGTTTTACTTCTTCTTTTAATAAAAGCGTTAAAACAGCATACATGTTAAATAATCACTGACTATAACAGAGTTTCCTAATATCTAAGTAAATGCAATTAGATCGAATAAAAATATCTCGTTTAGATCTCAGGAATGAAAATTATGGATCAGAGTATCTTCCATGCAAAATTGAAGGCATTTCAAACTAAACTTTATTGAGACAGCTGTGCCCTCTAGAGGTGACACTTGGAAATGAATAAATCTTTCCCAAACCACTAACAATGACTTTCCGAAAGAATTGGACTTGGAAATGCAGAGAAGGCTTTAGGAGATTTCATTCATGTTCCTTTCTTTGTGTCAAACCAGTTTTCAATTAATACTAATTCAGAATTTCAATTTAGAAACTTCCAAATGTGTGCCAAACATTTTGGTAGATGGAATTAGAAGCCTGTGTTCAATATGTGAAATACAATGAGTAGGGCCATACTAAACATTCTGCAAAAGAAAGAATTGAGTTCAAATCAAATAGTCACAGAAATTCTTTGGTGGCACTACATGGAAACCCAGGGCCTTTCCTTCCTCCTACCATATTCTCATTCTCCTGGGAGAACAGAAGCATCTAGATGAGCAAAAGCCTTTGTCCTCTCTTCTCAGAATAAGTCACCACTGTTCCATTATTTTTCTCTTTTTAGGCTTCCATCCTAATAAATGGAGCTAAATTTCCCTGGTTCAGGGGAAATATATTATTATACTGAGAGAAAGAACAGGGAGTTAGAAATGAAAATGAACAAAGTTGATTGCATGTTTTCTATTTCAATAAGCAAAAAAAAATAGAGTTGATACGAATTATATATAATATACAAATAAAAATCATATAAGTAAAAATTATGTGGGGGGGAGGGAGAGACCAGTAGATAGTAAAAACGAAAGCACACCAGTAGCCCTTTCTTGCTGTGAAAACCAAGTCATGGAGAGGACATGGTCAGCCTACAGGACTTGGGACTCAGCCCACCCGAGTCTCTTCACCCCACCTCTCTCCCTCAAACATTCATTTCAGTTGCTGTACCAGAGATGCATGTAGCCTTAAGACAGTAATGTCAAAACCATCATGACCATAGATAAGAGTAATGGAACTGCAGTACCTGTGTTAACCTTTAAGATTCTGGTGGACAGCTACAGAGTAGCTACAGCATCTATAGCTATTGACTCTTTCATTTCCCTAGGTCTCAGAAATTCCTTATTAAAGCTACTCTCTCCCATCCATGGTGGCTCCCTTCTGTCACCCACTGTTCTTGTGCCCTGCTCTCTGGGGACCAGTCTGGGGGTCAGCAGAATCTCACTCCACCCATTGTGATTATCAAATCCTGGTCCCATAGCTGTACTCTTTATTACTTCTTTAAACTTTTCCATTTTTTTAACCTTGAAGAAAATTAGATTTTTAAGGTATTTTAATAGAGTTTAACTTCTAAAGCAGAGGCTAGAGTGATAATATGGATAGTTTGTTTGACTTGCACATACCCAAACCTGGTTCAATACCCAGCATTCCACCAATATGGCCACCTACCCCCACGCCAGCATGGCTAGGAACAATTCCTGAGTGCCATCGCAAGAGTAACATCTGAGCATCACCAGATGTGGCCCAAAGACCAGAAAGGAAAAAGAAACTGTCTTCTAAAGCAGTTTCTGTATAGGAACAGTGTCTATGGTTATCATTACAAGGCTCATATTTTTCTTTTAAGTGAAGTTCAGAAAATTGTATTCATCTTGCATGGTAACAAAACATCATACATTGATCACACTCAGTCACTCATAGTTTTAGTGGTGAAACTTCTAGGCAATAGATTTTCTTTTCAATGTCTCTCACACAGCAACTGTACCAAAGAAGCTAGCTGGATGAGCCCTCAATTGGAAGCTCCATTTTCATTTAGGAAATATCTGCTCTCAAACTCCCTTGCTGCAATCAAAATCCTCCTTGTGCTCCTATAAAGTTCCCCCAAGTCTTAGAAGCTTTTAGGCCAATGACAGTAGTCAGTTCTGAGAGGTCGTTGATGCTTCTTCATACCCTCCCGTACATAGACCCTATCATACATGAGGCCCACCCACGAACCTCGTTTTATCCATACAAAACCCACTAGAAGCCTACTAGTTGGACTGACAGTCCTTCACTCCTAATAATTGGAGCGATAGTCCTCAGAGATAATTTATATAGGTGTCTGAGTTTGGACTGCTGTAAAGATACCATTAACTCCTATGAGAAACTTCTTTAGCTTTGCAGGTAACTACTTCTTGGTTTTCTCTCCACATGGTCAGAAAAGAAATCCTCCCTCTAGGTTTCTTCTGTTTTTTTGTGTTTTTTTTTTGTTTTGGAGTCATACTCAGTGGCATACTCAGGTGTTATTCCTGGTTCTGCACTCAGGAATTGCTGTTGGCAGACTCATGGACCATATGGGATACGAGGGATCAAACCCAGATCTGTCAAGTGCAAAGCAAGTATCTTACCCATTATACTATCTCACTAGCCCTCCTTTAAAAAAAAATTTTTTTTTAAGCCACACCAGGCCATGCTCCAAGATCACTTATGGTGGGCTGAGGGACTATATGGAGCTCTGGGGATGCATTCTACCCACCCTATTTTCTGGCTTCTTAAAAGAAAACCAATCTCATCTTGAGGGCCCCACGTTAATGACCTAGTGACCTCCAGAGTTCCCCCTCCTCATACTGAGGAGTAGAGGGTGACCTATGGATTTGGTTGGGGACATAAACTGTGGATCAAAGCAAAAGAACACACAAACCAGCAGGGTGAGAATTCTGCAAGTCATCTTAGAGTTCTGCTTACCACAAAGAACAAAAGTGCTATAAACCAAGGGAAGAGAAAATACAAAAATGTGCTAACTAACAGACAACAGTTTCCTGTCTAAAACAGCTCCTGTCTAAAGGCTTGGAGTACCTCTAGAATTAAACAAACCTTCCTGTCCCTACCCTAATCTAACCCCTCATTCCCTTATCTTATCCCTGCATAAGCTATAGTAAAAGTTGTCTTGGAACTCAGAGTAAAGGGCATTTACTGAGTTCTGGGAAGCTGCTAAGAAGAAAGGTCACAGGTCTGCACTCCACGGCAAGATTGATCTAGCAGGGAGGTTATAATTAAAAATGGAAGGGTCAGAAAGACACTCCTGAGTTCAGGGACCAACTTTGCCTCTTAGCCTGTCAGTCTCCAGTCTGAGTCTGTGCAATGAGAGTCATTGTTCCCTCAAGGTTGTTCTACACAGCATGAAGAAATAACACACATCAAGAACTTTAGCTGGCACCTGTATGATTCAAGTGAGATAAGTGTAAAGTAATTCTTCTCAGGGATCAGCTGATCTGAGGAGTTGATATTCCCCACTGTATTGTCTCCCCTACTAAGTGCCCAGAATAGTGTTGGGATTTGTGAGGTGTATCGGTGTCTAAGAAGCAGGTAGTCTAAAGCTGAGACTTGCATGATCCAGTTAGAAAAACAAAGCAACGGTCCTTTCATCAGTTTATTACTATATATTATTCTCTTTCTCAAGGCTTGGCCTTGTGTTCAAGCCAAGACTTTAGAGGTCTTTGACGAAAAGCCTCACAACAACCACAACAACCATATCTAAGTTGCCTGTGAGTATCAAACAGATGGACCTAGGGTTCCCAGAGTTAGTGGCTTTCAGAACACTTGGCTGAACCCTGAAGAGCTCCACTTTTTTCTGCCAACTAAGTGGCAATATGCAATTGATCCAAAGTGATACCAGAGAAGGTCAACATGGCTGGGGAATTTTCCTTTACAATAAATGACCAAAGGGGCCGGAACGGTGGCACAGTGTAGGGCATTTACCTTGCACATGCTGACCTAGGACAGACTGAGGTTTGATCCTCTGGTGTCCCATAGGTCCTCCAAGCCAGGAGTAATTTCTGAGCACATAGCAAGGAGTAACCCCTGAGCGTCACCGGGGGTGGACCCCAAACCAATAAATAAATAAATAATAAATAAATGATCAAAAAGTGATGAACAAAAACATCTTCCTCTGCTAGATTTCTGCCAGTCAGAAGTCCATCATCAGTGGTTTCACAGGGTGAACATCAGGGTACCTCCCAAGAGAGCTTTAGGGAAGAATCTATTTCTCTGCTTTTCTAGGAGCCTAAAGGCTGCAGGGACCACAGGCCTCAGGAGTTCCCTAATTTGTCCTCACCTTGCATTCTATCTGTACTGCCAATTCTCTGACTCAAAGTTCCCACCTCGCTCTTAGGAGGAGGCTGGTGATGGATAATATTGATGGCACCTAGCGAATCTCACTTCTCTGTCTATCTCCAGGAACCTGACTACATGCACAAAGATGGTCCTCTTAGCAATATAAAGTAACAAAGATTCTGAGAATCAGGATGTGCAGATTTTAAGGAGTCATTTTTGGTGACTTACCAGGGGATCCTTTTCCCCAAACTGGATGCTCATAAGAATATCACCAAAACTAATTTTCTTTCTTTTTTTTTCTTCTTTTTTTTTTTTTTGTGGTTTTTGGGTCACACCCGGCAGTGCTCAGGGGTTATTCCTGACTCCAGGCTCAGAAATTGCTCCTGGCAGGCACGGGGGACCATATGGGACACCGGGATTCAAACCGATGACCTCCTGCATGAAAGGCAAACACCTAACCTCCATGCTATCTCTCCGGCCCAACCAAAACTAATTTTCAATAAAAGAAGACTCAAGTTAGTAATTTACTTCATGACCTGACAAACAACTTGAGAATTATATACATTTTCATAGAAGTGTCTTTTTTGCCATTTAGGAGAAAATGAAACTGTGCTCTACACATCCTAAGAGAATAATTGATCATTAAAACCCACAGGACACCACTTACTAAGACTTGCAAACAGAAACTGCTCCTGAGTAGGATTCTAGCATTCTTACTTTCCATGTTTGTAAACTGTAATGATCACTGGCATTAGTGCCCTGTTTCTAACTATTCTCCAAATTGATTTGATACATTTTTTGACAGTTCAGAGATAGGCACAAATTAATTCCCTGTTACTATGGTAACTAAGGGACCTCAGTAGAGAATATATATATATAATTAAAATAAGAGGGATTAAAATAAAAGTCCAGACTGGCATTAGTGAATCATTGTCCAAATGTAAATGGGAGCCAACTAGCAAAAATTGGGAGTCATTCCAGGAAGGATCTCTCTGATTCAGACAGCAAGAAAAAAACTCACTTGCTGGTCTCCTGCAAGAAGTAATGGTCCAAAGATCATAGAACCTTCTATTTTCCCTTACTTATGCATCTCTTCTATTTGGATCATCTCCTTTGTTTTTCCTTCTTCCTGCTTTCACCCTTCTGAACACATTAGTTACTATGGAAACACTGGTGTGAATGTCAGAAGGCTTGGCTCAAAAATGCTTCATAAAGTCAATTTATAGAATGCTCTGACATTTATCTCATGTTTGGGAAATTTAAAGAATTTATGATATTCATGACCATGGACAGGGGTGGGCGGTAAAACTGCTATTTGTGGATTTTTAAATTTGATTCTTATTTACTGCAAACACATCAGGTTTTGTCTTTTAGGGAAATAACAGCAACAAAATCAAGAGTGTGGCTTGGGACTTGAAATTAGATTCATTTCTCTATCAGTTGAAGAAGAATTTTCACTTTTTAAGTTTTTAAGACTGACTGGAATCTCTTGTGTCAAAATAAATGCTTTTAGGGGAAAAATTATGGTTGGTTTATTTTTTCACCTTAACCTGACAGTAAGACAAATGATATTATCCATAATAAAATACACAAAGCAGCAAAAACTAGTAGTGAAAAGAATCAAAATGTTAATATCCATGCTGCAAAACTTCTTTACTATGGGAAATTTCAACCAGTATGTTCCACAGAAAATGATAATAATTAAAATAATGCTTATAATACTGATCAATGACTATATGTTAGGTTCTATTCTAAATATTTCACATCAATTAAATCACATAGGGATTCCCAAAACAACTGGGAGTTTTGTGCTGTCACTACACTGTTTTTCTCAACTATAAAACTGAGGTACAACAAAATCAACTCTTCCAAGTAAGTGGTAGAAGCTAAGATTTAAAATAAGGTTGTTGAGTTCCAGAATCTATGTCCTTAACCTTATGCAAAATGCTTCTGAATACAAAAGCAAAGTAATACTATATACATACCCAAATGGAAGACTAATCTGTCAGTTCTGGATCAAAAGGATAATCCAGGTACTGAATTTAGGTCCTACCTTTATGATATTATCCAAATCCTTGATGCATTGTGCCTAAAGAGATGAATCCCCAATTATTACATTCCATGATGAGTTCCCTTTAGAATTAAATTGGAGTGCCAGGGACTTGTCTTGCAGGCGAGATTTTCCCCATACCAAGTACCTTGGATTTGCTTTGGAGTACAGAACAGGGAACAGCTCCTGAGCTGATATGGCCAAACTGACATCCCACTCTCCCTCACCACTTCTATCAAGGGCAACAAAAGAATGAATTTTAATTTTAGGCCTACAAGTATAGAAAGAGATAAATAGATATAGTAAGCAGAATAGATTAAAAACAGCTAAAAGTATGGAGACTGACACCACTGTATTCTCTCAAGAGGAATTTCTATTGCAAAGAAAACTCAGTGGCAATTTATAGGATGACATTTATTTTTTGCCACCCAACATTCCCCATTTTTATTCTGGTAAAAACTTTAGATTGAGCTTGAGAAATTTCCACCCACTTAGTTAACTATGCTTGACCATCCAATGCCACCTGATCCAACTTGGCCCAGAACCAAATCAGTCACACATATCAACCCCATCCCATCTCACACAATAGTAGGATAAAAAGCATGACATAGTGACCAAATTAGAGTCTAGGAAAGGCCATGAGGATTTTTTTCTAAGAATACTAACAAGAAAAGGTGTTCTTTTTCTTTCCTGGACAACTTAAATGTGAAATGAAGTGCTTTGGTCATAATTTCAAGAATTGCCTAATGCAGCCTTCCTCAACCAGGGAATCTCCAAAGAAGTCATAGGTAAAAACTGAATATTTCGGTGCCATGAGTCTTAATCACAAACAGGTAGAAAGGGTAAGCCACAGAAAGTAAACAAGGTTGGATATGAGCCACAGTCAGAAAGTTTGAGTAGCACTGGCCTAGAGCCTACAGAGGTCTTGAAGCAAAAATAAAACCACCTAAATCAACAAATATGAAAGATTACATATATCAAAAATTCCACCAGTTGGCATTATTCACGTGGATTTTAAGGCAGGTTTAAAAGTCTCTGACTTTTCAATTATTGAATCAATAAGGCAATGCCACCTTCATTTATTTTTTTAAACTAAACACATTTCAGCTGGTTTAAAACAAATAGAAAAATGCATAATGGACAAAACTTAGAGCAATATGTGTGCTTTGGGGCCAGACATTATTTTGCTCATTTTGCTCTGTCAAGAAAACATGACCTTATTGAGATTCCAAATTCTAGAAATCTCTGAACCAAAAGTCATTTTGGTTACTCATTTGGTAAGATCTGTCTTTTTTCACGTAGTTAAAACTTTTCTCCTTCACATGTCTATCCTCACAATCACATCTAAATGTATAAAAAATTTTTATTTTTCTGTAAAATTTCTTTATTTTTCTGCTATTTAATATGTTCTCCTATTTCCTCTTATATTTTTCTATTACAAATAGTTTTTACTATAGATCATTTTCATTGTTCATTCAGTATACAAGGTACATTACTCCACACCTAGTGCTATAGTCTAATACATAGAATTATACAGAAAAATATTAAATCATAATTTCTGATAGAAGCAGTTCTCAAATAGCCACAGGCCCTAATAAAAAGTTCTTTATAAAATTGTATGTGAAAAGTGATAACCTTGCTCAGAAGCTGCAGGTTAGTCGGGCTGCATCACTAGTAAGTTAGCAGGGAGGGAAGCCTGAGACAGGGCCCATCTCCATTGCCATAATCCTGCTCAGAAGTTTCAGGGCAGAAGAGGCCTCTGGCCAACAAAGACCACATATACAAAAACACCTTGAAATTCCAACACCCCAAACCTACCCTATGCAAAGAACAATGGGAAAACTAAGGAAGACATCAAAAGCTGGAGATACTGAGAGAAACTTTAACAGATTTCCAAGCCCTCCAAAACACGTGAACTCAATAGATGAATACATAAATCAGCATTTATTGTTTTAGCAATGGAATTCAAAAAAAATCACTAACAAAAGAAATTGAGAAATCCATAGATGAAATATTCACCCAAATCAGAGTTTTATCAGAAGATGAGAGAGTCCATACAAACTAAGCTAAGGGAACTAAAAAATATGCTAGCAAGTCACAATAACAGAAATACACAGAGAATTATATGGATGAACTCGAAGACAAAACACAAGCCAGAAACAACAAAGAAGTCAACAAAGAAATGAGAGACAATACACTGGAAGAAAAAGAAAGGTACTTAATGAACAAAGACAAAAGAAATAATCTACAAATTGTTGAAATACCAAAAGGGGAGGAAAAGAGAAAGGGGAAGAACCTTCTTGAAAAATCCAAGAGGCAAAACGAGTTCCAAAGAAAATAGACCTTAATTGACCAACATCAGGACATACAGCAATCCAAATGGCAAAAAAGAGAGAGAGAAAGAGAAAGAGACAAGAGAAGGAAACATGAATTCTTTAAAGCAATTAGAGAGAAAAAAACTCAAGCACAAAGAAACAAATGAATCAGACCAGATCTCCCATTTGAAACAATTTAAGCAAGAAGACAGTGGAACAACATATTTAAATTACTGAATGAAAGAAACTTTGAAACTAGAGTTCACTAACCAGCAAAACTCTCATTCAAATGGGAAGGACTAAAAACATCTCAGATAAAAATAAAAAAAACACAACTAGCACTATTTGTGCTAACCTAACTGACCCTGAATGAACTACTCAGAGATGAATTACATAACCCAAACACTCAATTGTAATCCACAACAACCCTAAACAATATAGTAGCATAACAACCCTCTCTGTCAATAATCTCCTTAAATGTCAACAGACTAAATTCTCCCATTAAAAGACACAGAGTAGAGGTTGGATCAGAAAACAAAAACCGAATATCTATTGCCTGCAGGAAACACATCTAAAAGAACAGGATAGACACAGGCTTAGAACAAAAAGATGGAAATCAATTATTCAAGCCAATGGAAAACAAAACAAAAAAAGCTGGGACAGCTATTCTTATAGCAAACCAAATTGCATTCAACCTCAAGAAAGTGTTCAGAGACAAAGAATGTCACTACTTATTGATCAGGGGAATATTAGACCAAAAAGTACTAACTCTGATCAATATTTATGCACCAAATGTAGAGCCGGCAAAATATGTAAGGCGCTTTCTTGCATACCTAGAGAAACATATGGAAGGAAACATATTAGTAGGTGACTTCAACACACCACTATCACCACTAGACAGAATCTACTAGGCAGAAATCTAGCAGAGACATAAGAGCCCTAAATGAGAAACTAGAAGAACTTGGACTAATGGATATATACAGGGCCCCACAACCCTCAGAGAGCAGAGTTCACTTTCTTCTCAAGTGCCATGGAACCTTCTCTAGAATAGACCATGCCTTATGATATAAATCTAATTTGCACAAAGTTACAAATATATGATTATAATTATAAATTATAAAATTTGTATGGAACCACAAGAAACCCAGGTTAGCCAAATACATACTAAAAATAAGAAAATGGGTGGCATTTCTTTACCTAACCTGAAGCAAAAATCAAGATCACTCATTACAGAAGACTGATTACAACAAACGTGATGGAACAGATCTTCTAGAACCATAACGCTATCCTAGACTTTGTTCTATGACCCATTGAAATACCAAGATCTCTAGCTACAGAGAACTGATTTTGTCATCCACAACTGAGCAGAAAGTTTCCTGGCACCATAAAAAGACATTAGGGTTTGACAATTAGCATGTATGGAGACTGTAGTTGCTCCCATGACAGTATATTCAAGGGTGAAAAACCTCTATATCTCCTATGCCAAGGGAATCCTCTTTCTAACTTCCCCAATACTTACTCTGCCTATGCAAAAAAAAAAAAAAAAAACAAAAAAACAAAAACAAAAACAAAAACCTAAAACGAAAACAAAACTCACAAAGCCTTGCCACACCAGCCCTTCATTATTTTCCTCTTTTTCTTTTTCCTTTTTTCTTTTCTTTCTTGTGCTTGTTGTTTTGGTGATGATTTTTTTGTTGCTACTGTTGTATCTTTGTCATTGCTTGTTTTTTCTTTTTTCTTTTGAATTGATATTTATAGCTTCTACCAGTGACCCTCAAACTTTTTTAAACAGGAGGCCAGTTCACTGTCCCTCAGATAGTGAGGGCCAGACTATAGTAAAAACAAAAACTATGAACAAATGAACAAATTCCTATGCACACTGCATATATCTTATTTTGAAGTGAAGAAACAAAATGGGAACAAATACAATATGTAGCTTCTGGGCTGTAGTTTGAGGACCACTGCGACATGGCCCTAATTCATTGTAACTATGTACCTTAAATATTACTGTGAAAGATTTGTAATTCACTCTGATCACAATAAAAATTATTTTAAAAAGTTTATGTTAAAAGTACTTGTTGGGGCCCGCAAATAGGGGAGGTATGGAATGGACTCTGGGAACATTGGTGAAGGGAGGTTGACACTGAACATAGAATGGTGCTGAAACATTGTATTTCTAAAACTTAACTAGGAATAAATGTGTAAATCACAATACTTTAAATAAAAAATATTTAAAATTAAAAATTCACAGATTTTAATGACATAATCTACTAATACATAAAATTAAATGCTTCAACTGATTTTTAAAAAGTGGATACTGGTGAAGCAATTGGTATTGGAACACTGTATATGTAAAACTGAATCTTGGTAACTCACATTATTCAATAAAATTAATTTTTAAAAAGTAAAATAAAAATGTTTAAGTACTTTGTCAAAATTATCACATGGACAAGGTAGCTTTTTCTGAGGACATTTTAAAATCTGCACTATAGATTATGTTTGTGTAATTTTAGGTAGTTCTTAAAAGATGAGTTTAAGTAGGCAAGGTCACTCGCAATAAAAAGGGTAATAGTATGCATCAAGGGTGGAGAAACCTTGTATCTCTTAGGCCAAGGGAATTCCCTTTCAAATTTCCCCAATACTTACTTGGCTTATGCAAAAAAAAAAAAAAGGAAAAAAAAGAAACACACAAAATCTCACCACACCAGCCTTCCTTTTTTTCTTCCCTTTTTTTGTGTTGTTGTTTAGTAGTTGTATATTGTGGCTGTTGGGTATTTAGTCATTTCTCCTTCTCTTCCTTCTCATCCACCTCTTCTTCCTCTTCCTCCCCCTCCTCCTCCTCTTCTTCTTCCTTCTCTTTTTTCCTTCTTCCTTCTTTTCTTCTTTTTCTCTTCTCTTCTCATCCTTCTTTCTTCTATCCTTCTGCTTCTTCTTTCTTTTCTTCCTCCTTCTTTCTTCTTCCTTCTTTTCTTCTCTTCTCCTTTTCTTTCTTCTCCTTTCTCCTTTTTTCTTCTTCTCTTCTTGTTTCTTTTCTTTTTTATTCTTTCTTCTTCTCCTTTCTTCTCTTCTCCTCCTTTTCTCCTCCTTCCTCCTCCTCCTTTTTCATTTTTCCCCTCTTCCCCCCCCCTTTTCTTCTTTTAAATTGATATTGATAGCTCCTAGATGGATTCCTCCAAGCTCTTTGTTTTCTACTTTTTTTCTTTAACAGAATCACAGAACTTGAATCATTTTGTTCTGCCTCATAAATGAAGGGGAAAAAGGAAAAGAGAAAGTAAATAGTACTAGGAGCAGTCACATGAACATTGAGTGGAAATAATGATCAGGCTAAATACCAATCCCAAAGTCAACAACAACAAAATCAAGATCTACAAGTTATATACAAAGGGGACCAGTTACACGAGCAGTCTAGGGGGTAAATGGGGAAGTATAGGATGCATGCTGGGAACAGGGGCAAAGGGAGGTCAACACTGGTGATCGGGAATTGCCCTAATTAACTGTCACTATGTAACTTAAATATAACTGTGAAAAACTTGTAAAAAAAATAAAATAAATAAAAAGGGTAATATAGGAGAAGCAAAGATCCTCCTTGACACAGTGCTTGGGTAAAGTGACTGAGAGGGAAGTAGATCAAAATAAACATTAAAGCCATAATGTTTAAGACACAACTGACAGGAAGTCTTAAACAATTGGCTTTTCCCCCTCACACTAAAGCAAAAAGTGTCACTTTTTAATAAAACATTAACCTGAGATATGAGTGGCCTGAAGCAGCTCTGAAGGGCAGATTCTAGGCACCCTCCAATAAATCTCCCCACATTCATTATGGTTAATCCCTCAGCCTTAGTTGTGGTTGAAAACTGCAGTTTACTTTCAGTCAGAACTCAAGTCAAGTGAAGCAACATTGCTATTGTCAGAAAATCCTAAATGACAAGATTCTGATGAATTTAAAGGGAGATTATTTCAGTGGTAGGAGAAAGGGGCTCATTGCCCCTTTACATATTATATATATATTATTATTTATATATAATATTATATATATACTATTTCAGGCTAAAGAAGGCAGCCTAGTAGGAGAAATCCCTATGTGATAACAAGAGAGTTGTAGTAGCTATTAAATTAGTGGTCATTTTAAAACAGAAATAAAAAGACACTCGTTGTTAAAGTTGTCATGTGGTTCTTGTTTTTTTTACTTTTTTTTTTTGCTTCAATATCTAAAGGAACTAGCAATAAAATACATTGATTAGAAGCAAATAAATTTAGGGACAGGTATATAGTCAATAGTAGAGCATTTGCCCTGCCACTGGAAAAACAAATAACCACTGCAAAAAAATTATAAGAGCAAATTTAAAGAAAATTTTTGTCAACTGTAAATAATTTAAAATAACAAGAGAAAACATCAACTTGAATCTTCACATACTAACCTTTTCGATTTTCTTTTTTGGTTGCTTAGGTTATCATTCTCAATTCTTTAATTTTACTGAGTGAACTGATCTTGGGTGAAGACTAGATGCAGAAAGAGCTGACTTCACATAGTACAGTCAACACTTGGTCTTGACTCAAAGCATTCCTCACATCTATTTGAGTTACTTTCCCCCTATGAATAATTTTACAATTGAGAGTTGATGACCCAGTATCAGAAAATTCATTGCTATGACTGAGATAGTGAATTTATGTATAATAAAAGCAAAGAAGGTATTCAGAGCTCCTATAATAATCCACAAGGAACTATTATTATACATATTTCAAGTAATATAAAATAGCTTTAAAAAGCTTTATCATGGGGCGGGAGCGGGAGCACAGAGCAGTAAGGCACCTGCATTGGCAGCACTAGCCTAGGAGGGACTGCGGTTCAATCCTCCGGCGTCCCATATGGTCCACCAAGCCAGGAGTGATTTCTAAGTGCGTAGCCAGGAGTAACCCCTGAGCATAACTGTTGTACCCTGCCCCCAAACAAAACAAAACAAAAAAATCTTTATCCTGATAATAAAATAAATGCAGGAGCAAATTAAACATATAGTATAAAATAAAACCTAGCAAATATAATTAGAACCTACATTGCTTATGAAAACAGAATTCTCAGGAGAATATAATGCAAAAATAAGTAAAAAGGAAAATTCTCCTAATCATGCAAAATTTATACCTCAAATTAAAAAATGGGTCAGAATTCAGAAATGATTACTAGAAGCACATACGTATAATAAAGAAAAAATTTCAAGATGTTGGAAACTGATAAATTTTAGTTAATCTTTAATTTTTTAAATTCTGAAAATGAGAGCTACTGAGGTAGTCATTAAACATAATTTCTTCTTAAACCCACCAAATTTGTAACATGTAGCTTCTAAATGCATTTTAATGTAGTTACTATCTTTAATCAGTAGGTGCTTATTGAAATAAGCAGTTCACAAATTTTTGATGGTTCAGGCCTTCATTGCTTCTTACTCAATTGAACAATCTTCTAAATTATGTCTAATGGTTTCAATGTCCATATTCTTCCAATAATTCTATGTTGAGAACCCAATCCCCAAGGGATAAATAGTATTAAGTGGTGAAACCTTTGGAGGTGAAGAAGTTCTAAGTAAGGGCTCTGCCCTTATGAAAGGTACTAACTTCAACTTAAAGGATATTCTATTCCCATTCCAAATGTAAAAATCCAAACATGATATTCAACTACATATACTAACAAAACTATACTAACAAAACAGAAGTTAGCAGTTAATATTCCTTTTCACAAGACATGTTGGGATAGAGTAAAATCACTCCACTCATTCCATAATTTATAGGAAAATATCCCTCTTTACTGGATAAGGGCTAACTCTTGTCATCTTAAAGACCTTCCTGGTCTACCTTCTCTTGATTGCTTATTCTCTAAAATATTCCTGTGACCCATGTTCCACTGTCCTTCAGCAAATTGGGACTACTTTGCTTATTGCTATTAGAATTCAAAAATGATCACAATATTTAGACATCCAGATAGCCTTCAGTTTCCATCTTGGCAGATAAAGATTTAAGTGTCTGATCATTTTAAAAATGAGAAGTAAAGATGTCTTATCTTACTAGTAGTAGTATTCACATAATGGAGTAGGTGTCTTTTGACATAAGATGGGCTTCAAATAAATTTTGAAAAGTTCGATATGTCTGAATGCAAAATGAAGCATAATTGAATTTTGACATTTTCATTTAAAGTGAGTTAGCTGTCAGGTTTCACTCAAAAAGAACCCACAAGATCTATATCAAGGGCATGCCAATTATCTTCAACCATTATTCCATATTATCATTTTTCTAGGCTTATAAATCTATCCTGCTACTATTAATGCTATTTGATATGTGTGAAGAAATGTGGTTAATCAAATTTTTAGTTTATTCAAATATTCTATATGATATATAGGAATTAATAAGTTACAACATTCCTATTCTGCATTTCTATTATTTGACTAATGATAAAATTGTGAGATGATGGAGTCAGAATAATAGCACAGCAGTAGGGCTTTTGCCTTGCACACAGCTGACCTGGGACCAATCAGGGTTCAATCCCTGGCATCCCATATGGTCCCCCATGCCTGCCAAGAATGACTTTTGAGTGCAGAGCCAGAAGAAACCCGAGTGCTGCCAGATATGGCCCACCTACCAAATTTATGAGATGATATAGAACTGCTATAAAACTGCAATTGAATATGTGACATTATAGCACCTGAAAGAATTAAAAGATGCCCTTTACCTAGTGGGAAAAGACCTAGAGACACAGCCCTTCTAATTCTCTAAGAATTACAATGGTGAGGGCCAAAGCAATAGCACAACAGGTAGGGCATAGGGCATTTGTCTGGCACCTGGCCAACCCAGGTTCAATCTCCAGCATCCTATATGGTCTCCTGAGCCTGCCATGAGAAATTTCTGAGTAGAGAACCAGGAGTAACCCAAGTGCTGCCAGGTATAACCCCCCCCCAAATAAAAACCTCTACTCCCCACAAAAAGAATCACAATGGTGGAAGTTAATGAGTATTTGCACAAAAGGGAACTTGGTTGCCTTTTAGAAAAGTATGAAAAGTATGAGATAGAAGTTGTACAAAAAGACCTAGAGGAGCTTGTGAGGCAGACAGAGCAATGAGAGTGATGATCTCGATCCATGGAATGGCTTGGCACCCTCTGGAACTGGTGATTGTATTACCAGGAACAGGATGTGTGAAGCGGCAGGAGAAACAGATTTAAAGATGGACCCAAAAAAGCCACACCAAGACTGACCAGCTCCGTTGCACAATGTGATGTGCCTTTGGGTGAAGACAATTCTAACTGGAGGCATATATAACAGATAAGAGACGGAGGAAAAAGAAAGTCTAGTTAGAAAGCTCTGATATCAACCTAAACAGAAGATGACCAAACAGTAAACACAGCAGTTTGCAGAAAGGTGAGTTGAAAAGTTGGTTACCTGTTGCTGCACAATACCCCAAGTTCAGAGGTAAAACAACAGTGAACTTTTCTGCCCATGACCTGAGCCCAGTTGGGCTGGAAAAGGCAGTTTTTAGTGGCCATTACTATTTGGCTGAGACCATGCTACTTCACCTCTGCTGCATATTCCTATTGGGTCCAGCGTTTCTCTCAAAAAGTTTTGTGTGAGCTTGTTTATGTGTATGTGTATAAAATATCATGTTGAGTACAAGAAATCAGATGAAAATATGAAGGACCTGTTAAAGCCTAGCCTTGATACATATACCATCATTTCAGTATCATCATTTCTGTTTTAACCAAAGCAAGCCAAAATGCTAACTCCAAAGACACAAACTAGGAGATAAATGTGACCTCTTTAACAGTAGTAACAGCAAATAGCAAAGGGCAAAGATGTGATAGAGGACTGGACAGCATGGTATATATTTTACTGAGAACATAAACCATTGTGCTTAGAGACCTATTATGTTCACCTTGTCCAACTCTCAAATGTTGCATCCAGTGGGCCGGAGAGATATCACAGCGTCCAGCATTTGCCTTGCAAGCGGCCAACCCAGGACCAAAGGTGGTTTGAATCCCAGCATTCCATATGGTCACCCGTGCCTGCCAGAAGAGATTTCTGAGCGGATAGCCAGGAATAACCTGAGCGCGGCCCGATGTGACCCAAAAACCAAAAAAAAAAAAAAAAAGTTGCACCCAGGGCTGGAGTAATAGCATAGCGAGTACAGCGATTGCCTTGCACATGGTTGCCTGGGATTCGATCCACAGCACCTAGTATAGACACCCCCACCCCAATCCTGCCAGGAGTGATCCCTGAGTACAGAGCCAGGAATAAGCCCTGAGCACTGCTTATGTTTTTAGTGTGTCCCCAAAACAAACAATATTATTGGGTGATTTTAATTGCTCAATAAATAACATACAAGACCAGTTGTATTAATGTGATTAAAAACTGAATTAGGGGCCGGAGCAATAGCACAATGGTAAGGCAATTGCCTTGCACTCAGCCAACATCACACAGACACTGGTTTAATTCCCGCCAACCATATGGTCCCCCAAGTCTGCCAGGAACGATTTTTTTAAGTTTTTATTGAGGCCAATGTGAATTACAAGTCTTTCACAGTTATGAAAGTTACATGGTGCCAGTAAATTGGGGCAATTCCCACCACCCGTGTTGACTACCTGCCACCCCTGTTCCTAGCATGCATCCTGTACTTCCATCCTTAGCCCCCTGGACTGCTGGTGTAACAGGTCCCTTTTATGTATAGCTTGTTGTGGTTTGGGTCTCTTGATTCCATTGTCATTGACTCTGGGTTAGGTATTTAGGTCTGGGTCATTTTTCTTTCCACTCAATGTTCGTGAGACTGCTTGTCCCTGGTATCATCCACTTTTTTTCTTTCAATTTATGCAGCAGAAGATGATTCAAGTTCTATGGTTCTGTTGATAAGAAAAAGAAAAGGAAGGAAAAAAAATTGGGGAAAAGTCCCTATCTAGAAACTGTGAATATAAATTTAAAAGAGGAAGGACAGAAAGAGAAAAAGAAAAAAAGAGAAATAAAGAGAAAAGGCAAAACCAAACATAACAAAACCAAACTGAAAAAATTTAAATAAAGGGATTGATGTGTGTGGTTTTTTTGGTTCATTTGTTTTTGCATAGGCACAGTAAGTATTGGGGAAATTAGAAAGGAAATTTCCTGGACCCGGAGAGATAGCACAGTGGCGTTTGTCTTGCAAGCAGCCGATCCAGGACCAAAGGTGGTTGGTTTGAATCCCAGTGTCCCATATGGTCCCCCGTGCCTGCCAGGAACTATTTCTGAGCACACAGCCAGGAGTAACCCCTGAGCACCGCCGGGTGTGGCCCCAAAACAAAAACAAAAACAAAAAAAGAGAGGAAATTTCCTTGGTCTGGGAGATATAAGGTTTCTTCCCCGTTAAAGCATACTGTCATGGGATCTTGTACAGGCTCGAACCCCTAGGTCTTGTGAGGAGTGATTTCTGAGCGCAGAGTCAGCAGTTTTCCCTGAGCATCGCTAAGTATGAATCCCCCCAAAATTTTGAAATTAAGTTAAAATAAAAACAAATGAGTAAGATATAATTACCAAAGACTTTAAAATAGGTTTTATATATTTGAATAAATTAAATAATTAAAATAAATTTCAATAATTAGATGTATAAAAAAATAAAATCCTAAGCAAATAAAGTAAGGTGATAAATATTCATAAGAATATTGGCCTGGCCAAAAGTAAAAGTTCATATTAGTTTTCCCATTTGTCATATAAAAAATTCTAAAACAAAAAAAAATCTAAAACAAGAAAGCTTTATCTATACACATAAAGTTATAAAAATTATTTTATTTATACCACATATTTAATGCAGATCATGTATATTTATAGGAAAATGTAATAGGAAAATATTAATGAATTTAAATACAGAATCCAGGCAAAACACACTTATGACTTCTAAACCTGTTTGGTATTTATAAAATGAAATTTATTACAAGTCATAATGTTCTCACTGAAATTTCAAAAGTTGGGCCCGCAGTCTTTTGTTTTCTTCTCGTAGTCTTTCAATTTCAGCCACCAAACCTTCGTTAACCGAGTATCTTTCCATTAAGGAGTGCATTTCATTCTAGAAAAAAAGAAAAGTCTAGAATTATTAGCTTTTCACGTTTATTAGCAAGTTGTTTTTAAATATTTTCTGCTTTAATTTCTTGTGTTTAATTACTTAGTAAATAGTATTTCTTACACTTTGTTATCACTGCCACTTTGCTAATACAAATGAAATATCAATGATAAATGTATGTATTTGGTATGCTTACATTTGTGCATCTGGGAATTCTTTTGCTTACTTCATAGGAAAAAGGGGCTGTGAAAAAAAAGTTGTAACTATCACAGGTTTAAAAAGAACTAAAATATATTTTCCTTATTAAATTTTTAAAATTATTTAGCAACCAGATTAAATTAAAAATGTCACTGATGAATTTCTCAGATTCACTATTCAACATTCCTTTATAAAATAATTTGTCACACTTACCAACTGCATATGAAACTGTTTAATCATCTCCACTTGCAAATTCACAATATCCCGATGGCAAGCTTCTCTAGATAAAGAAATAGAATCATTCTTTAACATTAGAGACATTGAATATACCCTCGCTGTTTCCAATGACAAGATTTAATTATAATTATAAATATACAATTTAGATAAACCAATACCTAGCATGCCTTACTGTTAGGCAATGTTCCTTGTCATTTAACTGTACAAATTCAGCTAATTTTCATAACTAGGTGCAAGTATTACCTTCATTTTACCAAAGCAATAACTGAATCACTAAGCTAATCAACAATGATGCTCTAGAATTTCCACTATGCTAATTCCTTTAAATAGAAATTATCATTAAGGAAAAAGGATTATATTTTAATAAAATATAAGTAACTTACTAGGTTGCAATGTTTCAACTATTAACAATGCTCCAACCATTAAAAAATATCTGGTATTTATTCTGGTAGAGGAGGTTTAAGGTGGTTATGGCAAGGCTTTGACTCAGTACGATGCCATTACTTCTGATATAATTTTTTTCTTTAAAATGATCAAGAATAGTAAAAGCGGCCCAGTGGAGCCCGACCGTGAGAAATTGTGAGTGCTGCCTTTGTGTGTCTGTCTCCTGTCCTGTCACCTGAACCTCTTGGGAGTGGGACAAAAAGAGGCTCCAGCAGAGCACGGCCACTCCGCTTTGCTATGCGGCCGTGCACTCTTTCTACGAAAAGAAAGCCACTGAAACAAGAATAAAAAATCACACTAAGAACTGTGCTAGAGGCTGAACTCTGCTGGAACTCAGATGCCAGCACCCCTATCTGCCAGTCTTCTGTGCTGTGCTCCATTTTCGGCCTGATTTCATCCTGTGTGTGGCTCAGCTACGGACAGTTCGCCTTTCCTGGAGCGTTCACTGGAGCTGAGCTTACAAGCCCAGAAAGGGGAAGCCGCTGAACTCTGCTGGAACTCAGATGCCAGCACCCCATCTGCCTGTCTTCTGTGCTGTGTTCCATTATTGGCCTGATTTCATCCTGTGTGTGGCTCATCTGCGGACGGCTCGCCTTCCCTGGAGCTGAGCTTCCACGCCCAGAAAGAGAAAACCACTGAACTCTGCTGAAACTCAGATGCCAGCACCCCTATCTGCCTGTCTTCTCTGCTGTGCTCCATTTCCGGCCTGATTTCATCCTGTGTGTGGCTCACCTGAGGACGGCTCTCTTTCCCTGGAGTCTTCACTGGAGGTGAGTTTTCAAGCCCGGAAAGGGTAGAGACTGAGGAGCACGGCTGCTCCGCTTTGCTTCGCGGCCGTGCACATCATTTACTCAATGAATACAACCACAGCACGTAGAAAAACCCACAATACAAGTGTGACAATGGGAAAATAACGCAGACCAGCGCCAGACATAGAGAATGACGATGGCAACTCTGTTGACTTGAACATGACCAACCAACAAGTCAGTTTCTCAGATAAAGAGTTTACAGTCTCAATATGGAAGATGTTCAAAGAACTCAAAGAAAGTATAGAAGAGAACACTAATAAGAATCAAGAGAATATGAATATAGAAATCAGAAAACTAAAAGCTGAAATTTCAGGTCAAATAACAGATCTGAAAAATTAAGTAGATGAATTGAAGAAAAACATGGTTGAGCTTTCCCAAGGGTTAACGGCAGCTGAGGATAGAATTAGTACACTGGAAGATAAGATTAATAACAATTCCATACAGCAGAAGAAATTGGAAAAAAGCCTTAAAGCAAATGATCAAACAATGGAAAAATTACTCAAAGAATGGGAACAGATAAAAATAGAAGTCTATGATAACCACAACAGAAACAATCATTGGAGTCCCAGAGACCCAAGAAGAAAATCTCCAGAAAGAATCAACCGTCAAGAACATCATTAAAGAGAAACTACCAGGACTAATGAATACATGCGATCAAATCCTGCATACCCGAAGAGTAACAACTAAAAGAGACCCCAGAAAAAACATCCCAAGACACATCCTAGTCACAATGACGAATCCCACAGATAGAGACAGAATTCTGAAAGCAGCAAGATCGAAAAGACAAATTACATTCAAAGGAATATCCTTGAGATTTACAGAAGACCTGTCACTGGAAACACTCAAGGCCAGAAGGCAAAGGTGGGACATAGTGACAAAACTCAAGGAAATAAATGCTTCGCCTAGAATACTGCACCCAGCAAAACTCACTTTCAGGTTTGAAAGAACAATACATGGTTTCACAGACAAACAACAGCTCAAAAACTTTACAGACTCAAAGCCATTGTTAAAAGAAAAACTGAACGGCCTACTTTAAGACAAGACTGACCAACAGACACACCAAACTCTGATATAAAGATGGCACCAACTCCCAGGACAATTCTTTCTCTCAATGTCAATGGACTAAATACACCAGTTAAGAGACACAGAGTGGCTAAATGGATCAAAAAACTCAATCCAACCTTCTGCTGCCTACAAGAAACGCACCTGAATAGTCAGAAGAAACATAGACTCAAAATAAAAGGCTGGAGGAAAATCATCCAAGCACACAACACCCATAAAAAAAGCTGAAGTGGCCATACTAATATCAGATGATGCAAACTTTATACTAAGGAAAGTTGTAAGGGACAGAGATGGACATTTTGTATTAATCAAGGGATACGTACAGCAGGAAAAAATCACTCTCCTAAACATATATGCACCGAATGAAGGGACAGCAAAATATTTAATAAAATTGTTGACATATCTGAAAGATAATATCAATAACCACACAATAATTGTGGGAGACCTCAACACGGCACTGTCAACACTTGACAGGTCAACCAGACTGAAACCCAACAAGAATATACCAGACCTGAAAAGAGAAATGGTAGAAAGAGGCCTAGTAGATATATACAGGACACTCCACCCCCAGAAACCTGGATACACATTCTTCTCTAATGTACATGGGACATTCTCCAGGATAGACTACATGCTGGCACATAAAACATACCTCCATAATATCAAGAGGATAGAAATTTTGCAGGCTACCTTCGCTGACCACAAGGCCCTGAAATTATATGTGAACTATAAAGGGACACAAAAGAAAAACTTTAATAGCTGGAAGTTAAACAGCCTAATACTGAATAACCAGTAGGTCCGGGATGAAATCAAAGAGGAAATCAAAACCTTCCTAGAAACAAATGACAATAAAGACACAAACTATCAGAACCTATGGGACACAGCAAAAGCGGTACTGAGAGGAAAATTTATAGCTTTGCAAGCACACATCAGGAAAGAAAAAGGGGCATACCTGAATAGCTTAATGACGCAGCTCATAGAATTAGATAGTACTCAACAAAAGGACCCAAATAATAGAAAGACAGAAGGAAATAACAAAGCTGAGAGCAGAAATCAATGAAGTAGAAACCTGAAAAACAATCAGAAAGATCAACGAAAGCAGAAGCTGGTTCTTTGAAAAAATAAACAAGATTGATAAGACCACTGGCAAAACTAACAAAGAGAGATAGAAACTTGATAACTCATATTAGGAATGAAAAAGGAGAGATCACTACTGATATGGTAGAGATCCAAAGGGTAATCAGAAACTAATTTGAGAAACTTTATGCCACTAAAAATAAAAACCTGGAAGAAATGAATAAATTCTTGGACTCTTACAATCTTCCACGGTTGAATGAAGAGGATGTAGCATATCTAAACACATCCATCACTATTAAGGAAAATAAGACAGTAATCAAATGTCTGCCCAAAAAAAAAAAAAAGTCCAGGACCAGATGGATTTACTAATGAATTCTTTCAAATCTTTCAACAGGAACTTCTACCAATCCTGGCAAGACTCTTTCATGAAATCGAAAAAACAGGAAAACTTCCAAATAGCTTTTATGAAGCCAACATCACCTTGATACCTAAACCAGACAGAGATGCTACCAAAAAAGAAAATTACAGATGAACACACATGAAAAGATCCTCAACAAAATCCTGGCAAATAGGATTCAATGCCTCATTAAGAAGATCATCCACTATGATCAAGTAGGTTTCATCCCAGGAATGCAACGTTGGTTTAACATCCGTAAATCTATCAACATAATACACAACATCAACAACAAGAAAAATAAAAATCACATGATCATATCAATAGATGCAGAGAAAGCATTTGATAAGGTTCAACACCCATTCTTGATCAAAACTCTCAGCAAGATGGGAATGGATGGAAACTTTCTCAATATAATTAAGTCCATCTACCACAAGCCAGAGGCAAATACTGTCCTAAATGGAGAAAAACTGAAAGCCTTTCCTTTAAATTCTGGCACAAGACAAGGCTGTCCTCTCTCACCACTACTATTCAACATAGCACTGGAAGTATTTGCTATAGCAATTAGGCAAGAAAAAGATATCAAGGGAATCAAGATAGGAAAGGAAGAAGTCAAGCTCTAGCTGTTTGCAGATGACATGATATTCTACTTAGAAAACCCTAAAGACTCTACCAAAAAGCTTCTAGAAACAATAGACTCATATAGCAAGGTGGCAGGCTACAAGGTTAACACACAAAAATCAATGGCCTTTCTATACAC
The DNA here is from genome assembly GCF_024139225.1 of Suncus etruscus. Lineage (NCBI taxonomy): Eukaryota > Metazoa > Chordata > Mammalia > Eulipotyphla > Soricidae > Suncus > Suncus etruscus. The sequence goes on along the minus strand of NC_064858.1, from coordinate 51,616,778 downwards.
CAATAATAATAAGGAAGAAATGGACATTAAGAAAACCCCATTCACAATAGTGCCACACAAACTCAAATATCTTGGAATCAACTTGATTAAAAATGTGAAGGACCTATACAAAGAAAACTATAAAACTCTGCTCCAAGAAATAATAGAGGACACGCGGAAATGGAAGCACATACCCTGCTCATGGATTGGCAGGATTAACATTATTGAAATGGCAATACTCCCCATAGCATTGTACAGATTTAATGCTATCTCTCTATAAAGATACACATGACATTCTTCAAAGTAGTGGATCAGGCACTTTTGAAATTTATATGGAACAATAAACACCCTAGACTAGCTAAAGTAATCACTGGATAAAGAATATGGGAGAAATTACTTTCCCCAACTTTAAACTGTACTACAAAGCAATAGTTATCAAAACAGCCTGGTATTGGAATAAACACAGGCCTTCAGATCAGTGGAACAGGCTTGAATACGCAGAGAACTTTCCCCAGACATACAATCACCTAATTTTTATAAAGGAGCAAGAAATCCTAAATGGAGCAAAGAAAGCCTCTTCAACAAGTGGTGTTGGCACAACTGGCTAGCCACTTGCAAAAACTGAACTTAGACCCCCAGATAACTTCATGTACGATGGTAAAATCCAAATGGATGAGAGACCTTGATATCAGACTCAAAACCATAAGATACATAGAACAACACGTAGGTAAAACACTACAGGACATTGAGACTAAAGGCATCTTCAAAGAGGAAACTGCACTCTCTAAGCAAATGAAAGCAGAGATTAACAGATGGGAATATATTAAACTGAGAAGCTTCTGCACCTCAAAAGAAATAGCGCCCAGGATACAAGAGCCCTCCACTGAGTGGGAAAAACTATTCAACCAATACCCATCAGACAAGGGGCTAATCACCAAAATATACAAGGTACTGACAGAAATTTACAAGAAAAAAACATCTAACCCCATCAAAAAATGGGGAGAAGAAATGAACAGACACTTTGACAAAGAAGAAATACGAATGGCCAAAACACACATGAAAAATGCTCCACATCACTAATCATCAGGGAGATGCAAATCTAAACAACTATGAGGTACCACCTCACACCCGAGACTGGCACACATCACAAAGAATGAGAACAAGCAGCGTTGGCGGGGATGTGGAGAGAATGGAACTCTTATCCACTGCCGGTGGGAATGCCGTCTAGTTCAACCTTTATGGAAAGCGATATGGAGATTCCTCCAAAAACTGGAAATCGAGCTCCCATATGACTCAGCTATACCACTCCTAGGAATATACCCTAGGAACACAAAAATACAATACAAAAATCCCTTCCTTACACCTATATTCATTGCAACACTATTTACCATAGCAAGACTCTGGAAACAGCCAAGATACCCTTCAACAAATGAATGGCTAAAGAAACTGTGGTACGTATACACAATGGAATAGTATGCAGCTGTCAGGAGAAATGAAGTCATAAAATTTTCCTATACATGAATGTACATGGAATCTATTATGCTGAGTGAAATAAGTCAGAGAGAGAGAAAGACGCAGAATGGTCTCACTCATCTATGGGTTTTAAGAAAAATGAAAGACATTCTTGCAATAATAACTTTCAGATATGAAAGGAAAAGAGCTGGAAGTAATAGCTCACCTCCTGAAGCTCACCACTAACAGGAATAAATTTAGTTAGAGAAATAACTACGTTTTGAACTATCCTAATAATGAGAATGTATGAGGGAAATAGAAAGCCTGTCTACAGTACAGGTGGGGGTTGGGTGGGGAGGAGGGAGATTTGGGACATTGGTGATGGGAATGTTGAACTGGTGATGGGTGTTCTTTACATGACTGAAACCCAAACACAATCAAGTATGTAATAAAGTTGTTTAAATAAAAAAAAAAGTTTGTAAAAGAAAAAATGACCACCACAGAACTAACAAACTAGTTAATAATAAACAAGTGAAATTATAGTTTTCCTGTGGAGTCCTCTCTGATTCTCTCACTTCACTCTTGTATTAGTTTAAAGAAAGAAATCACAAGTCCTAAACTTTGTCTAAGCAAAGACGTGTTTTCTAAGCATTTCACAATTTCCAATCCTGGAGAAGCCCATAATTTCTCAAATATGTACCTCTCTTTTTTTCTCCACTCATACTTCTCTAATATGTTTAAATGCAACTATTTCATGTCACTGAAAAAATTTCTAATAACAAAAACAGACTAAATATATTACTATTCTGTTTGCTTTTTTCCAAAAGGCACCATGTTTTGAGGAATCTTGAGGAGTGCACCTTGACAAAGTAGCCCAGTTTCCTGTCTTCAAGATTAATGTTCTATCTAGTATTCTCTAATTTATACTAGTACACACACACACACACACACACTCCTGTCCATTGACATTTAGACTGTTGGAAACAATCATCTATTTCCCAAAACACAAGTTAATAATTTCTATGAATGATAGATTCAAGAGTAAGATAGCTGTTTGATACAGGCATACTTGTTCAGTTTTACAAAATAAGAAAAATTATTTTCCATAGTGACATCAACAGGCATTTGATCAACAGCAAAACTGAATTCCTCTTGCTCTAGATTCACAAAACACTCAACATTGCTAAAGTTGTTTTATAATATTTTCCCATCTAGTGGTTATGAAATAATATCACACTACATTTCAGATTTCTAATGATAAATTAAGCATCTTTCCTTAATCTTATATACCATTATGATTGTCCATGTTACCTGTTTTTCTAATAAATATATTTTTTATTTTATTATTTCTTTACATAATGACAAATCTTCTATACTGTAGATTTTTTATCCCTTTTTTGTTAAATTAATTTATAATAAATAGCTTATTAATATACTTATATATTCTGCCATGTTTACTAACCTACTTTTAGCTATATTTTCTTATTTTCTATGAACTAAAGTTTTAAGTTCTCATAACATTCAATTTTGCTCTTTACCTTTAGTTTTCACTCTATATAGGAGACTTTTATTTTTATTTACATATTCTATGCATACAGAGAGACTTTTTAAAAGTAACATGGAATGAAAAAATCTCTTTAATAATAGGGAGCCATATATTTTATGAATAAATAATCAACACACTTACAGTTCCATATATTTCCCATCTTCAATGTTTTTTTGTCATATCAAATATTCATATATGTAGATATTTCTTTCTGGCCTATTTAATCCTTTTGACCAATGCCACATACTTTAAAAATTAGTTAAGCTTATCCATTTGTGAGATAAGTCTCTTACAACTATATTCTTCTATTCTCCAGAATATCCTTTTTTTTTTTTTTTAAATTTTTGGGCCACGCCCGATGACGCTCAGGGATTACTCCTGGCTATGCGCTCAGAAATCGCTCTTGGCATGGGGAGCCACATGGGATACTGGGGGATCGAATTACAGTCTGTCCTGGGTCAGCCGCATGCAAAGCCAATGCCCTACTGCTGTGCCATCACTCCAGCCCCTTCTCCAGAATATCTTATTGTTTTCAATTTTTTCTTCATTTTCATTTTAAAATGATTTCATCCTTTTCTACCAAGCAGCCACTTGGGATTGACTAAAATTGCACTTTACCTATAAATCAAGCTCAAATAACTGACATATTCATATCTTTTTAGGTTTTTTTTTAATGCTAAAGCTTTCTTTAAAAAATATTCTATAAGAATTATTTACCATCTTTAGTTAGATTTAATATTGTTGTGACCAAAATTATATTAAAAACAAAGAAAGTGCAAGTATCTGAGAATCTATATGATAATGAGGATTTGAAGTTCTATGCTCCTACAAAGAAAGGAAGTCTACCAGGTAAATCTGTTAATCTTACAGTCTGTACTTCCTGCACTAAGCACAGGAAAGATAGAATGAAAGGCTGAGCCAAATGAAAGAAGTGGCCTGGAGCACTTTCAGTGAGTGTGAGAGTGAGAAAACTTTCTCAGGCAGACAAGACCAGGTCCAAGATCCTAGGAAAGGGGGCACCCCCAAAAGTCAACCTGACATTGGAATTTCTCCTCTAACAATCTGTTTGCGTTTAAACAATACTTGTACTGAATTAGGTGGTAGGAAACCAAACAAAGTAGCCGATAAAGCCAGGGAAAGAAATTTTGCAGTTTTGTGGTGCCAGAGAAATAATCAGACATGGAGACTCAATCATTTTATAACAAGCCTTTTTTGCTTATTTCCTGTAAGGGCATGAACTCAACCAGAAATAAAGTAGCCAAAGAAAAGATGAGATTTAGCAAGTGAAGAGGCAGCATAAAGAACAAAAATTTAACTTTAACAATTTGATACAAAACTCCAGCAAATAGAGCTGCTGGAGACATATCCAACACAGAGAGACAAATATTGTATATCACTCCTAAATACTTAACAAAGGACCAGAGTAATACAGTATACAGTATAGTGGATCTGGCATTTTCCTTGTGAGCTATTGACCCAAGTCTGATCGTCAGCACCAAATATGGTTCTCTGAGCCACCCATCAGGAGTGATTCCTGAATACAAAGCCTGGAGTAAGCTCTGACACTGCTAGATATGGTCCCTATATCCCAAACCAGGGTCCTCAAACTATGGCCTGAGGGCCATATGTGGACCACCGAGAAATTTATCTGGCCTATCGGGCATTTTTCCCACTAATGCCTGTCTTACTTATAAATACATTCATCCTAGACCCACAGTGTACATGTGTGGAATGTTTGCCATATTCCCTGACTCCCCTCTTTCTGTCTTGACTCCTCTCAGACTTGGGCAGGGATCCTCAAACTATAGCCCACGGGCCACTATTTTTCAGTGGAGGATCATAGTCTGATCCTCCAACAGTCTAAGGGACAGTGAATTGCCCCATTTAAAAAGTTTGAGGACCCCCGACTAAAAAAACAAAAAGACATAAATAACTAATTTTTACTAAAGGGCAATCCTAGGCTCATCAAGAGGTTAGGAAGAAGGGTAAACACAAAGCTGTTAATAGACAAAAACAAAAAACTTAAGATAACCAAAAACACAAAGTAACAGTACTTAGAAATATGAATTGGGGTAGACCACTCAAAAGCTATTCATTTTTATAGTAAGAGAACAATAAAATCATTAACAGTAGCACTGATTAATTTTCAGTTCACTGAGAATTCCCCAAACTGTTCTGCCCAGAGGTTGACTGGACATTTTCAACAGCGGTGGGTGCAATTCCTTTTCAGGATGATCTCACTTATCTGTGGTCTACAGCATGACTGGATGAAAATGTAATGTAATAAAGGGGGAAGTCGAAATCACCTTGATCTCAGAGTATAAGGAAGAGACAGACAGAGAAAGAAAGAAATCACAGTGGGAAGAAAGATGAAACAGGGAAGTAAAGGAAGAAGAGAGATGGGTCAGGCACTTCAACTGATACTAGGGATGTGGAAGAGTGGTACAGCTATATACCCAGAATAGACTCAACAATACTGTAAACACGCTATCTAAACTACGGCCAGCGAAAGGCGAAATATGCCTGTCAAGGCAGCAAGCAGGGTGGGGTTGGGATAAGAGAAGTAGCAGGGCAGGAAGGAGTCTGGTAAAATAGAAGTAGGGAGACACTGATGGTAGAATTGGGATTGGAATATTATAGGCTTAAAACTCAACCATCAAGTTCTTTGTGCACAATTCTTTAATCAAATGAAAAAAATCTTTTAAATAAAGTAAATGAAACAGCACACTTTATATTTTAATAATGACTTAAAAATTGATTAGCATTTTATCAATGGTAAAATGCAATGGATGGCTCGAAGCCATCGAGCTTGGAAGCAATGATGAAATGCCAAAAGACAGGGATAATCACAAAGTACTTCCCAAAAAGGAAGGGAAAAGGATGAGGAAGACACTGCCCACAGATGTCGATGTGCTTTCTCAACTATTTCATGTGTTCTCTTATAGCTGCTGGTACACAAACCAACAAACTGGTTTATCATAATCGCATCACTGCCTTATTTGCCAACCACAGATGAATTAATCCACATTATGAAAATAATGTACTTATTCCAATTAAACAAGGTCCTCATGGGCATTTTGTGTCTTGGTTAATGTATTAGGCAACTATAATACCAAAATGATGGCTTTTCTTTAAGACTGCATTTGTTAGCATTTAAAGGCTCATTTTAACTTTCAAATGAAATCTGAACCAATGAAAAATGCATGTCTGCCCTAATATTTGCATTCACAATAATCTAAATCTGAACTATAATACTAATTAAGTCAAACAGGGATAAAAAGGAAAAAAGGAAGATTCTAGCTACTGAAAATAGCCTCCAGGGGCTGAAGAGAAAGCTCCAGCAAGCTAAGCTTATACATACCACATTTCATATGTGGGAATAACTTCAAACACTGCTAGGTGTAATCACCAAAAATAAAAAAAAAAAACCTCCCTTTTTTAATATACTGAGACTAAGGAAGCAGTGGTCTCAAGAATAGTTTCATACTATTCATAAGATAAGAAAATAAGGATAAGTCTGAGCAAAACTTGTAAAGTTAAGCATTATCCTCCAGAAATTCTATTTGAAAAGATCCAAGATTCCTTTTTAAAATCCTTATTACTAAATTATTCCATAGTAAATAGATAATATAAAAAAATTGTTCATGAGAATTCTATTGGAGTTGGTCAAAATCTGTATACTTTCTGGTGATTAAAATAAAAGGGGCTAATATCTAAGATATACAAGGTATCTAAGGTATACTAGGTACTGGCAGAACTTAACAAGAAAAAACATCTAACCCCCTCAAAAATGGAGAGAAGAAATGAACAATTTCTCAAAAAAGAAATACAAATGTCCAAAAGGCACATAAAAAACTGTTCCACATCACTAATCATCAGGGATAAGGAAATCAAAACAACAATGAGGTACCATCTCACGCCACAGAGACTGGCACACACCACAAAGAAAAGAACAATCAGTGCTGGTGGGCATGTTGGGAGAAAGGACCTCTCATTCACTGTTGGTGGGAATGCAGTATAGTCTAGCCTTTATGGAAAAGAATATGGAGATTCCTCAAAAAACTGAAAACTGAGCTCTCATATGATCCATCTATATGACTCCTATACACTCTACAAACACAAAAACATAATACAAAAATCTCTTCCTCACACCTATATTCATTGCAATGCTAATTACAATATCCAATCTCTGGAAACAACCAAGATGCCCTTCAACTAATGAATGGCTAAAGAAACTGGTAATATACACAATGGAATATTATGCAGCCGTCAGGAGAGATGAAGTCAAAGGGAGAGAAATAGACACAGAATAGTTTCTCTCATCTATGGGTTTTAAGAAAAGTAAAAGACATTATTGAAGTAATTCCCAGAGATGAGAGCCGGAAGGACCAGCTCACCACATGAAGCTCACCACAAAGAGTGGTGAGTACAGTTAGAGAAATAACTACACTGAGAACTATTATAACAATGTCAATTTTTCTGTCAATTTGACAGAAAGACTGTCTTGAAAACCGGCAGGGGAAGGGGAGGGAGTAACGAGGGCACTGGTGTTGGGAATGTTGCACTGGTCAACGGGAGTGTTCTTTTATGACAAACCCAACTACAATCATGTTTGTAAACACAGTGTTTAAATAAAAATACTATTTTTTTTTTTAAAGTTCATGATGGAAGTTTACTGGGTTACCCTGCCAAATCATCTAATAATTCTCCCTGGTAAATATGCCTTTTCCTGGTTGATTCTAACAAATTCAGTGCATCAATTTCAACACGCTTTCTATGTTTTTTGTTGTTTGTTTTCCTTTGGCAAGAACCAAGAAAAATAATTTTCACCACTATTACTTTACAATGCTAATTTTACACCTAATAAAAAAGCCAGTCAGATTTACGAAGAAATAATTTTTCAATTACTACCTAAAGTCATCCAATGTATCCTGTATCATGTTCTGAATAAAATGGATTTGAATAGATGTCAACGGTGTATTTGTCAGATTATTTCCAATGGAATCAACTATTTTTCCAGACAGTGAACTGGCAACTCCAGCAGCAATAGAAGAAGTTAACTTTGTAACTAAAAATTAAAAAAAAAAGAAAAAATATTAATAGCTTAGGTGAAGAGACATCAAACATTTCTAACTAAGATTTGGTGTGAGAAAACTTAAATTAATACTGAAGAACATGTCCCTGTGTCATTTTGAAAAATTTACAAATCTTAGGAACTTCTATGACATTATTTCTGATACTCATTTATCTATATAAACTGCCAACTGTCTAAAGTAACATATAACAGAGGAATTGATCTTGAAGAATCTCTGGATCATTTCATTTTATAAAAGATGAATGTGATAAGTTGTACCAAACTGAAAAAAAACAAGACTATTCAAAACAAATAGAAGAAATATAGAAGTAAAGTGTGCTGTAGGGAAAGTCCTAGAATTTAAGCTAGTGCAATATATCCACAGAAACCTTAAAGCAAAAATATAGCTTCCTATATAAAGGACTTGGTTCTCTAGAGTTGTTTTGTATGGGTAACACTTTGAGCTAAACCTAATAATCTTTGATGTTTTTTAGAGTCTATGACATGAAATCTGAAGATAGAATTTTTATTTTCCCATATTCAAGTTTCAATAGCTGATGACTGATTCTCAAAGGATCATACATTATAATCCTCTATGAGCCATATAAGGGCAAGGCACTTTAATTTTAAATCAGAGAGCTCAAAGAGTTGAGGACATGCTTTTTGCTTTGAAAGACCTAGACTGGATTCCTGGCATGTTCTCCTGAGCACTGTTGGGAGTGATTACTGAGCACTGAACTGGATGTAACCCCTGAGCACCACCAGGTATCTTGAGCATAAGTCACCTCACTTGACACAACATATTGAAAATATAATTCATAACATGAGAACACATTCATTGTGGTTGAATTTATCCATCATAAACATTTTATTGTCTTTACTAAGACAGTTGCACACTTTTCCATAAATTTAAAACTTCTTCAAGTTTTTAGTCTTCAATTATTCTAGCCATTCTTAAGATAAATAATAAATAGTTCATCGTGACATTTTCAAACATGAAGTAATTTGATGTACTTACCTGGAGCTGAGGATCCATTAAATGTGGGTTCATATATTACTTGGGCTTCGATTTCTTTCTCTGCCTTTTCAAATTTCTCATAACTTCTTGTTTGGTTAGATATTGGAGATATTGGAGAAGTATTCAGAATTCCAGACTCCACACCAGACATCAATTTTGCAAACTTAACATTTAAAATAAACAATTAGTATATAATTTCTGGCTTTATTCATATTACTGATACTCTCTGTATTTACTTTTCTTTTTATTTAAATAGCATCTGGGAAAAGGAAAAGAGAATATAAAAGAGGAAAATGCTAAGACTAGAGACAAAAGCAAATAAAGTCTGCTAATCAAAGTATATGGATAACATAATCAGGAAAATCCCACTTACTAAACTTTTGCTGTTGAGAATACTTAAAAATAATAATCACAGGAAAAGAAAACTATTGCTCAAATTCTCATGTGGGAACTAGCTAAAATATGAAATAAAGTCAAAGATATTTCTACCTTTTAAGCTGTATTTTCAGTATCATTCTAAAATACAGATATGAAAATACAGATATTCTTGGGATGGAAAGATAGTATAGTGGGTAAGGTGCTTGCCTTATACATGGCCAACTCAAGGTTCAATCCCCAGTACTCTATATAGTTCCCTAAGCCCGCCAGGAGTAATCCCTGAGCAGTCAGGAGTAAACGCTAGCAAAGGGAAGGAAGAAAGGGAGAAAGGGAAGGAAAAGAAAGGGAAGGGGAAGGAGGAGAAAGAAGGAGGAAAAGGAGAAAGAAAAAGGGGAGGGGAGAAGAGGTGAAGGAGAGGAAGGAAGGGGATGAGAGGAGGGGAAGAAATATACATATAGGTATACTATACATTAAGTCTTCATGAAAATACTTGATATTTTGAACTAACTTCTATATAGGATATTGTAACAGAAAAAGAAAATAATGATGAGTTCCATTCTCTGAATATCAATTTACTTTAACATAGAAAATTACTGACCATCAATTTGATGCTTTCGGTTGCAATGGAAATATATACAAAGAGAATTCAGGTTAAAGTAATATTATACAGTTAAGTATCCTGCCACAGAGAAAAAATAGTATAAATTTACAACCAATATTATTATCAACATCCCAAAACATTTCAAAACATCCTTCAATATTACTACACAAGCATCATGATTATTTTTCTACCTGGTTGTACAGAACCTTTCACAAAGCCTGCTCCATGGTGCTTGCTAGAGATAAACCATGTTCAGAATCATTTTCAGGCAGCTACCTGTTTAAAGGAGTCTTTAGATTCCTGTTTTCTGGGATATGTTTTCTTAGATTCAGCTGTCAGATCATGAGTTTCAATTTCTTCTTTCCCCGGAGATCCCATAAAGATGTTAAGAGGACTAGAATGCAATACTGATGTGCTTGAAGCTACTGGACCTTTTCTCGGAGGAAACACTGAGTTTAACTGTGGCAGAAAATCAAGAGCTGAAAAAAAGGAGAAAGGCCTTCATTTGCATATGATAGTCCCCAATCCAGGATATTTAAGGGAAGGATTTAACATGATAGACAGGTAATGTGGTAGAAAGACAGGGATTTGGAGTCATGTCAGTTCTAACTCTTAACTTAAGCAAAAATCATAAAACTGTTTCCTTATCTATAAATATGAATGATCTTTTTCAACCAGAATGTGCACATACTTTAAAAACTACAAAACACATTAAATGTTTTAGTCTGTATTAGTTTTTATTAACTGAAAGTTGTTCTCTATTATTCTACATACATACACATTTGTAGCAGATCTTGATAACGGCCTTTGAATTAGCTGGACCAAATAACTGCTTCTAACAAGCATGAGTGCTGGGATCTGAATTCCAAGACTATGATACAAAAACGTGTTGTCTTCCATATTGCTACAGCATTTGTTTCTCTTCTCTCTCTCTCTCTGTCTCTCTCTCTCTGTCTCTCTCTCTCTCTCTCTCTGTCTCTCTCTCTCTGTGTCTCTGTCTCTCTCTCTCTCTGTCTCTGTCTCTGTCTCTCTCAGGAAAATTGGCTGTCATATGTCAAATGCCATGTGGAGAGATCCATAGAGATCAATAGATCCATTGAGGAAGAACCTTCGCTAAAAGTGATATGAACAAGTATGGAAACAGATCCTTGTCTCCTAAAATCTTGAGATGACAACAGTCCTGTGATATCTGAGTAAAGCAGGAGTTAGGTATTAGATCAGGAGAGATCTTAAAGACAAAAGCACCTATCTAAACTAAACTTAAATTGTTTTATTTTTGTGGGGCCACACCTGGTGGTACCCAGGGATTAATCTTGGCTCTGAGCTCAGAAATTATTCCTAGTGGGCTTGGGGAAGAATATGGAATTCTGAGTATCAAACCCAGGTTGGTCATGTGCAAGGCAAGCATCCAAAAGGCTGTACTTTAGCCCTGAAGCTTAGGTTCTTTTGTTTGTGTTTAGTTTTGGAGCCACACCCATCAGTGCTCAGAAGTTACTCCTAACTCTGAGTTTAGGGATCAATCCTTCCAGTGCTCAGGGGACCAAACCCAGGTTAGTTGTGTGCAAAGCAAGTACAATACCCGTTTGTCCCAAAGCTTAAATTCATAACCCAGAATTAAGAGATGTTTCTTCTTGCAAACTTAAAAATGTTTACAGGGAAATAGAGAAAGAACAGCAGGGTAGAGTGCTTGCTTTGATGTGGATGATCTAGGTTCAATCTGCTATGCCATATGATCTCCAGATTAATGCCAGAAGTGATTCCTGTGTGTATAGCTAGGAGTAACCCCTCAGCAATGTCAGGTGTAGTCCTCCAAAACAAACAAAACTGCTGAGGTATACAAAGACAGATAACAATTTTCATAAAACTACTTCAACTAATTCTTACCATCTCCTTTGCCAATGGACTCATCAGTTCCCTTATTAACTACTGCATCTGAAACATTAGAAGATTGAATTTTAAAAACTATGAGAAAAAAATCCATAGCTACTTAGACTTCCCACTTATTCCCCAAGGAGTTCAAAGACCAAGAATTTTGTTTGTTTGTTTGTTTTTTGGGCCACACCCATTTGATGCTCCTGGCTAAGCGCTCAGAAATTGCCCCTGGCTTGGGAGGACCATATGGGACGTGAACCATGGTCCTTCCTTGGCTAGCTCTTGCAAGGCAGACACCTTACCTCTAGCACCACCTCGCTGGCCCCAAAGACCAAGAATTTTAAGAAAATGAGTGAAGTAAAAACTAAAACTCAAATATACTTTCCATTTTACCTTTTCATTTCATGCAAGGCAGCAAATACAAAAAAAGGTAATTCTAAGTTACAGTCATTTAATGAGGCAGGAAGGTATACTATTAAAAGCATTTGGAATAGGCTCAGGGAATCTTTAATTTAGTTTTATCTATACCATCTAATAATGTTGTGACCTTGAAAAAAACTGTATCATTAAGCTTCAGCATACAATGAAAGAGTACCTTGACTAATCTCAGAAGATTATTTTAAGGATCAATTGAAATAAAAAAAAATAATTTTCAAGAAATGCAATGTTATTAAAGTAATATTTATTCCAATAAGAAAATAGGCACAAGGATATTCAATATTACAATACAATTTGCCAATTACTAACAAAAATTATTTTACTCAACTTAACAAATAGTAAAATAGGCCCGGAGAGATAGCACAGCGGCGTTTGCCTTGCAAGCAGCCGATCCAGGACCAAAGGTGGTTGGTTGGAATCCGGTGTCCCATATGGTCCCCCGTGCCTGCCAGGAGCTATTTCTGAGCAGACAGCCAGGAGTAACCCCTGAGCACCACCGGGTGTGACCCAAAAACCAAAAAAAAAAACAAAAACAAAAACAAATAGTAAAATAGGCAAGTCATAAAAGAATTCACCAGAAATTCAAACAACAAGAGATTAACATTGATGACTATCAAATTAGTAGAACTATATCGTTCATGCATTCACCTATCCAGCTGTGTGTGTATATCTAGTAGCAACACACTTTAGGAAGTTTTTAAGAAGTTTCCTTTTAAACAAAAGCGGAAGCAGATTAGCCCCAGGCCAATGTGTAAGGCATTTGCTTTGTACGCAGCCAACCCAGATTCGTTCCCTGGCATCCCATATGATTCCTGGAGCTTGCCAGGAATAATTTCTGAATGAAGAGCCAGGAGTGATTCCTGAGCAATACCAGGTGTGTCCCATAAACCAATTAAAAAAAAAAAAGGCAGATGCATTCTTATTTAGTCTCATAGAAAGAAACTGAAGCCTTTCACCTAAGTAAATATACCTTAAATTAAAACAATCTCTGAGCAATAAAAAGCAGTATATACCTTGTATCCATTTCTTCCTTATTAAATTATTAATTAAATGAAGTGCATATAATTCAATTTTTAAAGTAGTAAAAGTAATTAAAGAGGAATTTTTAAATTGGAAAATTAGGGTCCAGAGTAATGGCACAGGGGGTAGAGCATTTTTCTTAAATGCAGCCAACCTGGGTTCAATCCCCAGCATCCCATATGGTTCCCCAATGCGGCCAGGAGCAATTTCTGAGCACAGAGCCAGGTGTGACCCCTGAGCACTGCTGGGCATGGCCCCAAAACCAAAACCAAAAAGTTAAAATAAAAAATTTCAATAAATTAGAAAATTAATTAAAGCAGAATTTCCATTAATTATTCCTTTAAAAGCTATTAAAGAGGATTTCACTTTAAACTTATAAAAGCTCCTTCTTACATTCTGCAAATTAGAAAGTTACTCTAGTGGTTCTCGTGCCAAAAGTTTTCAGCTGGTACTAACCTCAGAAAAACCTTTCTCAATTCCGGCCCAAATTACTTTTCCCTTCTTTGTACGCACATACTTCCTCTTTTTACTCCTCATCCCGAAAGAAAAGAATCTTTTCTTTTTCATTAGGTGGAAACTAGGGAAATTGATCTGGGAACTTAAGTAGTTAAGTTACTTCTGCTGAAGTATGGCAGAAGAAACTCAATAATCCTGTATCATCATGTATGTATTTATTTTTCTGGTTATAAAATGAAATGTAGAAAACAACCCTCTACAAGTTATGAACAGATGTAACAATTTAAACATCCTGCTACTGGCATTTAGATCTATTCTAGTTTTTCATTATTATAAATAAAATAGCAAATATACAAATCTTTTCTTGGGCTACCTTGAATATTTACTTAATAAATTTGTAGAAATGAAACAGGGCAAACAGTCTGAATATGCCAGATTATTGTTGAGAAATTTATCGATATAATTTGACAGCATGGCTATAAGTAATGGGAGAGTCTATGATTTAAGGAAGTGGTTGGAACATTAGTAATAAATGGTTATAGTCAATGTGGCTAGCCCATAACTGTCAATGATATAAAATTTACTTATCAAGATTGCACATATATGTGTGTGTGTGTAACATATATATATTGTTGTTGTTGTTGTTGTTCTTTTAGGCTATGCCCATATATGCTTGGAGCTTACTTCAGGCTCTGCACTCAGCAAGACTTATGGGAAAAAGGGTGCCAGTAACAGAACCCTGGTTAGCTGTATCCACGGCAAGTGCCCTATCCACTGTACTATCAACTCTAGCCACACTATATATACTTTCATTTTAATGGCAATTTCTACAAGCAGTTGAGAGAGGATGGGGAGAAGGAGTTACTCTTATACATAGAACAAAAATTTGGCGTTCTATCACTTGTCATATTTCTCCATGAAAACATTAATAATAAATATTGACAACTAAATATTTTTTTAATTAGTATAGTCTATGGCCATATCCATGATTTTACACAGATTTCCTAAGGAATAGTTAGAAGACTGTCCATGGAGGCAACATTTCTTTTAAGAAACTGCTGTGAAAATTAAAGTAATAATGTGTGAAAATTACCAGTATATGTTCTGGAAGAAAACACTTAAAATAAAAGAGCAAAGAGAAAGATTTGATTCTTTCAAGATTTCCAAGATTCTTGGAGATTCTTTCAAGATTTCCAAGATTCTTTCTAAGTTCTTGAAGAACTTAGAAAACTGTCATGAACACAGACTGAAACTACATCCAGAACTTTAAGCCAGAATGAAAATGGCTAAGAGCAAGTGACCATGATTCTGGGATCCCAACATACTTACCATCTCTGATAGGTGAAAACATGTCACCTAAACTACTGTTTTTAGTATCATCAAAGCTGGAGAAATTCTGATTTTTTCCAGTGTCTATTTCCTTCGACAAAATATCTGTATTTAAGCTTTGAGGCAACCCTTATTAAAAAAAAAAAAAAAGAGAGAGAGAGAGAGAGAAATAAATATTCACCAGAAGTTCAGTTCTAAATGTTACCACCCAATTTGCTGTTAATACAAGTGTGTCAGAAAAGGAGAGCAGACTGAAATAATTCCTAGCAAACCAAATAAATAATATTCATTTAAATCATATAACACTATTAAATCTAATTTTCTACACTTATGAGATACCTTGAGGTTTCACTTAAAGTATATAGAACATAATTTAACTTTTGACATTGAATGACATACCCTTATGATCATATATAACTGTTTTATACAAGTTTGTAAAGCATTAAACATGATGGCAAATATTAGCACATCATGATATCTCCTTCTCCCAATTATAGTAAATGAATCTTTTTGCTTCTGCCTGTTGTTCACTAATAGTGAGAAATTAACATTTCATTGACATTATTAATTTCGGCATTACATATTCACTTAATATCACAGAAGTTTAACTAAGAAGGAAACTAGAACAGCCAAATCATTAAACAATGTTCTCACTATATGTAAATAGGTGTTTTTTGTTTGTTTGTTTTTGTTTTTGAGCTACATCTGATGGCACTCAGAGGTTACTACTGGCACTCAGAAATAGCTCCTGGCTCGGAGGACTATAAAGAACACCAAGAATCAAACATAGGTTCATCCTGGGTCAACTGCATGCAAGGCAAACGCTCTACTGCTGTGCTATTGCTCTGGCCCCTATATGAAAATAGTTTTTAAAACAATATTTAATTTATAATAGCTAAGAGCTTTAAACAATCTACAATGACATCAGAAATGAAAGGGTAAAATTTGGTATATATACTATGTAAGTCAACTCTTAAAAGAAAAAAACAACTACTTGAAAACAGAGATGAATCTAGAGGTCCAACAGATACAGTAATACTGTGGTTACACTTATATGTGACATAGAGAAATGAAACTAATGGAAGAACAAACTATAACAAAAACAAACTTTTCTAATATAAGGCCAATTAATTGTGAAAATAAAGAAGAGAGGGGGGAGCCTGGAGAAAATGTGTAATGGTCAGAACTGACTCTTCTTGAGGGCCAGTGCTGGAGATACACGTGCTGATTTTCAATGACACATACCTAAGCTTATAGGTTAAGATGAATGGTAGATCAATTTCATAAAAAGGTCAACATCAAAAGAAAACAAAATCTAAAGCTGGAGTAAGCCTGGGGCATCCATTAATATATTTTTTTAAAAGAAAAGGCTTTTTTTCTAATTTATTTTTCCCAATTTACTGATAACTAACATATAATATCAAGGTATAGGACATAATGATTTAATACATGAAAATACAAATAATTGTCAATAACCTTTACATTATGATGAGGCCTTTTAAATTTTACTTTCAGCAAATTAAAAAAATACAGCAGTGTACTGTTGATATAAAAATAGTAAGGAACAAAGGACATTCAACAAAAGGAAACAGCCACATCCTGTTGCATTAGTTTTTCAAATTAGCAATTTGGATGAGTTGATTTTCAAATACCCTTTAGCTAACACACTGTACAATTCTGAGACATTCCCTTTATACCAGTGATGTTTAACCTATGGGAATAATAATGTTTGGCATGAAAATATTGAAATAGTCTTTTATTTGGATCTTGGTCCCAAATGAAAATTGAGATAAAAATAAAGAGCAGTCTATATATTTATAATTATTCATGCTTGCCTAATGAGATAAACTTTAATAATACCTAGTAGAAAGATAAACATATCAAACATTTGTGCATCACTCTTACTAATGATTACTTATCCCAGAATTATCCATCAAAAATGGGGAGAAGAAATGAACAGACACTTCCTCAAAAAAGAAATACAAATGGCCAGAAGGCACATGAAAAAATGCTCCACCCACATCACTAATCATCAGAGATATGCAAGTCAAAACAACAATGAGGTACCATCAAATGCCACAGAGAATGGCACATATCACAAAGAACAAGAACAACCAGTACTGGCAAGGATATGAGGAGAAAGGAACTCTCATTTACTGATGGTGGGTATGCCGTCTAGTCTAGCCTTTATGGAAAATATGGAAATTCCTCAAAAAACTGGAAATTGAGCTTCCATATGATCTAATTATATTACTCCTAGGAATATACCCTAGGAACACAACAACACAACATAAAAATACAATCTGCACACCTATATGCATTGCAGCTCTATTTACAATAGCCAGAATCTGGAAACAACCAGATTCCCAACAACAGATGAATGGCTAAAGAAACTGTGGTGAACTTACACAATGGAATATTATGCAGCCATCAGAAAAAAAATGAAGTCATGAAATTTTCCTATACATGATAGACATGGAAACTATTATTCTGAGTGAAATAGTCAGAGGGAGAGACATAGACACAGAATAGTCTCACTCATCTATGGGATTTTTAAAAAAATGAGACATTATTGTAATAATACACAGAGACAAAGGAGATGAGGGCTGGAAGGATTGGCCCACAATGTAAGATTACCAAAGATTGGTGAATCCAGTTAGAGAAATAACTACACTGACAACTATCAAGAAATTGGTAGTGAGAGAAATAGAATGCCTGTCTTGAATACATGCAGGGAGAGGGGGAGGAGGGAGCTGGGGAGCACTGGTAGTGGAAATGTTGCACTGGTGAAGAGGATATTCTTTTTTATAACTAAAACTCAACTACAAACAAGTTTGTAATCATGGAGCTTAAATAAAGTTTTTTTTTTTTAAAAAGAATTAACAATTTAAAAGGAGAAATTTCCTCTCCCTTTTCTAGGCCCTCCACATATTCCTCCAGAAGGCAGGAAAAGGAATTATTCGTTGAGGATACTGCTCAAGTCTCATTTTCTTCTTACCTGGTTCCCACTGAAAACAAGCACTAGTAATAAATAAGTAATAAATAAGTCCATAATATATAAACAAGGATGCCTTCAAAGTGTCGTGTACTTCTTCAGATTTATTTGACTTAAATGTTTAACATAAACATATTATTGTAATGGTACACAGTGAAGACAGTATGATGCACACCATAATTTGTGTACCATCAAGATGCCTAGAACTTCTACATTATTTCTGATGTTCAGTTACCTTAAATTAAATATTATCTTTGGTGGGAGAGGGTTGGCAGTAAGACTAACAGTGTTTAGGAAAGCTACCCAAACTACTCAGACAGATCTGAGATTCAAACCTCAAATATTCTCAAAGTAAAAATTCTCTCATTGTTTGTTTCTTTCTCTCTCTCCTCCCTCCCTGTCTCTTCACTCCCTCTCTCACTCACTCCTCTTTCCCTCCCTCTCCCTCCCCCCACTCTCTCTCATGTATGACAGGTCAAATAAATGTGGAAATATTTATAAAATGGTGAATCTACTAAATGGTATACTCAAATTCAGGAGTTCTTAAAGTATCTGATATACAAGGTAATATATTTTAGAACTGAAGCTCAGCTATTAAACAAAGTGAAGTAGACATCATTTATAAAAACAAAAACAAAAAACAACCATAATTAAAATCTTTAATTAAGGTAACTATGGAGAACTTTACCTAAACATTTAAGTGAATTTAAATGACAAAGTGCCACTACATACTCTAAAGTAGAATAGGAGAGGGTGGTCTGAAACACTCAAGTTAGGCCCCATTTACCTGCTTTGTCTTGAACAGCAACCACTCCCTTCCCCACAACTGTTGTCATGGACTGAGGTAGAACTGTGGCAACAGAAGGGAGGGCTGTGTCTTTGCTGATTCCAGAATTCTGAAGTCCACCACAGACATTAGAAGTTTGTTTGCTCACAGCTGTGGCTTTATTTGTACCACCTTTACTTAAACTTGACTGAAACATAAAGTAATATTTTAAAAGTCAGTTTCTAATATGACATACTATATCTGAATATTTTATAACACCCCCATTAAAGAATAAATATATTTCCTCTAACAAAGTTTAAGCTTGCTAGTATACATGAAAGTCCCTTCCAAACCAAAAGCAATTCTTTCAAAGTATATTTGAAATGAAAACTAAAGGATGAAACAAAATTTCAAAAACAATTAGAATGAAGTGAAATTACTCTGCTTTCTTTACAGAAAAATGATTCTGATGCAAAGCTAGCCACACCAGATAAGATGTCTGTATATGAACTAATTTATTTTGTAAAATCAAGAATGCCATAGAAGTTAGAAAATGTCTTACCTTAGAGAGAGCAGTAGAGTACTGAAATGCTATACACTGCACAGATGTCTTGTGAGCACTGATGGTTTTGACTGGTGATTTCAATATTCTTAAATCATACTGATATATCTTCCCCCGGGAAGATCCAATAGCCAATGTAGCTCCATCTGGCATGAAGGCTACCGCTGTCAGCGGAGAGTCAGCCACCAGTGTTTTCACTAGTCTTTGGGAAGAACAGGGTATCGGTCAATGTGTGAACACACAAAGGTGTATATACTACCAAAATTAGAATTGGACAATTAACATACATATCCCAAATATCTGTTGGAAGCAGAAATCTAGAATTAGATTGAGAGAGACTTAAGATAATGGTATGTGAAGAAACTGAACACTTCATCCAATACTCATTTCTAGGTCATTTTTCTAAGTCATCATTACTTTGAGAGTGAACCTAACAGAATTTCTGTGTAGCACTCTGAAAAACGGGGCTCTGTTCTAAGGGCTTAGGAGGCATGCAGGGCTGGTCCCCTTTACATTCACTGACTTACCGAGGCCTCAAGACTGTGACCTTTCACAGTGGAACAGCTGCTATGAAATTCTGAGCTGTGCATCTCCCAACCAAAGAGCTAACAGAATCCATGTGGTCTGAGTCTCAGGAAGCAAATAGAAATACAGATACTAATGTACTAAAACTAAATTCTTGGCTGAAGTGGCTGGTATGTGAGGAAAGGCTTAGTGATACTAGTTCTCAGTCCACAATTTTAACAGAAAAAAGAACAAAGGAGTAAAATAGGTCAAAATAAACTTCAACAAAAAATGATTACAGGGCCTTCCTAAAAATAACAGCATTGTTTTCTTCCAACATAACCTTGACACATTGTTTGGTGTCTTGAACATACCTGTAGCACTATGGTGGTTATTTATTTTTTCATTTCTCTTTATAAAGCTTAACCAGCTCACTTATAAGAGTAAGGAAGACAAAAAAAAGGCCCAAGGGACTAAGAGGCTTCCAAGATATGTGATCCTTAGAAGTGTTTCTTAAAGGGGACAATTTTATCTCCAGACCATCTGAACTTTCCATTGTCACAACCAGGAGGCGAGTATTACTAGATCAGTAGACAGAAGGCCCAGAAACTTGTGAACAAACCCACCACCCCAATCTTCACAATTCAGAACTACTCCAAAACGATGGTTTTCAAGCATTCATTGGACTGGTGATAAGTCATAGAAATTTCCCACCATCCACAAAAAAAAAAAAAAAAAAAAAATCGTCCTTTACCAAAAGAGAAACCTCAATCACAAAAGTGGCAATAACTTTCTCATGGACAAGGAAAAAAATTCTCTAGACTAGGAATTGAAAACCACTGCTCTTAGGAATACATACACTTTCCCAATTTTTCTCCATGAGGAGAGAAATTTCTATCTGATTAGATATCAAATACATAAACTTTAGGTCCCCTAAACATTAATCAGAGGCCTATACAAATTATAAATGTCTGCTAATGAAATAATGACTAGCTTCTAAATTAAAACATGAACATGTCACACTTACTTCTTACTTGAAGTATCATAGAGAATGATCCTTTTATCCAAGCCAATAGTTACAAACAGCAACTCATTGACAGGAGAGAAACAGATGCCTGATGCTGGAGCTTTATGTGCAGTATCAAAATTATGGTAGGGACTCTGACTATTTGTGTCCCAGAGAGTTACTATTCCATTATCAGAAACGCTGCCCAAGAGTGACTTCTTAAATGTGGAGTACTTTAAGTGCCGAACAGACTACAAAAGGAACACAGTTCAGTTATTTTAAGTTTCCATAATTATAAGAATTCATAAAAACATTTTTATCTGAGTTATATAAATAGTCAACTAAAACTATCAAGTGAGATTTCTAGTTTTCCCACTTTAGGAATGAAAAGTTTTTGTCAGGACAATTATAAGTACCAATTAATTAAAACAAATTTCTGACATGCTTTGATTACAGCTCCCTCAGTTACCCCCTTTATGGAGAAATAGAAAAGATTAATTATAGCATTATAACAGAGTTAGAGCAATAAAAAGAAGTACTAATTATAGTCACACAAACAAATCAGTATAAGTGAGGGGTAATAAATACACCATTTTACATTTCTGATTTCCATATTTACTTAAATTATTTTGATATGCTTGCTTGAATCTGATCGTCTTATGTACTGGCAATTAATACTTGAGGCACCATTAAAAATTAAACACAAAGAAGGAATTGATGACACTTAGACTGGGGGGTGTACTGTTGCCTTTATTTAAAAAGCTTCAGTCTAAGGGCCATGCTCTTTCTCCAAACATCTGTCTCTAGCGATAGTGGAGATATTCTTGTCCTGTTGGACAAGAATAAATGAAGATCCAATTTTTGAGTAGATGGGTCCAGAATTAAAACTGGCTGAATATGATCCCATTTATTAAAACAGCTTTTTAAAGTCATATTAACTATTAACATTTACTGTAATGAAAATGAAGCAGCTTATATTTAAGCTCATTTTTCCCTGCAAGGGACTATCAAAAATCAAGAGAAATTAAAATTAAGCATAATATATAAGGGGAAACTGAATAGAAAAACACTTCAAACATTTAAGTTATACTTCTCACTTAAGCAATGAATCTGGATCTATAAGCATCTATCAGCTTTCCATTCAGGTCCCAGGTAAAACTGGCCAAAGAACTAAAGTCAAATCTGAGGGGTCTTTAAATGTTCTTACTTTAAGTCAATTTTTCATACTCCAAAAAGATTACAACCACTAGTTTTTAGCTATTCATATTCAACTTTTGTGTTCAAATTTATATATGTTAGCTACTGACAGCAAGAATATTTAGGATGATCATAAAATAATCTAAGAAAACAAAATGAAAACAAAACAAAGGAAAACAAAAGGAAGATAGTTGCTATAGGCAATGAAGTTAACTAATGACCTATGTCATTCTCCTTTTTGTTAAAAAGCATATTAATTAGAATACATCCTGTAATCTGTACTAAAAAATGTACAGAAGATAAGTTTCTTAGTTAATTATAATGTTTACAATGTCATATACCAACCTACCAAAACATAAAGCAGAACATTAATTTTTGAAAGATTTTTGTAAAACTTTAAGAGCTTGTTATGGTGCCTTATATGACCTAAATTTAGATTAAATACAAGCAGAAATTAATAATAATCAAACCACACTTACTACTTCTATTTATTTGTGGTGCTTGGATTGAACCTAAAACTTAACACATGCTATGCACATGTCCTTGCAATGAGTTAAAATTTCAGCCCCCAAATTGCTACCCCTACTCTGCTGCTTTCCTACAGCAGAAATTTGTTAAAATATTCTTAATATATGGAACATCCAGGATATGTTTAAACAGAGCCAGAGGGAGCTCAATGGGCTGACCACATGAATCGCATGCAAGAGGCCCAGTTTATATTCTCATCACTGTCTAGTCCTCCCAGTAGCAACTAGAGAAACGCCCAAAACCAAAATCTGTTTGAATATAGCAGGAAATAAGGAGCTTGCTATTAGGTGGGAGTGAGAGTTCCACGGATTAATACTTTTGCCCTGCATGCAGATGACTCCAGCAGATCAAAACCAGGCACTGTATACGATCCCTAGAGTACCACCAGTATGATCCTCTGAGCCTAGGGCCAGGAGTAAGCCCTGAGCACCAACAGATTTGGCTCCAAAACAAAAACAAAAGGAGCTTGCTACTAGGTATAATAAAACTGTAAATATCCGAATGCAGTAATTTAAAATAATTTTTAATTAAATCAAGTAATTCACTCAATATTCCTAAAATACAATACATAGATGCATGAGCATGTCCATTTACCTAAATGGTCTAATCCTGGGTAGTTAATTCAAGCATTCAAGTGTCCTCTCCTTGCTTTTAAAATTTGCTAATTGATGAGAATTTCTACTTCATTGCTGTTCACACTTCAAAGATTCTTGGCTGAAAAATACCAACCAATCAACCAAGTGATCATCTATGTTCTTTGTTTGATGCACTTCCTATGAATTTACTTATTTTCTAAAGTATTACCTCCTCACTAGTTATACAGAGTGCAGAGATATTTTCTACCTTAGAGAAAAACTGTCAACAGAAAACTTAATAGCACTGATTAGCATTTTTATACCATCACTGTGGCTTTGGGTTTATTTTTTTATTTGTAGATATAATATTTTTAAGCACTGTAGTTACAAAATGGTTCATTGTTGTTTTTCAGTCATTTAATGTTATAATGTACACCATCTTTCACCTATTCCTGCTATCAACCTATCAATACTATCAATGTCTCTCATTTCTCTCCCAACTCCCATCCACTCACCTAGCCCTCATCTCTAGGGCATGTACTTTGCTTCTCTCTCTCCTCTCTCATTTTTGATATTTCTCTGTCTCTTTGTCTGTCTCTCCTCTTTCTTTTTTGACACTGTGGCTTGCACTATTGTTAATGGAGGGATGCCTTGCATGTCACTTTTTTTGAGCACAGAGTTCTTGTTCAGACCCTTCTCTACTCTAACTGCACTCACAGCTCTCTGTTACAAGCTGCCTGCCTACCCTGGGCTGGACCTCCTGACCTTTATCTCTATTGTCTCTGGATATTATTATCATACACCTCTTGTTTTATTATATCCCGCAAATGAGATTATTCTATGTCTATCCCTTTCCTTCTGGTTCATTTCACTCAAGATATTAATCTCCATGTCTATTCATGTATAAGCAAATTTCACGACTTCACTTTTCCTAACAGCTACATAGTATTATATTGTGGAGATATACCAATGTTTCTTTAACCACACATCTGTTATTAGGCACTTGGGTTTCTAGATTCTGGCTATTATAAATAATGTTGCACTGCACATAGGAATACACAGGGTATTTTTTGTAACGTGTTGTGTTCCTGGGGTATATCCCTAGGAGTGGTATTGCTGGATCATATAGAAGCTCAATTTCTCAATTTCTTTGAGGAATGTCCATACTGTTTTCCAAAAAGACTCTCATTTGAATGAGAGTCCCTTCTCTTCTCGCATCTATGCCAGCACTGGTTGTCTTTTATTTTGTGATGTGTGCTAGTCTCTGTGGTGTGAGATGATATTTTATTGTTATTTTGAATTGTATCTCCCTGATGATTAGTGATGTGGAGAATTTTTTATGTGGCTTTTGGTCATCTGTATTTCTTCTTTGAGGAAATGTCTGTTCATTTCTTCTCCCCACTTTTCTAATGGAGTTAGTAGACGTGGCTTTGTTTTTAAAACAATGTACAACAAAATATACTTGCTACCAATGTGGCCAATGATTTATAGAAAAGTTAACTTTGTCTTTTCCATTCAGTTTTGTATGCAGGGTGGGGGATAGAACTGTCTGTAGAATCATCCCTGAACCCAGAATTGCATTAAATGTGGCTTATAGTATAGAGGTACCCAACTCTAGTTTGCTGTACATTTTAAGTATATTGGTTTTCACTTTTATTTATTTAGTTTCATTTTGCTTTGTTTTGTTTTGGGGGGACATACCCAGTGACACTCAGAATTTCTGACTCTGCACTCAGAAATTACTCCTGGCAGGCCCAGGGTATGGAATGCTAGGGACAGAACTTAGGTCGGCTATGTGCAAGGACTACCCACTGTGATATCAGTATGGTCCCCTCTATTGTTTTTTATTAAAATACTAATTTGAAACTGGTCTTAATAAAAATAGTAATGGTTTCACCATTGATTAAAGACTTTTTTTCCGAATTTATAGATTTTTTTAAATGTTTTATGTCAAAAAATTTTTTTATTTTAGTTTAGGACCATACCTGTCAGTGCTCAGAGGACCATACATGGTACATACAGAGACAATAAAATGCTTTTAGTTCTTTATTATCTCTTCAGTTTCAGATTTTCTTATTTTTTTTTAGGTAAATTTATCAAATTTTGTGTCAAAGAGATAGTACAGTAATTAGGGCAGTTGCCTTGCACATAGAGAACCTAAGTTCAATTCTTGGTATGTGCGTCTCCTGAATAATATTAGATCTAGCCTCAAAACAAAAAGTTGTTGCCAGTGAATAAGGACTTTGTTCTAATACTTAGAAAATTCTTACTTTTGTAGAAAAGTTGCATTTATACTTCTTCAGACTTACAGCCATATACAAATAGTTGCACAAAACTAGATACTTTGTATATATTTACATATACAATATGTATAATATACTATCATATCTACATATATGTATATACATATGTGTATATGTATGTGTATATATGTAAGTATACATTTCTACATATCTACATATATACTATCATATACTACATATATATCCCTAAATAGTTTCTACTTGTTCCTTCACCTCTACCAGGATTCTCAGAACCTTAAATTTCAAGTGCTGATCAATTGTCACCCAGTTATTTCCTACTTATATTTTCAATGACTTATAATCCAGCCTTCCCTTTACTGCAGCAATAATCTCTAAAATACTAAACATTTGAGTCTACAAGGTTTCCTTGTAGAGAAAGTGACTATACATATATAAGCGGCTCTAAAGACCGAAGAGTAGCTTGCTAGTGTGTCAATTACTTGTGCAAAAGATAAAATTTATGGCATAACCATGACTAAATGCCAGCTTTCCTTCTGAGAATCAGAAATTCTGCTATGTGGGATAGAAGGTTCTTAAGTAAACAGTCACCAATTTAACACTAGAAAATAGCCTGTAAGAAGCTGACAGGCAGAAGATGCTTCATATATTGTTTTATTTGTTTGTTTTGATGGTGGTGAGGATCCTCCCCTCTAAGGGAGAGCTCTTAGCTCATTCCCAATTTCCTAGGGACTTCACCCAACATGCCTCCACCCCTTTGTTGATGTGCTTTGTGTTCTTTTACTGTAATAAGTTATAACTATGAATGCTACACTCTATATTGTTAGTCATCTTAATAAATTAAATCTAGTCGTGGGAAATCCAAGTAAGTATTTAAAAAGATAGGGAATCCAACAGAGAGAGAGAGAAGAGAGAGAAAAGAGAGAGAGAGAGAGAGAGAGAGAGAGAGAGAGAGAGAGAATAGTAATAAACCAGTGATCAAAACTAAAAAGTCACAAAGAGAGTTAGCAACAAAAGTAGAGTATCAGGGAGGGATCGAAGTGATGGCCCGAAGCAGTAGTGTCTGCCTGAAAATAGGAGAAAACTTTGTGACATTGATAAAGGAAACAAACAAACACCGAGGAGCTAGGGAGAAAGCACAGGGTGTTAAGGTACAGGATTTACATGTAGTTCACCCCCTTTCAATTCCTGGCACCACAAGTATGGTGCCAGTGACCTGAATGGTGCCCAGAATCCGGGGGTCTCGAGCCCAGCAGAATGCTCATACTGAACTAACAACATGGTTATGAGGCCTAGCCCCCTTGAAAAATTAATAAATACCCTAAATCCAATCTCTGTTGAGAAGTTCAAGGAAACTAAGCTTGCATGTAGGTCTCATATAAAGTTATAAAATTAGAGAATAAGAAGAAAATATTCCTTGTAAAATGACTAAAGAATAATAAAATACTTCACAACAGCATAAATCAAAATCAGAAATGAGCTACAGTAACTTGGTAAAGAACTAGAAAAGTTTAACCATCTCTTCAAAAATAAAGGCTACTTTAGAAAGAATATATGAATGCACAAACACACAGATTATACCTTAAATGTAAGTTAAAGATGACATAAAGATATGAAAATATTTTAAGGGTCTTGAGGTACTTGCCTCACATACAGCCAATCTGAATTTAATCCCAGCATTCCATATGGTCCCCTCAGTACTACCAGAAATAATTCTGTGCAGAGCCAGGAATAACCCTTGAACTTTGCTGAATGAATGTAGCCCCAAAAGAAAAAAAAAATGTTTTGAATTAAAAAAAAAATTAATTTTTTGGGTGGCCTCTGTGTTAGTACAGTGAATAGGGTTTGTCAAATCCAATCCCCAGAATCCCATATAGTCTCCAGTCTGGCCAGGAGTAATTCCTGAGTGCAGAGCTAGGAGTAATCCATGAGCATTGCTTGGGGAGATGGGGGGGGGGGGGCAAAAAAAAATAAAAAAGAAGAAAGGGTTGGAGTAATAGTACAGCTGGTAGAACACTTGCCTTGATTCTAGAAGTAAAATTTTTGAGCCAGTTCATCTTTTTGACTACGAGAATTCAGATATAAACATAATCTGTGATATATGATGTACCAGTATAGCAAACTAAAGAACAAAAACCATTACTACCCAATCAGCCAAGTTACACATATTAAAAGTTAAACTTATTCCTGATTAAATAATTATCTTATTAAATGTAATGAATAATTATTTATATTTACCAAATCTCAAACACTTATTCTTGGGGGGGTGGGGGTTGCTAGGGATAGAACTCAGGGCTTCACACATGCAAAGCAAGTGCTATACTGAGAAAGCCACATCCCAGGCTGTCTAAATGTCTTATATCTAAAACTTAACTTATGAAAATGAAGTTAGAAGGCTAGAGATTGAATAGCAGATAGGGCATTTGCTTTGTATACCGCAAACTCGGGTTCAATCCCCAACACCACATATGCCCCCCAACAAATCCTGAACACTGACAAGTATGGTCCCAAAATAAAATTGATTTAACATATACTGAAATATGTTATACTTATAAAAAACTCATAGAAAGCTTGTTACGTACTTTAAACATAATTTTTATATCTAAGGGATCAATAAAATTGATCCATTTTTTAAATTTTTTTTCAAAAGTTACTGTTTGAGAAAGGCAACACAGGTTAATTATCCATGAGCCTAAACTGCTGAACTTGCCAGTGACACAATTAGAATTTAAGGAGACTGTCAGCCCTGGCATTCTGCAGGAGCAGAGGTTCTTTTTCCACTGCAGAAAAGACACTGTGATCCACATAAAACTAATAGCTTCAATTCAGCTCAAGACACTTCAAAGTAAGATTCTAAATATATTCAGGCAATCTCATTTCTGATATGAAGTTCATTGTAATGTGTGTTCAGTGAGATGTCATGGTTCTGTCACTTTCACTAAGAAATCAATTTGAAATTTTTAAAAACTTCTTGATTATTCAACAGAAACAAGACAGAACAAGACAGAACAGTTTAATTATTAGATTTCGCCTACCTACTATTTCTTTCAGTAATTCCTCAATTAGCCCCATCTATAGTTAAAGTAATAAACATAAAAATTGGGTTAGGTAAGTAAGCACAACTGAATTGAATTATGTCAAATATTTGACAAGCTTGAAATTTTTGTAAATATTGACTAAAATCAGGAAAAAATATATTTAAAAAATTTAAACAAATTTTAAGAAATCTTAATTGTCCTTCAATTTTATGCATTTGTTCAACAGATGAAAACAACAAGCCATAACTAAAACTAGAAGAAAGCTATTTGATATATAAGTATTTGTTGCAGGGTAAGGAAAAGAAAACAATTTCTTTGCCTTCTCTAAGTTGACCCAAAACACACACACACACACACACACACACACACACACACACAAAATACTGAAGTCAAGTTACAACTGATAAATGGGAATTTAAAGAAAATTTATTCTACCTAAAATGTTCAAACTAACTTCGAAAAGTAAATCACAATATTTCTCATAAATTGTTCAATGAATGATTTTATAAAGGCTCACTCTAAAGTCCACTAATCTATCACAAGCCCTATAAAATTACATTATTATTCTTATTTGAAAAATATAGAAAATTGAGGTTTAAGAGTTACTTAACTTGTCCAAATTCATCCAGGCCTTGCACTGTAAAGATAAACCAAAAGATCCTTTAGAGATGCCAACTACCCCAGAGGAAGTACATGAAAATGGAGATACAGAAGTCTCTGATTATGGGTTATCAGATCTTGCATAAGGACTATGAATATGAAACTTCTTAGCACTCACACTGATGTCAGTGGCAACAGAGATTTGTCAATTCATTTGTAATAGTTCATAATAACTATGAATCAGAAAGACAAAATGAGACTTCTGAATTTAAAAGAAAACACAGAATATTCTATTAAGACCTGGGGGCAAGCAAGATTCTTCAAGAGGTGACAAATAAAAAGAAAAGAAAACTATGCTAAACTTCATTAAATGCAAGGATTTCCATTCATTTTTTAAAGTCACTAAAGAGTGAAAGACCGGAAAAAAGATGTACGTAATGTGTATATAAAAAAATGTATATAAAAAAATGACCCACCTGGAATATATAATAAATTAAAAATTAGAAAAACAAAAACTAGGGGTTAGAGTGGTGGTGCAGCAATAGGGCATTTGCCTTGCACACGGCTGACCTAGGAGGGATCGTTGTTCGATCCCCCAGCATCCCATATGGTCCCCCAAGCCAAGAGCAATTTCTGAGTACATAGCCAGGAGTAACCCCCGAGCGTGACTAGATGTGGCCCAAAAACCGAAAACCAAAAAAGAAACAAACGAAAAAAAAAAAAAAACCACAAACTAATACAGAAATGAAGAAAAGACTGTAGACCCAAATAGTTACTTCACAACAGGTATATGTAAACTAGAGAAATATAAATTAAAACTGTAAAAATAGCATTTAACCACCTACATTGCTAAAATTAATGACAATGCTTATTAGAACCAAAAATCTGATTTAAAAATAAATCTGGAACATCTGGATCACATATAAATTGCTGGCAGAAGTGCTAAATAGCAATCATTTTAGCAATTTCTGATGGAGTAAACCTTTACAAATACCATAAAATCCACTTCATAGTATTTCACACTTATGAAAAATGAAAATGTATAATCACAAAACATTTTCTATAAGAAAGTTCACAGTAGCTTCTTGTAACAGCCAAAGACTAAAACTCATGTTCACTGACAACAAAATAGATAAATAAAACAATCATAATAGAAAACCATATAATAGTAAAACAGTATAAACTACCACTTGGTGGGGACAGAGCAATAGCACTACAGTAGAGCATTAGCCTTGCAGGCACACACCCAGCAAGAATCCAGGTTCAATTCCTGACATCCTATATGATCCTCCAAACTTGCCAAGAGCGATTATATGAGTGCAGAGCTAGGAGTAACCCCGAGCACCACTGAGTGAGACCACAAAACAAAACAAAACAAAACAAAAACATATCACTTGATGAAAGAAAGCAATATATTGAAAACTAACAGAGATCATACATATATAATCCACTTAGTCTTATTTATAAAATACAGAAATGTCTTAATTTTGATTGTTTTATTTTTCTTTTTTCTTTTTTTTTTTTTTTTTGGTTTTTGGGCCACGCCCGGCAGTGCTCAGGGGTTACTCCTGGCTGTCTGCTCAGAAATAGCTTCTGGCAGGCACGGGGGACCATATGGGACACCGGGATTCGAACCAACCACCTTTGGTCCTGGATCGGCTGCTTGCAAGGCAAACGCCGCTGTGCTATCTCTCTGGGCCCGATTGTTTTATTTTTCGTTCAAGAATTCTATAATCCTGTTATTCTACCAATAAAAAACTTAAGTTCCTTAAATGTTATCCAAATAAAAATAAAATCTTTA
This sequence comes from Suncus etruscus, assembly GCF_024139225.1. Taxonomy (NCBI): domain Eukaryota; kingdom Metazoa; phylum Chordata; class Mammalia; order Eulipotyphla; family Soricidae; genus Suncus; species Suncus etruscus. The sequence continues at coordinate 51,585,782 of NC_064858.1, read as the reverse complement.
GCCTGGCATTCAAAACTAAACCATGTTCATACTTATTTTTCCAAACTTTTCTCACATTGGTGCTATATAAATGCACAAACCTGGCTCAGTGGAAAAAACTCAAAAGGGATGCAGCACATGCCCGGCACTATGAGGCCCTGAATTTGTTCCTTGAAGTACCAAATAAGGACATAACTAACATCACATGACTGAGCTGTGCAGTGACTTATCAGGCCCACCAATACTGAAATACCCTTCCTTTCAATCAGCCCTTTTTACCCAAAAAAAGTCATTTCAATTTAAATGATAGACTTTTTGGCAGATTGGATCTAGCACTCCTTTCGTTTAGAAAATATACTGCTCAAGGGCCACAGCTATAGTGCAGCAGTATAGCGTTTGCCTTGAAGGCGGCTGACCCAGGATGAACAGACTGCTATTTGATTCTCCAGCTTCCCATCTGGTCCCCCGATTTCTGAGCGAGTCAGGACTAACCCCTGAGCGTCACTGGGTGTGGCCCCAAAACCAAAAAATATACTGCTCAAAGACCAGCTGAACAAATCAATAAACTAGTATGCAATATTTTTAATCCCACTTAGACAACCTTGCTAGTTTAGAAAAACTTAAAATCTAAAAAGATATACCTTGAGCCATACTTCATACAAACAATTCAATAGATCACTTTCTTAAACACCCTGATACACCAGCACTCCTAGCCACTAAATGCAAAGATTAAAGGGGAAGCTACAAAAGACATATACTGTGGGGATATGGAGAGAAATCCTGGCGAGCAAATCTCCAAGTCCACCCAAATACCTAAACATTATAGATGAGTATCTAAAATCAACACTTAATGGTTTAGTAATGCAAATAAAGGAATTCCTAGCCTGCAAGATTAAGAAATCTAAAGATGAACAATTCAACCAACTCAAAGAAGAACTCTTTCAAAAGATGAGAAAATCCATACAAATGAAACTGTAGGAACTAAAAATAAATAAATAAATAAAAATTAACAAGACATAATAGTAGAACTATGCAGGTGGAAAATTGCATAGACGAACTTGAAGACAAATTACAAGCCAGCAGTGATAAAGAAGTCAAAAAAAGAAAGGAGAGACAAAACCTGGAAGAGAATGTAAGGTACTTAATGAACAAAGACAGGAGAAATAATCTCCAAATTATTGCAATCCCAGAAGGGGAAGAAAATGAAAAGGGGAAGAACAAGTAGTAAGGGAGATAATAGCAGAAAACTTCCCCACCCTTGAGAAAGAGGTTTCTCTATAAATTCAAGAGGCAAAATAGGGCCTAACAACACCAATACTTTAGTAATCCAAATGGCAAAAAAAAAAAAAAAAGAAATTTCAACTCTTTAAAGCAGTAAGGGTGAAAATCCCTCAAGTATAAAAGAAACAACCCGACCTTCCATTTGAAACAATCCAAGCAAGGAAAGAGTGGAATGACATACACAAACTACTGAATAAAAGAAACTTTCAACCCAGGGTCCACTACCCATCGAAACTCTCATTTACATGGAAGGGAAGGAGAGAGGGTTAAAAACATTCTCAGGGAGAAAAAAAACAAAACTCGCAATATTTGTGCTAACCGAACTGACCCTAAATAAACTACTCAAAGAGCAATTACACAAACCAAATCTCCAATTATAACAACAACCCAAAAATAAATGGTATAACAGCTCTTTCTGTTAATAGTTTCCTTAAATGTCAGTGGATTAAACTCTCCCATCAAAAACAGATACAGCTGTTTAGATTGAGTAGGTGTCCAATCAGCTGCTCTTTATAGATACTTATAATGTTCTAATGCTTTTATTCACAGAAATGGGTGCAGAATGAATTTAGAAACCATGGACTACCACTGCAGTGCTTGCTATAAGAAGTTTTAACATCTTAATTTTACTAAGTCTATAAAAACTCCTTGATCTTTTTGTCCACTATGGTACTTGTAGATATAGGTTGGTCACCTCAGTTCCAAATTATAATGATATACTATATTAAACTTAAAATACAACACTCACCAAATAATTCCTAACAAAAATTCTAATCTATTCATTTTCTACTGGATTATGCCTGCTAGTATAATCTAATATTTATGTCCACAGATAACAATGGAATATGCAACTGCATACCAAAAACTCCTGCTACAAAGCTCATTCACTGAGTATGTTATAATTTGTTTTCAATTTCAATTAGTTCACCATTACACCATAATGTTCATGACTTTAGATTGCTTTTAGGAAAGAAACCTGGATGCTCAAGACCCTTTATGATATGCCATGGTGTAAACTCTTCTTACAGTGCTCATTACCATATCACTTAGTTTTCTAGACCTGAAAATTATGAGTGCTTTTAAGAATGCTCTATACACAATCTAACCCATGAAGCCTTTCTTCAGTAAAGTTTACCCTCACCTATCATGATTGGCCTAGAAAATAAAAAACTTTACATCTGACTTGCTGGCTTTAAATTTTTAAAGTGTTCTGTCCCATTTCACCTGAGTCAGCTTTTCAACTGTAACACTGTAACCCATGGATCAATCCTCAATGTCTGTCTAAGTGTGTGCACGAGTGTATATGTTGGCTACCTCAATGTCTGTCTAATGTCTATGGTATATATTGTCTTTCTCCCCTTCGCTTACCACCTTACAAGATTTTTTTCTAGCCCTTCACTCTCTCACCCCACCACCTGTTATTTCTTCCCATTTAATCCTTTTACCCTCAGTTTTTAACTCCTCAGAAAGCAGAACATTCCCCCATCCCACCCCCAGCCAGCTGCCAACCAGCTCCCAAAATGAAAGATAGATTCTCAGCCTAAGAAGAGGCTGCCACTGCCGCTGTTACTGATTTGCTTTCAGCAGCACCTTTTCCCCCACCTCCTTTAACTGTGGACTGTTGTTCGCTACAAGATTTGGTTTCTGAGAAGCCCCCAGCTCGAGGACATTTTATTTTGGGTCACATCTGTTGGTATTCAGGTGTTACTCCTGGACTCTGCACTCAGAAATTGCTCCTGGCAGGCACGGGAGACCATATGGGATGCTGGGATTCGAACCACCTTCCGTCCTGATCATTTGTATTTTTTTGTTTTTGTTTTTGTTTTTCAGGCCACACCTGTTTGATGCTCAGGGTTATTCCTGGCTAAGCGCTCAGAAATTGCCCCTGGCTTGGGGGACCATATGGGATGCCAGGGGATCGAACTGCGGTCCTTCCTTGGCTAGTGCTTGCAAGGCAAACACCTTACCTCTAGCGCCACCTCACTGGCCCCGATCATTTGTATTTTTAACAGTTATATTCTAGAAGCACAGAACTACTTAATGATGTAACAATGGAGATAACAACATAATTAAATACAAATTACATTCTGCCTAAAATATGCAAATATACTAAAAAATAAGTATGTATAGTTTTTTGGCAAATACTTAATAATGCAAATGCATTATATATGTATGACTATGTAACTAATCAACTTCATATTGAATAAATTCATACTGTACCTCATTACTACCATGGCCAAAAGGAGTAGTAGATAAATTCGTGATTATACTGTGCAAAATAATTTCACCACTGAGAGATCCAGAAGCAATGTAGCTATCATTCCAATTATATGTTACACATGTTACTTCATCTTTATGGTCCTGAATAAAACAGATGAAGATAAATACAGTGCTACATAAACATCACACAGTACAGTTTTATTTTTTTAATTTCATGTTTCATAAAATATCATTTATCAAGCTAGTATTTGCTTTAAAACTTTTTTCAAATAACCTGAAAACTTACTCAAAAGTAATTTGACTAGCAAAGTATCTGATCAATACCAACTCATCTCAAGGAACAGGGATTTATTTTTTGTAACCAGAGTAATGATCAGGCACATTGAAAAAAGAGACAGAAAGAAAAGGTAATTTTCTAAATGGCATTATGTCTACCTTGAAGAATTAACTTCCACTGACAAGTAACATTTATTCTAAGTTGACTATTATGAGCATCCCTGCCCAGGAGAATATTACTATTCAATTGAAAAGACAGGACATTTAAATTAACATGAAAATGGAAGAAGGAATGCTAAATAAGTGGGAGAGGCAAAGTGTGAGAGAAAGGATAAGAGGCATCACTGAAAACTGAACTGACAGAAGAAATCTTATGAAAGACATAAAGCTTAAGTTCAACCTTAAAGATAAGAGAGAAAATTAAGGAAAGGGGAAAGAAACTAGCTACTGCAAAATGGAAGAGGTGAAAATTTTAAAAATCTCCCAAGCACAATGAACAAGGCTATAGGAGAGATGATAACAGCTGTTTCCATTTATTGAGGTTGGGAGCTTTATACTTACGGAGGAGCAAGATCATTTTCCCATTAGAGATAAGTTAAGTAATGAGGCACAGAAAAGATTAAATAAAAAACCTATGTAGGCTCACACAATTGCTATATGTAGGGAGTAAGGATTCAATTCCAGGTCAAAACTCATTTTCTTTCTCTTTACCAGGCTATCTCCAATCATCAAAGTGGCACATCCACATTGAGGGAAGGACTAATTACAACTGAACTCACAAGGATTATTGCTAACATCAAATTACGAGATGGCAGGAGAACAGAAAAGTGATCCTAATTTGTTTGTTGTTTATTTAGATATTTGGTGATGTCAATGCAATAATAGCAATAATAGTAGCAAACAAATTGAAGCTGAACTATATTTAAATATGTAATATTCCAGTTTACATGACAATGTTTTTTTTTTTTTTTTGGCTTTTGGGTCACACCCGGCAGTGCTCAGAGGTTATTCCTGGCTCCAGGCTCAGAAATTGCTCCTGGCAGGCATGGGGGACCATATGGGGCGCCGGGATTCGAACCGATGACCTCCTGCATGAAAGGCAAACGCCTTACCTCCATGCTATCTCTCCGGCCCCTACATGACAATTTTTAAAAATGGCCTGTCAAGAATTGAGAGACTTATTTGTATTTCTATTCCTTTTCTAAATAAAAAAAATAGTAACTATCCTGGGTGGGGCAGGGAGATGTCTAAGGAGGAAAAACTAAAGAGAGAGAACGATTAGTCAGTGCATCAATCCGAGTTGGAAGTAAGAAAGTGGAATCCCTGGGACAGGGAAATACTATGCTATTTTTTTCATGTATGAAACTCAATTTTGAACCCTAGCACTAAACACACCCCACCTCTGCCTCCCAGCCAGGACCACCAGTTGGCCCTGGAGGTCTCTGGCAATATAAGGTCCAAGACTTTTAGTAAAGAGGATGGGTTATCTTCCTTATTACCACTACATAACAACTTACTTATCTTCCTTACTACACTCTAAGTCACCTACGAAGCATTTACTAAGCACCTACTAAGTACCATAAGCTGTGCTGTCTCTAATAGAAAGAAGTCTGCAGAGATGGGATCCTAAAGCAATCAGTAAATTTCCCACTAGCACAATTTGCAGTTCAAATCATTGTGAAGTGAACGAAGGAAGCACTGAACTTTAAATAAAGAAAAAAGAAAATCTCGTTGAAGTCATTAGGAAAGCTGAGTACAGAAGCAAGAAGCACACCAAGTGGTAAGGAAGGTTTGGACAAGGTAAATAATGTTCCCACAATGTGAGACAATAGTCAATGAAATGTACCACCAGCAATTTCTAATCACTTTTCATTTTAAACACCAATAAAATACATTGATAACACATGGAAGAAAAACAAGATGAAACTGAGTTCTGATTAAATAGCGTCTTAATTTTCTCAAACAAATCTGAGTTTACTTGTAAGGCATCATGAGACCAAGCTACCCAGTAAGGACAGCAGGTAGGCCACTTGTCTTGCATACAGCCAGCCTAGGTTCGATACCAGCCATCTCATGATCCCCAACACCCACCAGAAGTCATTCATGAGTACAGAATCAGAAGCAGGCTCTGAGCATCACGGGATGTGGCCCCAATTAAAAAAAAAAAAATCTTGGGCCAGAGCAATGGCACAGGAGTAAGGCATTTGCCTTGCCTGCGCTAGCCTAGGACAAACAGCGGTTCGATCCCCCAGCATCCTATCTGGTCCCCCATGCCAAGAGCAATTTCTGAGTGCATAGCCAGGAGTAACCCCTGAATGTCACTAGGTGTGGCCCAAAAAACAAAAACAAAAAATAAATCATAAATCATCTGTTTTATCATGAGCTCAAAAGTAAAAGACATGTTTAACAACTATTCTAAATATGTCATAATGCATCCTTTTTTGGTTGACTTTAAAAAGCTACCTTGCCTTACACAACTATGAATGGCTTTTTAAATCACAATGTTTTAAGTACAATTATTTTTAAAAATTACCTTACCTTAAGTGATCGATGAACTCGTTTTGACTTTAAGTCCCAAATATTAACTGTGTTATTTAGGCCTCCGCTTACCAAATACATAGAAGTAGAATTCAAACTGACACATGTCTGCTTTTGCTGTTAAGAAAATAAAAGTTATCTTTATTTAATACTCTGTGCTTGATTTTAAAATCTTAGCCAAGACCAAATAAATACTTGATAAATATTTATTAAATCAAATGCTATGAACAATATCAACCTTGTTCAAAGATTAACCCTTTATCTCCCATAAGGATACAACAGCTTTTAAGAGTTTCTAAAAAGGCTTCAAGGAAACCAAGCAGATCTGCCTTCTCTTGCATAATAGCACAGAGGGGACAGTGGGAGTTAAACAACAATAACAAGTTTGGATCTCCTTTAGGGCTCATTTGCTCTTAACATCTCCCTTTAATAAAACCAATTCCTAGGGTTGGAGCAGTACTATGCCTGGTACCTTATAAGCTCATCGCTCATCACTGACTTCCTTACCCACTAACCCTAAAACCACACTGACCTTCTTTTCCCATTTTTTAAACATCTCCACACTTTATTTGCCTCAAAACTTGTATACAATTATCCTCCTTTGCCTAAAAATTTAATTCCCCGGATTTCATAAATATGGCTTTTTTTTATGGGTCAGTAGAAACCAACTTGAAAGTTACTTCTCAGAAAACCTCCTTTGGCCATCAAAAATAACTTTCCCATTCAATGCATTTCATTTTCTGCATACATTACCACAATCTAGGTATTTGGATGGCTATTTTATTGTGTCTCTTGGAAAAAATGTCATTTTCATAAAAGGCCCATATCAAAAGTCAATAAGTAGTAAAGCACAAATGGTGAAAAACACAAGCTATCAAATTTTTTTAGTCACAAAAGCTCACTCCTTGTCTTCCAAGTATCTAGGGCTGTCATCTCTCTGGTGTGTCACTAATGACTATATGCTAAGTATCCAGCTGAAGACAGCTGCATGACTTTCCTCTCTAGTTTGTGCTGTAGACACATCATATAGTTATATAATGTTCTTGCATCCAGTTGACTGTTGTGGGGAATAAAATAGAAATAAATTCCTAAAGGAACAGCATAGATTTAGTAAAAACCATTTAGTAAGTAGGTTTAAGTAGCTATTTCATATTTCTATACCTGTTTCCTCATCCAAAAGATGAGAAATAAAAAACTAGATCTACTACTTTGTGAGTCTATGCATCTCAAAAACATCCTCGCTTAAGAGCAGCGGGTTCTTAAAAGGTTGCAGGTTTCCTCCATGCCCACCAGGTTTCCCAAGCCCAGTCAAAATTACTAACAGTTACAAAATGTCAAAGGCACATCACATCACTGTTTCAGTAGAGGGGTTATAATTCCTTTGTATGCACCATTCTAAAACTATGCTTTTCCATGTGCTACAAAGTATCAAAAATAGTTTTGATATAAAACTATAAAACACAAAAATGACATCCACCTAATACTGAAATACTTGGAACTTTCCTAATCATCAAAAACAATTTTTTCTGAAGGACTCAAAACTAAACCTATTGTACAGATGGCCTACATGATGAGAGAAGACAGTTTTATGTTAATATATTATTAATGGAGCTAATGAACTTAAATAATTAATGTAAAGTATATGGTCATTACAGGAAACCTGTACCCAAGACACCAAACAATGGGTACAATTTGTAAATTTTAAAACGAAAAATAAACTAAAAAACACAACTAGTGACATAGAACACGACTCTACATTAAATAATAATCAAAGTTATAGACTTTTCTACTCATTATAATCTGTGGAGGTAAAATACAAAAATCAAAGAAAAGATGAATTAAAATTCCACCTTAAAAAGCTAAAGGAAGTGGGCTAGAATTTTAATTTCCCATGCTGGAAAATTGTATTTTCTTGAATCTCAACTGGGAGAAAAGTGATAGGCAAAGACTGTCAACATGCAAATATAAGAAATGTCAAGCTTAGATTTTTTTTATACTTTAAAAAGTTATTTTTGCTCCTAGCCAATGAACCCTAGCACAACACAAAGAAAACACCATAATGCAAGTGTGATAATGGAGAAAGAATGCAGGCCAAACGCATATATAGAGAATGAAGATGGCAACTATGTGACTTGAACAGTCCCAACCATTTAATTAGCCTTTCAGATAAGAAATTTAGAGAAGAAATATGGAGGATGTTCATAGAATTCAAAGAAAATATGGATCAAGCTGAACAAACCACAAAAAAGAATCAAGAAGATATGAAAATAGAAATCAGAAAATTCCAAACTGAAATAACAAGTCTGAAAAACTTGGTAGGCAAAATGAAAACTTCACTGGAAAGCTTCTCCACCAGTGATAGCAGCTGAGGACCAAATCAGTGAGAAGCATAAAACTCCATACAACAGAAGAGATTGGAAAAAAGTCTTAAGAAAACAATCAGACAATGGAGGAAATCCTGAAAGAATGTGAACAGACTGGGGCCGGAGCAGTGGTACAGGGCATAAGGCATCTGCCTTGCAAGTGCTAGCCTATGATGGACCACAGGGTTCAATCCCCTGGCATTCCATATGGTCCCCCAAGCCAGGAGCGATTTCTGAGCACATAGCCAGGAGTAACCCCTGAGCGTCACCAGGTGTGGCCCAAAAAACAAAAAATAAAAAAATAAAATAAAATAAATGTGAACAGAATAAAATAGAGGTCATTGATAATCTCAACAGAAACAATATAAGAATCACTGGAGTCCTAGAGGCCCAAGCAGAAAATTCCCAAAAGAATCAACAGCCAAGGACACCATTGCAGAGAAACTCCCAGAGCTAGAGTACATACAAATAAATTCTGCATGCCCAAAGAGTATGAACTAAAAGAGACCCAAAGAAAAGCACCCCAAGACACATCCTAATCACAATGATGAACCCCACAGATAGGGATAAAATACTGACAGCTACAAGATCAAAAAGGAAAATTATATTCAAAGGGTCATCCTTAAGATTTATAGCAGATCTGTCACAAGAAACCCTCAAGGCCACATTTTTTAAGACCTTGTTTTTTATTTATTTATTTATTTATTTTTAGCCTTTTTTTCAGGCAGCTGACATTTTATTTATTTTCTTTATTTTAGTTACTATCATTTTTATTAACATATTTAAGCACCATGATTACAAATGTTTGTAGTTGGGGTTCAGTCATAAAAAGTGCACCTCCCTTCACCAGTCCAACCTTCCCATCACCAATGCCCCCTTCTTCCTCCTCCCCCACCCTCTGCCTGTGTTCAAGAAAGGAATTCTATTTCTCCCACACTGACATTGTCATGATAGTTGTTGGTATAGTTATTTCTCTAACTTTACTCATCAATCTTTGTGGTAAACTTCATACCATGGGCTGGTCCTTTCAAACCTCATCTCTATTGTCTCTGGGTATTATTACCATAATATCTATTATTTTTCTTAAATCCTACAGATGAGTGAGACTATTCTGTGTATTTCTCCCTCTGATTCATTTCATTTATGTGAAATGGACATGTTTCCATGTCCATCGTTGTATAGGAAAATTTCATAACTTCATTTTTCTTGACAGTTGCAACTTATTTTTAAAAGAGATAGCTTTCTGGGGTTGAAGTGATAGTACTGAGGGTAAGGTACTTGCCCTGCACCCAACTGACCAGTGTTCAATCCTCAGCATCCCAGATGGTCACTTGAGCACCACCAGATGTAATTCCTGAGTGCAAAGATAGGAGTAAATCCTGAGCATTGCTGCTGTGGCCCCAAAACCCTAATTAATTATTTAATATGTAAATAAAAACAACCTGCTTTCAAGGTATATGTGATTGGAAGTGAAGTGAATATTGGAATATTCAGCAATATCCGGAATCAGAGGGGCTAATAGGGAAACAATAGGCAGTGAAAGCTTCATTGAAATGCTCCGGAACCAAACTTCATTTTGACAACTGCCATCCTGTTCCAGAAGAGTTTGAAGAGGTTTAGGTAGACCTTTCAATAATATTAGGTTGCACAGAAGCTGACAGTCTTGAGTCCAAGCTCAATATCCTCAAGTCAGTCCAGTGAGTTTGGTGGTGCATGCTCCTAATACAGCGTAACAGTATCAGGGAGCCCTCCCACAAAGGGGAGATGGAGAAAGCAGTATTCACTTGACAACTAGATCTCTCATTACTGCCCTAGGATACACTAGCATATCACCTAAAGATGTTTCAGTATCTAACTCATATTTAAGTGCTGCTTTATCGTAAGGAAATTCCAACTAATACTTTAACACTTTATATTCACCTGCAAACGCCATACAAAGTAAGCAATTACCATCCAAGTAAAAACAAGATTTTTTTTTTTTTTAATTTGAAAGTTAATTTAAAAAAATCACTTACCCCTTCACCAAGCTCTAAAAAAGGGACAGGTTTACACTTGCAATTTGAAACCACTATTTTGTCACCACTGGAAGATGCTGTCACAAGAAAGTTATCTAAATTAAGAGTTAGGGAACAACATCAAACAAACCATGAGCATCCTGAGCACTAGCCCTGGTTATAAAAATTGTGATGATAAAAGCAAGCACACTAAAAGGAGACAAGTAAATGAAAATAGTTTTATACATTGGCTCCCAAAAATGGTTCAGATTACTAATTACTAAGACTAATTCTCTGTATACTACTGCAGGGAAGAAATGTCCTTTCTGACTCTGCAATCACTTACTTGAAAGCTATTTCAACCATGTGAAATACTACTCCATTTTCATAGAGTAGGCCAAAAGGTCTAATTTTAACCTTCAAGAATGAGAGCATGATAAAAGCAACATCAGCAAGTATCAATCAGTCTTTTCATCTATGAAAGCTGTTCAAGATAGTTATTTATTAATGCAGGGCTTGATCCAATTTAAGGTAAGAAATGAGTGTCTACATGAATCTCCTCACTTTCCATTGAAAATAAAAAGCCTGAATTTTTCAAGACTGGGTTTTAGTAAAGAATATATAGGGAAAGGAAGAAATATAAATGTGTCAACTAGCAACTCTTTGCTATGGAAAATTCTATTTTAACAGTAAGACTTGACATTTGATCTACATCACTTAAAATTGAATCTTGAATTATTAAAGACATTATTTAGAAATGTAATTTAAAATTATGAGAATAATCAGTGAACACAAAACATACATTTTAAAACCAAGAGTTATGAAATAAAACATCAGAACTTTAAATTGAAGCTTTTTAATAGCAGACTCAATTCAGCTCAAATGCAGAACTTCCAAAAGACAATACCATAGTCCCTTGGTCCCTGCCACCCTGTCTGTTACAAAACAATCCAGGCTGGCAGAAGCCTCTAGTCCTGGGTACAAAAGAGGGAACTTTGTGGGTTAAAAAAAAAAAAAGATTTCTAGGGATAGTTGATTGATTTTATTTTTCTGAGAAGCAGAAAATAAGCCAACTAAATTTATGAGCCTCTACTCTCACCAATTAAACATAATTACAAAAAAAAAAAAAATCAAGCCAACTATTCCAAATCTATACTTTGTAAAAAAGCAAGGCCCTAACTGTATTACTATAAAATCATTTTCCTTTTTTGGGAGGAAGGGTATTCTACCAACCATGATCAGTTAATTATATGTCCAAGTTATTATGTGAATTTTATAGTAATACAGTTAGGGCCTTGCTTTTTTACAAAGTATAGATTTGGAATAGTTGGCTTGATTTTTTTTTTGGTAATTATATTTAATTGGTGAGAGTAAAGGCTCATAAATTTAGTTGGCTTATTTTCTGCTTCTCAGAAAAATAAAATCAATCAACTATCACCTAGAAATCTTTTTTTTTTTAATCTTGGTACATAATTTATACATTCTCTCCATCCTCAAGATATTATAGCACTAAACAAATCATTTTCCTTTTTTGGGAGGAAGGGTATTCTACCAATTTTCTCCTTAGAATAGAGAGGGAAAGAGACTGAAAAATATAATAGGATGATAAAGACAGTCCTTTCATTTTCCTGATAGCGTTAGAAGTCATTAGAAAATGAGGACCCCCAAACCAGAAAACTAATCTTCATAAAACTTCACTAATGGGGATGAAGTGACAGCACAGCAAGTAGGGCGTTTACCTGGCATACAGCCAACCTGGGTTCAATCCCTAATCACCAGGAGTAATTTTGTTTTGTTTTGTTTTGTTTGGGGGGGAGACACCCAGCAGCACTCAAGGGTTACTCCAGGCTATGTGCTCAGAAATTGCTCCTGGCAGGCTCAGGGGACCATATGGAATGCCGGGGATTGGATCTGGGTCCCTCCCGGTTGTCTGCGTGCAAAGCAAACTCCCTACCACGGTGCTATCACTCCGGCCCCTTGCCAGGAGTAATTTTTGAACACATTGCCAGGAGTAACACCTGAGCACCACCAAAAAAAGAAAACAAAGCATTTTCACTATTGACACCACTCTGGAAATCATACTAACTGAATCAAACTCTTCATGATGAATGAATCAACTGAATGCAATAAGAAAATTCATCATTTTGTTAGGCATTAATAAGAATAACTAGGAGGAACATGAAAACTTTCTGCTTATGTATTAGTCACATTTTATAGCTTTCAGATTCAGGAAGATGTTCTGCTTGGACAACCAAGTTGGGTATAGTCCCTAAGCACCACAGGTTGTGACCCAAGGAAAAAAATATATGATAACCAGAAAGGTTTTACCTTTAGAAAGCAGAATTTAAGATCACAGGAGTCAGAACATAACTTTTCTTAAGAGTTGAGTTCCTCCAGAACAATGCCCAGAGCACATTACAGTTGATGAGCACTTTGTTCTTAGCAGAGTATTCAAATAAGGCTGTTTCTGGACCTCAGGTGGCATATGAGAATTCTGAAGACATTTTTAGTTGTCACAACAAAGTAAGCAAGCGGCACAAGCACCCAGATTAAAAGAATTACCTGTCCTAAAACATCACTTGTCCTGGGTTGAGAAATGATATTCCTATGTTGTGCCCTCATTAATTTATCCACATTCAGTATTTACTAAGACAGGGAAAGTATAAACATTAACAGAAGCTTAAAAAAAATTCAAACTGACAATTTTGGAAAAAGTGACTATTTACATCACAAAATGGACAAGAAATACAAAGAATACTTGAGTAAGGTTGAATACAATTTTAACCTCCATCAATCTCTGCTTTTGCCAATTAAAGTTGTCTTTTTTTTTGTTTGTTTGATTTCATTCTTTGTTTGGGGGCCATATCCAGGGTACTCAGGAGTTATTACTGATGTGGGCAGAGAAATTATTTCTGATGAGCCTAGGAGATCATCTGGATGACAGGGACTGGCTATGTACAAGGAAAATACTCTACCCATTATACTATCTCTCTAGCCCCTAAATTGTCTTTCAGACCAGGCCAGGTCCACAAATTATCAAATGTAGATGTAAAAATTCATTTAAAAAGTCTTCAGTTCCTTACATATCACCTACCTGATTCTAACTGATTTAAGTACAAATTGTTGATAACAAAATTCTGGCTCTAATAAATTATATATATATATATATATATATATATATATGTATGTGTATGTATGTATGTGTGTGTGTATATATATATATATATATATAAAGCCCACATATAGTGTTTTTATTTTTTAACATAGTGGATTTCAACAAAATGTTTTTAAATGAAAGCAACAGAGAATTAAAAGTATGCTTTCATAATGTATTCTTTGTTTTATCTATTCTTCACAATTATGAAAAATGTGTTTCCATTCTGGGTCATATGCAAAAGTTCCCCTGATAGTAACAGCCCAACTTAGCAAACTAATTTTTCTTTTTCTTTTTTTTTTTTTAAAAGAAAGGATACTATTGCTGCTCCAGCACAGTGAGCTAATTCCACGGGGTGATATGTGGGGATTGAATTTATCCAGCAATGTCAAAGATGAAGCATCCCATATTTTAATATCATCTCCTGATGAAGCAAATCTGAGGTCTTCCTGCATGGCTTCACCTACAAAGGGTAGAAAACATTGTTTTGGAACAATTAAGAAAAACAATAATGATTATAATAATAAAGCAGTGCATCTAACCTTCAACAAGTGGTTCTAGCCATCCACTTTAGTGGAAGGCAGTATATTCATTCACCAGTGTCTAAAGTTGGGAGTGGGTTTCACTGGCATGTGGGAGTTCCAGAACCATCCCATGAACACCACTGCCCAACTCCCAAACCACTATCTAATATCCGGAGCACAGCTGTGTGTGGCCCTCAACATTAAAAATAAAATATATAGCAGATTGTAACCTCTCCATGACTCTCTCAATGGTTTTCCAAAGCAACAACAATGAAATCCTGCCTCTTTACAAGGATCTTCTTTCTCGCCTTCAAGTCTTAACACATGAATGGTTCTTTCCTCAGTTTCTTTAAAGTTTCTTCCTTCTGGTCTTCACTCATTTGTCTCCTCCTTTTTTTTTTTTTTTTTTTTTTTTTTGTGGATTTTGGGTCACACCCGGCAATGCTCAGGGGTTATTCCTGGCTCCAGGTTCAGAAATTGCTCCTGGCAGGCACGGGGGACCATATGGGATGCCGGGATTCGAACCGATGACCTCAGGCATGAAAGGCAAACGTCTTACCTCCATGCTATCTCTCCGGCCCCTCCTCCTTTTCTTAGCCACACTAAAGCAGCCCCATGCCAACTGCCCTATATCCTACTGTTATCCTGGGAGTGTTTGGGGTTTTTGTTCTTTTTCAATAACATATCCTACAATTCCAATTCTCATATCTGCCTCTTCTAATATGCACAAAGAACCTAAGAATGGTGAATACTAGAGATCTGAATTCTAGAGATGTGAAAGGTCCTGGCACACAGCCCACACTTCACAAATAATGTTGGCTGGTAACATCCTCATCCATTCTTCCAGTCCTGTAATCAAAATCTGACCAGTTCTCCCCACAAAATTTCAAATGGCCAAAAACATAAAACTACATTCTTTTACTGATACCTGATCCACAATACCCCTGCTCATATCATTTGTTCACTATATATTTACATATAAAACATCTAATTCTGGCAATCAAGGGAGTCTGGAAGACAAGACCGGGCAACTGCAGTAGCAGGGCCTTTAAAATGCACTGTAACTCCAAAAGAAAAATGCTCAAAATACACAGGAAAAGGTGTGCTATAAACACACATTTTCCTAGTGTGGAAAGGTCACGAACACAGCACAAGAAGTGATGAGCAAAGCCTCACTGCCATGTGTACCCTGTTCAGAAAGTAAATTAAAGGCATGATAAATTATAGGGACCGCTGATTCTCAAAAGACTTCAAAATAGACATTACATGTATTTCCAAAAAGGCTATAACTGGGCCGAAACCCAATAACCCCCTGACCCCAACTAAAGCCTTAGAGCTTTATCCCTCCTACTGTGGCCACCAAACTAACCCAAAACAGCTAAAACTCTGGGAACAGCTAGAGGTATGGGCTCTGGACAAGCCATCAGATAAAACTTTTCTCCTTAGAGAAAAGTCTTTGCCACTGGCGCAAGGAAAATGCAGACAAGAGAGTGCATGAATTTGACACCTTCGCATGTGTGATACCAAGAGCCCTTTGGAGAGGCTTAGTAACAAATGTGGGACCATCTCTCTGAGTGCAGCAAGTGTGCACAGTCCAAAGCTCTTAGGCAACGACTGGGCCATTAGAAAGAGGATCCTGAAGCCAGGATTCAGAAAATGGTCCCTCCCAGCAATCTGCTTCCCCAGGCACAGACAGGGACGTCAGTTTCCACCTCGGACTGCGGGGCAAGGCTCGACCACAGGGACGGGATATGGGGGTGGGGGAGGCTTGTTCGGGGAGAACCGAGCTCGGGAAGGGGAAGGGCAGGGCCCAGGACATCAGCAGCAGCAGCTTTGACAACAGATGGCGGGACAGAACGCAGGCGCGGAGAGGAGCGGTGAACACGGCGCAACAGTTTGCTGAAGCGCCAAACTTCTTGCAACTTTCATTCCTCCCTACACGAGAAAGAGACAGACAGACAGACAGACAGACAGACAGACAGACAGACAGACAGACAGACAGAGATGGGCTCCTCGGGCTTGTCATGGAGGGCCCCGGGGAAGCGGAGAAAATAAATCAAGGGGTTGGGGGGCTGTGGAGCAGCCGCCAACGTGACCGCGGCGCGACAGGCTCGCACCCCAGCCCCGGCGGAGAAGCGCGGGCCCCGCCCGGCTCGGCCGCTGCTCCTGGGCTTCCCGACACTCCCGCGCCCAGCGCGCCGCCGCCGCCCCCCGGCCCGGGAACCGTCCCGAGCGTCCACCGGGCAAGCGCGCGGGACCCCAGGGACCTCCGACCCTGGCCGAGGTCGGGAAAGTGCCCGGTCACGGCCAGCGGCTGCCCTTTGACCCCCGGCCCGCCGGAAGCTCACCTCTGGGCCGCGGCACACCGGGGGCCACAGCGCTGCCCGCTCCAGCGCCGCGCTTCCGGCTCCCGCTGGGACTGTTAAACTTCGGCGGCCGGAAGTCCCGCCCTGAGCGGGTCCCAAGGCGCCGCGGGGTAGGAGGGGCTGGGCTAGGCGCCAGGCCAGCGCGGGAACTGGAGGCTGCAGCCTGGGGGTCTCCCTTCCTAGAGCAGGATTTCCCCCGCTGGTGGTGTTTCATTGGATTTCAAATCTGCCTACTATGTGCCAGGGAGTTTTTCGGGTGCATTTTTGATGGGGTTAGTTTGGGAATGGGACAGTTAAGTTCCCTGATTCTGGCCTCTTGTTGCTGAGGCCGATACATACTTGACTGAAAACAAATGGATTGTGGCAGTTGGTTCCAAGGATAGGTCTTCGAAAGCACATAGTAACCCGAAAGAACTTACCTGGACCTTAGTTTAGAAAAAGTTTTTTTCTGAAGAGGAAACCAAGAAACAATAGTTAACTCCACCAAATGCAATTTGCAAACCAGGAACCGGACTCAAAGGCCTCAGAAATAATCCCAAAGCATGTGCATCTATTCTCTCTGACTTCAAACATGTGGCCATTCTTCCACTTGATTTTGTAGAGTTGTAAACATCAAAAACCATTGAGCTGGATATTCTTTTGAGGAAAAATGCTTCTCGGGGTGGAGAAAGAAGTTGAACTGAGTTTTCAAAGGCCTGTCTACTGGCCCTCTCTCCCCCTTTATTTTCAGGCTGGCATTTTTCTGCTGAAAATACAAGTACAGGACATTGCTTCTGGAAACAATACAATGGTATTATTTTTTCCCCCAAGTCTGTGCAGTTTATTTCTCTTAGGTACACACAAGCCCTTGTTATTTGAACTTTCTACACATAACTGGAAAGCTTCATCGGCACAATTTTCTTAGAACAAAAATTGAAATCCTCCCCAAACTGTAAAGAGTGAAGGGGACATCAAAGAAGAGAATGAGTCACAACTATCTTAATTGTAATCATCAGTTAAGTAAATTGAATTCAACTTCTGAAAGACCAAAGGGTCTCAGAGAACTCCACAGTTGAGCACCTACATACCATGCCCAAAGTCTGTGTTAGTCCATGCTGGACATAGTCCTGCATCACCACAGGGTGGAACCAGAATGCATAGTAGACTTCCTAATATGGTCAGTTGTGGCCACAAAATGAACATGCCCCCCCCCCCAATTACATGAACACAGGATAGGTTCATAGGTGCCCAAGGCACAGAGGGCAGAAATAAACAAGGACAAAAGGAGAAAAGATAAAGCTCTGATGATCAGAAGATAACAGGCAAATTGAGGCTAGAATATGAAAAAATACATCTTACATGGCAGTTAATAAATATAACTTTTCTTTCTTTGTTAGTTGTGGAAGCCACACGGAGCAGAATGGAGGGGTGAGAAGCAGAGAAGCACCATTCCCCACGTCTCTGATACTGATGAGAGCAGGGGACATACTGTGCAGGAATAAATCAAGGGTCTCAAATAGGCACTGCCTGGGTCTCCCACTTAAGTCATGTCTCTGGTTTTAGATATTAAAATACTACAGTTACTAAAGTTAGTAATACAAACTTTAATTAGTTCTCTATATGTGAATATAATGTACTACATAATGTGTATATATACTTTACAAATGATCTTTCCCAAAACATAAGAATATGTACCATTATATGGTCCCATTTTGCATTTTAAAATATAGATTAAATAATTGTCTAAGGCCACACAGTGAAATAATATTATAGTGAGTAATTAAACACAGAACTATGTGCTCCATACCATTATGTTGTATAATAAAGAGAACAGCTAAAGCACCAAATCTTTTTGTCTTGTTTATTTGCGAGGAGAGTCACACCCAATGGTGCTCCAGAGTTACTCCTGGGTCTGCACTCAGGAATCACTCCTGGAAGTGCTCTGGATATCTTATAGAATGTTAGGGATCAAACCCAGATCGACCACATGCAAGAAGAGTACCCTCTGTGCTATCTCTCTGGCCTCAAAATCCAAATCTTAATCTCCCTTCCTCCCTTTCTTATGTTGCCACAACCTCATCAACCCTCCCAATGCCCTGGAACTATTGTGTTATTCCTGTGCCCATCTTACTGTGATTATACCATTTCATCAGTTCTTTACAATACAGTCTACAAGCAGTAGAAGCCAGTTGATGAAACTTTCATTAATATATAAATTATATAACTATACATATCTGGCTTTCCAAAACTAAACATCAAAACAAGAAATAGGATAAGGAATGTCATGGGAAGCTCAGGGCTGGGCAGGAGCAGCTGGACACAGGAACAGTAGTGGGGTCCTCTAGGAGAGTGGGCACTGGAGTCAGTGAATTGTGTCTAGACCATATACCAGGAGAGGAGTTTGGATCTAGCTTGTTTATTCACTCAAAGAGCAGGGTTTTTATATATTTATTTGTATACATTTATGTTAGCCAGTCATTCTGATATAGCAAGAAAGAAAAAAAATACCCTTCAGACAAGGGAGTGATCAATAGTTTACATAGGAGGAAAACATATGTGACTTCTGTGTGGTATAATCATCAAAACATTCTTTAGAATTCATTGGCATCCTCCTTAATACAATGATCTTTACCGGAGACACCAATTATTTTTGACCTAGAATTTAATAATATCCTAATTTCCCAAGTTCTCATAAGTCTGCTGAATCAGCATTGTAGCTTGAATGCCCAGTTCCTCTTTTCAGGGTGTGTCTTTTGTGTGAATGTTTACTGCATGCCTAAATTTGGTTTTGTTTTGATGCAAAGATTATCTTTAAAACCAAGTGGCCATGGCTCAGGGCCAAATGCTCTTATTTTTCAATCATTTTCACATTCTTTTTTTTTTTTTAATTTTTATTGTGGTCAAAGTGAATTACAAATCTTTCACATTTAAGGCACATATTTTCATATTTAAGGCACATAGTGACAGTTAATGAGGGGCATTCCCACCACCAGTGTTATTCTCCCTTCACCTCTGTTCCCAGCAGGCATCTCATTTCTTCCTCCTTTACCTCCCAGTAAAACTAGTGCAACCGTTCTACACTTGATCTTAGCCAAAAGGCCGAGAAGCGATAGTGCAACTGTTCTGTTCCTTGCTTGTACAGCTTGTTGTAGATTGGGTATCTAGTCTGTTGTCATTGGCTTTGGATTTAGTGTCTCCTATAGTATTCCTATACTGCTTAGGAAGGCCTGGGATAACCAGGTCTCAGCACTTTGCTTGGTAACTAGGAAATAGTTTTGATTTACAGATGTCTTGGTGGTCTTCAGAGGGACTCAAAGAGGTGTTCTTATGATGCTTATAAAACTGTGTCTCAAATGAGATTTATGTCTTGTTCTCTATCAATATCCCCTTTACCCTAAGCATCTCATGGCAGTTGTGGATACAGGTGACCAAAATCTTAGCCATGGGCTCTAAGTTAGGGTTCCTTATATAGAAGTCATGACAAAGGAATATTTCATAACAGCAGTACTAACAAAACCAGAAATGATCTCAATTATAGATATACATGTACCTATTAGAGAAGTGCAAAGGAGTGAAAAATAAACATTAGAATTATATTCAAATAAGAGAATATTTAGAGCTGAACACTATCAGCTATTTTTTGCTGTTGTTTGGGGCCAAACGCAAATATGCCCAAGGCTCACTTCTGGTGTTATACTTAGGAATCAAACCTGAGTCTAGCAAACCCATTGCTCAATCTCTTAGGCCCCATTATCAACTCTCTTTATTGATATTTATAAACACAAAACCACTGACAAATTTTAATTAAAAAACACATAAAATATTTACAAAAAAGGAGTTATTTAGGGGCCGGAGAGATAGCATGGAGGTAAGGTTTTTGCCTTGCATGCAGAAGGATGGTGGTTGGAATCCAGGCATTCCATATGGTCCCCCAAGCCTGCCAGGAGTGATTTCTGAGCTTAGAGCCAGGAGTAAACCCTGAGCGCTGCTAGTTGTGACCCCCAAAAAGAAGGGGGTGACATGGGTTATTTATACAATAAAATTGCCTCAAGAGATTTATTTTCTTTTTTCAGACTAGGTTGGGCACTTTCAGGGTGGTATGACCATAGACTTCCTTTCTGTTTTCAAATTTAATTTGGTTACCTTAATGACAATGCTATTGATAATAGGTATCATGAATATAATATTTCAATACTACACTCCTCACTGTCCTCACCAGAACATCTGCTTCCCTTCACCATTATCTCAGGCTCCTTCATTCATGCCTTTCTCCCCCACCATGAGACTAGCTCTGAGGACCAGCTAACAGATGCCTTTGCTTTGGTTCATTTATGCTATGCTTCTTTATATCTCACATATGAGAGAGTTTTTTCTGTATCTGTCCCTTTTCTTCTGGCTGACTTCACTCAGCATGATAGCTTACAGCTTCATCTAGAAATCTAGCTTCATCATGCAAATTACATGATTTAATCCTTTCTTATAGCTGAGTAGTATTCTTCTGTGTATATGAGCCATATTTTCTTTATACAGTCATCTACACATGGACACATTACAGATTTGGGCTATTTGGAATAATGCAGTAATGAACATAGGAGTAAAAAATCTCTAGGGGCTGGCAAGGTGGCGCTAGAGGTAAGGTGTCTGCCTTGCAAGCACTAGCCAAGGAAAGATCGAGACCGCGGTTCAATTCCCCGGGTCCCAAATGGTCCCCCCAAGCCAGGGGCAATTTCTGAGTGCTTAGCCAGGAGTAACCCCTGAGCATCAAACGGGTGTAGCCCGAAAAGCAAAAAACAAAAACAAAACAAAAAAATCTATTCTGAGTAGTTTTAGGGACCTAGGGGAAGATTCCTAGAAGTAGAATTACAGGGTCACATAAAAGCTCTGTCTTAGTTTTGAGAAACTTTGGGGCGGCACATCTGGCTGTTCAGTGTTTACTCTTGGATCTGTGCTCAGGGATTATTTCTGACAGAGTTCAGGGCCATTGGTGGTACAGGGAGTTAAACCAGATGCAAGGCAAGTGCTGTATATACCAGAAGGGTATAAATTTTAAAATTCAGTTTATTGTTCATTGTTTATACCACAGCAACAGTTTTTGAAAATCTGATATTAAGAGCTCTTGGACTTCACCAAAATTGTTTTTGGCTTCTAAAAGAAAAACAAAATTTATTTCTCAAAAGAATCAAAATACTCAACTGTTAAGTTCCAGAACGTAACTGGAGAAAGATTTTAAACCTTCCCATAAATGAAAGAAAAAAAATAGAGGTTACTTAAACAAATTACATCACAAGAGTAGCTTCCACATTCAAAGCTTCCAGATTTCTGAGCAAATAAAAATTATTCACCAACAACTATCCAGTCATAGTATTATCAAGGGTTAGGCAGGAGAAAAAAAAAGTGTTTCAGACAAGTCTCTACAAATTTCCCTCATACACTCTGTTTGGACAATGTTTGAGATGTTCTGCCAAACCAAAGGATAAACCAACTGCAAAGTAAATATTTAGTCCTAGAAAGGTAAGTGGATAATTCAGGATGTTGATAAAAAGAAACAACGTAGACCAACACAATGCATAGAGAATGAAGATGTCAGCATGATGATCCAAAAAGTGCCAACCACCTATTTTAGCTTCTCAGATAAAGAGTTTAGAGAAGTAATATGGATATTCCTCATAGAAATCAAAAATAGCATGGATTAAATGATAGCATGGATTAAATGAATGAACCATAAATAAGAATCAATAGGATATGAAGATAAAAAAAGAAAACTCCAAATTGAAATAACAGGACTAAAAAAACTCAGTAGATTAAATAAAAACCTCACTAGAAAGCTCTCTAACAAAGTAAAAGCAGCTGAGGACCAAACAGTGAGATGGAAGATGAGGTTCAAAATAACTCCATACAACAAAAGAGAATGGAAAAGAGCCTTAAAACAAATAAGACAATAGAAAAAAATCCTCAAAAAAAGTGAACAGATGAAAATAAAAGTCATTGAAAAACTCAACAGAAACAGCGTAAGAATCAGGGCATGAGCGATAGCACAGTAGGGCATTTGCCTTGCATGTGGCAAACCTGGGATGGACCTGGGTTTGGTCCCCAGCATTCCATATGGTCCCCAAAACCTGCCAGGAGCAATTTCTGAGCACAAAGCCAGGAGTAACCCCTGAGTGCTGCTGGGAATGGCAAAAAAAGAAAAAAAAAAAGAAAAAAAGAAAGAAAGCAAGAAAGCAAGAAAGAAAGAAAGAAAGAAAGAAAGAAAGAAAGAAAGAAAGAAAGAAAGAAAGAAAGAAAGAAAGAAAGAAAGAAAGAAAGAAAGAAAGAAAGAAAGAAAGAAAGAAAGAAAGAAAGAAAGAGGGAGGGAGGGAGGAAAGAAGGAAGGAAGGAAAGAAGGAAGGAAGGAACGAAGGAAAGAAGGAAGGAAGGAAGGAAGGAAGGAAGGAAGGAAGGAAGGAAGGAAGGAAGGAAGGAAGGAAGGAAGGAAGGAAGAAAAGAAAAGAACATAAGAATCATTGGAGTCCTAAAGACCCAAAAAGAAAATGCCCAAGATGAATTGACAGTTAAGGAAATCATTACAGAGAAACTCCCAGAGCTAAAGAGGGCATGCAACCAAATTCTATATGCCCAAAGCATACCACCTAAAAGAGATCCAAAGAAAAGCACCCAAAGCACCCAAGACACATCCTAGTCACAATGACGAACCCCACAGATAGGGATAGAATACTGACAGCAGCAAATTTAAAAAGGGAAATTACATTTAAAGGAGCATCCTTAAGATTTACAGCAGACCTGTTCCAAGAAACCCTCAAGGGCAGAAGGCAGCGGTGGGATATAGTGACAAAACTCAGTGAAATGAATACTTCGCCTAGAATACAGCACTCAGCCACACTCACATTCAGATTGAAGGAAGTATGCATAGCTTCACGAATAAACAACAGCTCAGAAAATATACACATTCAAAAACAGCCTTAAGGGCCCGGAGAGATAGCACAGCAGCATTTGCCTTGCAAGCAGCGATCCAGAACCAAAGGTGGTTGGTTCAAATCCCGGTGTCCCATAAGGTCCCCCGTGCCTGCCAGGAGCTATTTCTGAGCAGACAGCCAGGAGTAACCCCTGAGCACCGCCGGGTGTGGCCAAAAAAAAAAAAAAAAAAAAAAACCAGCAGTAAAAGAAAAACTAAAAAGTCTACATTAAGAAAAGAGAGACCAAAAAACACCAAACTCCTATATAAAGATGACACTAAATCCCATGACATTTATCTCTCTCAACATCAATGGACTAAATGCACCAGTTCAGAGACACAAAGTGGATACACATTCTTCGCCAATACACACGGGTCATTATACAGGATATATCACATGCTTGCCCATAAAACATAGCTCCATAAAATCAATAGGATAGAAATTGTACAAACTATCTTCTCAGATCTCAAGGCACTGAAATCAGAAGTGAACACAGAAGAAAAATTTTAACACCTGGAGATTAAAGAGCTCACTATTAAACAACCAGTGAGTCAGAAGTCAGAGATGAAGTCAATGAGGAAATCTAAACATTCCTGGAAACAAACGATGCAAATGGCGACACAAATTATCATAATGTGTGGTACACAGCAAAGGAGGACTAAGAGGAATCTTTAAAGCTTTTCAAGCACACATCAGGAAGGAAGAAGAGGCCTACATAAAAAACTTAATGACACAGCTTAAAAAATTAGAAAAGGATGAACAAATGAACCCAAAAATAGGTACCGTAGGAGAAGGAAATAATAAAGCTTTAGAGCAGAAATCAAAGAAGTGGAAAACCAAAAAATAATCTGAAAGATCAATGAAAGCAAAAGTTAATTTTCTGAAAAAATAAACAAGATTGATAAGTCCTTAGCAAAAGAAAAAAAAGAGAGAAAAACTTAATAACAAAAATTAGAACTGAACAGGGGAGACCACTACAGATGTTAGAGAGATTCAAAGGGTAATCTAAGACTACTTTGATAAACATTATACCATAAAACATGAGAACCAGGATGAAATGGAGAAATTCTTGGACTTCCACTTGAATCAGGATGATCTATCATATCTATCAAAACTAAACAGACCCATCACAATTGAGAAAATTAAAAAGGTGATCAAGAATCTTCCCAAAAACAAAACCCTAGGCCCAGATGGATTCTCCAATGAATTCTTTCAAACCTTTCAAGAGGAGCTACTACCAATCTTTTTCAGGATTTTTCAGGAAATTGAAAAAACAGAAACACTCCCCAATAGTTTTTATGAAGCTAATAGCTTCACTCTGATACCAAAAGTAGACAGAGATGCTATAAAAAAGGAAAGAAGGAAGGAAGGAAGGAAGGAAGGAAGGAAGGAAGGAAGGAAGGAAGGAAGGAAGGAAGGAAGGAAGGAAGGAAGGAAGGAAGGAAGGAAGGAAGGAAGGAAGGAAGGAAGGAAGAAAGAAAGAAAGAAAAGAAAGAAAGAAAGAAAGAAAGAAAGAAAGAAAGAAAGAAAGAAAGAAAGAAAGAAAGAAAGAAAGAAAGAAAGGAAGGAAGGAAGGAAGGAAGGAAGGAAGGAAGGAAGGAAGGAAGGAAGGAAGGAAGGAAGGAAGGAAGGGAGGGAAGAAAGAAAGAAAGAAAAAGAAAGAAAGAAAGAAAGAAAGAAAGAAAGAAAGAAAGAAAGAAAGAAAGAAAGAAAGAAAGAAAGAAAGAAAGAAAGAAAGAAAGAAAGAAAGAAAGAAAGGAAGGAAGGAAGGAAGGAAGGAAGGAAGGAAGGAAGAAGAAAGGAAAGAAAGAAAGAAAGAAAGAAGGAAGGAAGGAAGGAAGGAGGGAAGAAAGAAAGAAAGAAAAGAAAGAAGAAAGAAAGAAAGAAAGAAGAAAAGAAAGAAAGAAGGAAGGAAAGAAAGAAAGAAAGAAAGAAAGAAAGAGAGAGAAAGACAGAGAGAAAAAGAAAGAAAGAAAGAAGAAAGAAAGAAAGAAAGAAAGAAAGAGAGAAAGACAGAAAGAAAGAAAGAAAGAAGGAAAGAAAGAAGGAAAGAAGGAAGGAAAGAAAGAAAGAAAGAAAGAAAGAAAGAAAGAAAGAAAGAAAGAAAGAAAGAAAGAAAGAAAGAAAGAAAGAAAGAAAGAAAGAAAGAAAGAAAGAAAAAAGAAAAGAAAAGAAAAGAAAAGAAAACTACAGACCAATATTCCTGATGAACACAGATGCAAATATCCTCAACAAAATCCTGGCAAATAGGATCCAATGCTTCAACAAGATGATCATACACTATGACCAAGTAGGTTTCATTGCAAGAAAGCAAGGATGGGTTAACAAATGTAAATCAATCAACATAATACACCATATCAACAAAAGAAAAATAAAAACCATATGATCATATCAACAGATGCAGAGAAAGCATTCAATAAGCTCCAAAATGCATTCATGATAAAAACTTGCAACAAGATGAAAATGAAAGGAAATTTCCTCATTATAGTCAGGCCATCTACCACAAGCCAATGACAAATATTTTTATCAATGGAGATCAATTAAAAGCCTCTCCTCTAAAATATGGTGCAAAACAAGGCTGCCCTACTCACCACTCCTTTTCAACATAGTACTGGAAGTACTTGACATAGCAATTAGGCAAGAAAAAGATATCAAGGGTAACCAGATAGGGAAGGAAGAAATCAAGCTTTCACTCTCTGCTGATGACATGACACTATATTTAGAAAACCCTAAAGACAACCAAAAAAGCTTCTAGAAACAATAGATTCATATAGAAAACTGGCAAGCTACAAAATTAACACACAAAAAATCAATGGCTTTTTTATACACAAATAACTACGAGAATAAATGAGCATTTAAAAATAATCCCGGGGCCAGAGAGATAGCATGGAGATAGGGCATTTGCCTTGCATGCAGAAGAATGGTGGTTCAAATCCCGGCATCCCATATGGTCCCTTGAGCCTGCCAGGTGCTATTTCTGAATGTAGAGCCAGGAGTAACCCCTGAGCACTGCCAGGTGTGACCCAAAAACCAAAACAAAACAAAACAAAGCAAAACAGTCCCATTCACTTTAGTGCCACAAAAAGTCAAATATCTTGGAGTCAATTTAACTAAACATGTGAAGGAAGTATATAAAGAAAACTACAAAACACAGCTTCAAGAAGCAAAGGAGAACACAAGTAAATAGAGACACATACCCTGTTAATCAACTGGGAGGATTATCATCATTAAAATGCCAATAGTCTCCAAAGCATTTAATGCAATTCCTCTAAAGATACATATGACATTCTTCGAAAAAGTGGATCAAACTTTCCTAAAATTTATTTGGAACAATAAATTCTCACAAATAGCTAAAGCATACTGTTGGAAAAAATATTGAAGTCATCACTTTGCCCAACTTTTAATGATACTACAAAACAATAATCATTATACCAGTAGGGTATTGGAAAAAGAACAGACCCTCAGATCAGCAGAATAGATTTAAGTATTCAGAGAATGTTCCTCAGACATACAATCAATTAATCTTTGACTAAGGGACAAGAAATGCAAAATGGAGCAAGGAAAGACTCTTCAACAAGTGGTGTTGGAACAACTAGTTAGCCACATGCAAAAAAGCAAACTCATACCTCCATCTAACACCATGCAAAAAGGTCAAATCCAATGGATTAAAGATCTTGATATCAGACCCCAAACCATCAAGTATATAAAACAACACATAGGTAAAACACTCTAAGACAGTAAGACTAATGGCATTCTCGATGAAGCAGCAATAAACAGTTGGGACAATATTAAGTTGAGAGGCTCCTGCATCTCAGAGAACTAGTACTAAAATACAAAGGCCACCCACTGAATCAGAAAAACTAGTCACCCATTACGCATCAGATAAGGGGCTAATTTCTAAGATATACAAGGTACTAACAGGATTTAACAAGAAAAAACATCTAACCCCATCAGAAAATGGGGAGAAGAAATGAACAGACGATTCCTCAAAGAAGAAATACAAATAGTAAAAGGCACATGAAAAACTGCTCCACATCACTAATTATTAGGGAGATGCAAATCAAAACAACAATGAGATATCATCTCATGCAAGAGAGACTGGCACAGATAACAAAAAACAAGAACATTTAGTGCTGGCAGGGATATGGGGAGAAAGGAACTCTCATTCACTGCTGGTGGGAATGGCATCTAGTCCAATGCAAGAGAGACTGGCACAGATAACAAAAACCAAGAATATTTAGTGCTGGCAGGGATATGGGGAGAAAGGAACTCTCATTCACTGCTGGTGGGAATGGCATCTAGTCCAGACTTTAAGGAAAACAATATGGAGATTCCTCAAAAAACTGGAAATTGAGCTCCCATATCATCTAACTAGGGATATACTCTAGGAAACCAAAAACACATGCAAAAAATGCCTTCCGTACAACTTTATTCATTTCAGTGCTATTTACAATAGCAGAATCTGGAAACAACCCAGATTCCCAACAACAGATGAGTGATTAAAGAAACTGTGCTACACTTACACAACGGAATATATGCAGCCATCAGGGAAAAAATGAAGTCATGAAATTTTCCTATACTTGGATGGACATGGAAACTATTATGCTGAGTGAAATAAGTCAGAGGGAGAGAGAAAGCACAGAATAGTCTTATTCATCTATGGGTTTTTAAGATAATACAAGTTATTATTGTAATAATACTCACAGAGACAATAGAGATAAGGGCTGGAAGGATTGGCCTACGGTATGACAAAAAGTGGTGAGTTTAATTAGAGAAATAACTACTCTGACAACTATCATGCCAATAGTAGTGTGTGAGAGAAAATGAATGTCTCTCTCGTATACAGGCAGGGGAAGGAGTAGGAGGGAAATGGGGGGCATTGGTGGTAGGAATGTTACACTAGTGAATGAGGTGTCCTTTTTAATAAATATGTTAACTTTAAAAAAGGTATAAAATTTTTATATTTGTCCTATCAAAGTGCAAAAAGCAATTTGAATCAACAAGGAAGTTGACAGTAATTTATTATTAATTTTACTCTTAGATCTGCCTTAATTTGCCTAATTCTGAAAACTAAGTAAATAAAAGATTATAAGCTTTACTTAATTCAATGAAAGTTACTAAATTATCAAAGTGCTTTGGGGTTAAATATAGAAACCTCTTGAAAATCATAAAGTTCATAATAATTAGGTAATGGCTTTAGAAAAGAAAAGCTGGAAATAGAAACTAACAGTTTGCATAATTTTTCTGCACACATTATTTACATGGTCATGAAAAAAATAGCATGGCATGTTAATTTAACCAAAATTATACTACAGCTTTTTTGGTTTGCAAGGGAGATAAGGAGTATTTGTGGTATCTGGGATATAGGATTCAGCTGTGAGCACAACTCCCTTATCTCTGTTGGAAGGTTGGTAGGTAAAGTCTAAAATAGAAAAAAGATGTCTCAAGATTATTGTTCAGAGATATGCAGATAATTAAAGACACAGCAAAAAAAGTTAAAAGGTCACTCCTGGGGGCGTAGTCAGTGGGTGGTGATGGACAGAAGCAAAGCAATGCTTTTGTTTCTAAGTTTTGTGATTTCATATCCTCTTTTTTTCTGTGTGTCTTACGTTAACCAGATACTTACATTTTATTATTGTTTATTAAGACAATGTGGTTTGGGAAGTTGATTTTTGTTGAGTTTTAGGCATACTATGATCCAGCACCAGTTCTATTACCAGTGTTCCCAGATTCCCCCTTCCCCATTCCTATTGCCTAATCTGCTTCCTTGACATTTTGATGCACTATTGACCCTTTTATATTTTAAGACATTAACATTTATAAATGATAGGGATGCAGGAAATCAGCTCGAAGGACTGGATCAAATGTCTTGCTTGAGTGAGACACCAGTTCAAGCCTCCTCTCCAGCAGATATGGCCCAGATTTTAGTGTCCATTAGTACTGAACTCTAAAGGGCCATACCTGGTGACCCCAGCCTATCAGGCTCACAGGCTGTAAAATAAAAACATAAATATTCATGGGTTGAATGAGTCCACCCCAGCACCATGTTTCTAACCTGTTAGGCAGACGGGTCAGATGAAGCAGGTTAGAGGCAGAGAAATAATATCAAGCCAGTCTAAAGGTTCATTGGAGTTAGCCTGCTTTTTGCTTCATGGCCTTTTCTCTGCCATGTGCTCATTCTACTAACACGAGTATTTAATCTGAGAGAAAATGGCCACACCTGGAAGTGGCACCAGGTGGTCTCAAAACCGATCCCAGGTGCTCCATTTAATCCAAAATATACAAGGCACTGACAGAACTTTACAAGAAAAAAAAAATCAAATCCCATCAAAAATTGGGAGAAGAAATAAACAGACACTTTGTCAAAGAAGAAATACAAATGGCCTAAAGGAACATGGAAAAATGCTCCACATCACTAATCATCACTAATCATCAGGGAGATGCAAATCAAAACAACCATGAGGTACCATTGCATGCCATTGGTGAGCATCACAAATGATGAGAACAAGCAGTGCTGGCTGGCATGTGGAGAGAAAGGAACTCTGATTCACTGCTGGTGGGAATGCCATCTAGTCCAACCTTTATGGAAAGCAATATGAAGATTCCTCCAAAAACTGGAAATTGTGCTCCCATTCGATCCAGCTATACAGCTCCTAGGGATATACCCTAGGAGCACAATAATACAATACAAAAAATCCCTTCCTCACATCTATATTCATTGCAGTGCTATTTACAATAGCCAGACTCTGGAAACAACCAAGATGCCCTTCAACAGATGAATGGATAAAGAAACTGGGGTACATATACACAATGGAATATTACACAGCCGTCAGGAGAGATAAAGTCATGAAATTTTCCTATACATGGATGTACATGGAATCTACTATGCTGAGTGAGATAAGTCAGAGGGAGATAGATGCAAAATAGTTTCACTCATCTCTGGGTTTTAAGAAAAATAAAAGACATTTTTGCAATAATTCTCAGAGATAAAAGAGAGAAGGGCTGGAAGGTCCAGCTCACGACATGAAGCTCACCACAAAGAGTGATGAGTGCAGTTAGAGAAATAACTACATTGAGAACTATCATAACAATGTGAATGAATGAGGGAAGTAGAAAGCCTGTCTAGAGTACAGGTAGGGGTGGGGTGCGGAGGAGGGAGATTTGGGACATTGGTGATGTGAATGTTGCACTGGTGAAGGGGGTGTTCTTTACATGACTGAAACCCAACTACAATCATATTTGTTTAACTCATAAGTGTTTAAATAAAGATATTAATAAAAATATAAAGATGTTTTCAACCAATGAGTAATAAGGTTTATATTGAGTGAGGTAGAACCAAATCAATGCCATTAATCCCACAACAGGCCAGTTTTTGCCAGGAGAATTCCTCAAGCCTCTAAGCATTGCTAGGATGATATCCTTTAAATATTTAGAAAGCAGAGTGACCATGCAATGCATTTTAGAGTAGTTCTTAGAGACACATACAAATTCATGTTGTTTGTCATTTTTGTTCTATTAAAACAAATTCCAAGCAAACTGCACTGGGGTTTCAGTCACCAAAATAAACAGCATCCCTACTCAGAGAGCCTCATATGATACCAAGATGCAAAGTGGTGGAAAGTGAGAAAATCAAAGTGCTGGAAAATCAAGAAAGAAAGAAAAGTTACAGAGTTAGCAGTGATTTCAAAAGAGGCGAGATGACAAAAAGACATTTTAAGTCTCCTGGTACTGGTCGAGCTCCTGCCATGTGAACATCTACCTGACTCCCACCTTCATAACTGCAACTGCTTTCCACCCAATTTTTTTTGGAACTTTCCTCACCTAATGGTCAGTTCATTGCTTCCTCTTTCCTACTTTTTTTTACATAGATTCTTTTGGTCTTTCAATTAGGCATGTGCTCAACTCTCCTCTTTCTTGGCTACTTTATATAAAATACCTCTCATAGAGCTATCTTCTCATGATAATTTGTCTCCCAAGTATATATTTACCTGACATTTTATCACCTCACTCACTTGTAGGTTGTTTTTTTTTTTCCTGGATGAATTGTATCATATCCTGGATGAACCATTATCACAGAACATTGCCCTGCTTCATTACTTCTATTTTTTGGTACTCAGAATAGTACAACAGAACCTGGCATATAGTAGGCACTTGATACCTATTAATTGAATAAGTGAATGGATGAAAAAATATATTTCTCGGGATTAGAGCCATAGTAGTACAGGTGGGGAATTTGCTTTGCATGCAGCTGATTCAGGATTCCTCAGCATCCCATATGGTCCCCCATCCCAGGATCAGAGAATTAATTCCTGAATACAGAGCCAGGAATAACCTCTAAATATAGCCAGGTGTGTCTCAAAAAAAAACAAAAAATAAAAGAAGGGAAAAATGATGATCAAGAGGTTCACTCACTATAGTCTATGGCCATACCACCCTGAACGGGCCCTATCTCGTCTGATCTCGGAAGCTAAGCAGGGTAGGGCCTGAATAGTACTTGGATGAGAGACCGCCTGGAAATACTGGGAGTTGTAGGATTCACTCAGTATAATAAAACCCTGGAGTAAAGTTCCACTCACTGTAATAAACCCTTGGAAAAATGAGTCTCAAGCAGGGTTACTGTGAGAAAATAATAAACCAAGACACTCAGATGATAGAAACAATGGAGACAGGGTGACTTTCAACCTTGTGGTCTAGAGCCCACCAAACCAACCTCAGTCTACACCACCTCAGTCTACAACCGGGCAGGAAAAGGGTAGAGAGTGACAGACCAAGTGTCTTTCTAGCTAATTTAGTACAGGTTGGCCTTTTACATGTGAAAAAGAAGTGGGTGATAGAGAAGCAAGAAGCTGAGGGAAAGTCTTTGTTTCAGATAAAATAGTGTTATCTAACAATCTCTGACCTAAATATTTCACTTGAATATTGACTCAAACTCAACTGCACCCTTTTTTTTTTTGCCAGTTACAAAGCTTGCACTAGCCAAGACAGTACCTCTTCCATAACCCCTCATTCCAAGGCCTCAGAACAGAAATTTGTGATTTCTGATTTCTCCTCTTCCTTCTTTCTAACAAACATCAAACAAAATCATAGTTTGATTTATTAAAGAATAACTCGTCAGTATCCTTAATATCACCACTGTTGTTATATTGGCTTTGATCAGTGATCGTCAACCACGAATCTACAAATCCGCAAGTGTAGAAAAGTTAAAAACTATCATTCTTTGTTATAATTGCTGATGCACAGATGCACAGATCAGGTGCTAATCTGAAGGTGTAGAAAGATCAAAGATCCCTGTTTTAGATCAACCTGTCTCTTGATTGGATTATTGAAATAGTCTTCCAATGTGCTTTCCTGGTTCCTGTCTTTCTTATCCTTTTAGCTGTTCTCTCAACTCCTCCCACAATTCTTTCCATAAAATGTGAATCTGACCTCCCAGGATAAATGACCACCCAGGATAAAGATTTGGCCCTTCAAATAAATTCTGAATTCCATTGCATGCCATCTTAGCCCTTTCTCTACCCTGTTATGCTGATATCCAGAGATCTTGTTTAACCTCATGTCCAGTTTCACTGAACAAATATGCTGTATACTGCTCTAGTCTTTAACCTTGCTGATTCCTCTACTTATGTCTCTTAAACTCTCTTCAATTTGGTCAGATGTGAGAGACTGAGAGACAGATTGTCTCTTCTGGCTGCTCTTTAGCATCCTGTGTCCTTCCTTCAAGGATGCTTTCTACTTATTGTCTATCTGAACCAAGACTTGAGGCTCAGGAGTACTATGCCAACCTATGAAAAATAGGTCTTGTATCTCCAGTTCCTAACATACCTGCCACAAAAGAGCTACTTGATGAATGGTTGATAAATAATCAAGTGAATGTGTGCATGAATCTGTTATTTAGAATCTATTTTCCAAATTAGCAGTAAAGTGGAAAATATTTTGCTAGTGGGGGTTCTGAAAGTGTGCTGACTAGTTAAGAGCTCATTGACAAATTCCAGACAAGATGAAAGGGCCTGAACTTGGACACACACAATGAAAATAAAGAGTCTAAATCAAGAGACTATTGTTCCTTAAAAAAGTAAAACAAAAGGCATTTTATAAGTAATGCAATTGATTGAACACTGTATTTTCTGAAGGATAGTGCCAGTGCTTTAAATTTAGACAAAGGGCTAGAAAGCCAGATGTACCTGGTGAGAAGCAATCAATCAACAAACTTCATAAAAGTGAGAAGAGGTGATTGAAGTAGACAATGAAGTTAGCAGGCACATAGTTTCTGATACAGAAATAAAAGAGAGTGTTTTAACTGCTGAAGAATCTATAGATTGACAAGCAGAGCGAAGCCTTCAGTGCAAAGAATGAAATAACTGGAAAAATTTTGCTTCTGCCCTTAATATAGTCATAAAATTTGCAGACAGTCTAAAATACTTGAGTGAGTGCAAAATAATTCTTCTAGAAGCTGCCTTCCATTTAGGAGGGAGGTATAAAAGTAAGCAAGAAAGTTTCTGGAATTTAGTGGGGTAAATTGTTATCCAAGCTTGTCATGAGTACAATCTCTTGCCAATTTATATAGGATATTTCTACAACCATAACTTGAAGTTAGTACTTAATATGGTCCTGAAATGTGGAAGATTGTGTTATATATCTATGCTATTTGCCAAAGTGTGAAGAATGGAAAGAAAACGATACTTCATAGGAGTTGCTATGAATAAGAGATTGTGGTTTACTATGCATGTTCCCACCAAGAGTTAAAAATAATAAAGATGAATTAATATGCTGTCATAACTGACCACATTTTAAGATTGGTTGTTTCAAAAGAGATTAGAATTTGTAAATGTTTCAAATGGATAATAAATGCATATTGTAATACACTTAATCAGTACATAACAAAAAAGTTAAAAATAAATCTCCCATTTCTGATTCTGAGCTATAATTACTTTTTTCTAGAAGATAATAAAGAATTTATTAAACATTCTTCCAAACATAGTCAATGAATACATACAATTTACTCAGTTCATTCAAACTCTATTTGATACACACTGAACACAAACTTTCACTTGCTTTTCATCTATTCTATGCTTTATTCCACCTATCTCCTGCCTTGCTTTTACCTTTATTATTGTTATTGTTGTTGTTATCATGAAGACTAGGGTAGCATGAACTTGGTGGTGGATTTCCAGACATCACATACTCTTTTTTTATGGTGGGGCGAATGACAAATTTCAGGTTCACCTGAGTCGACTCAGCACTGAACCTTCCCTGGTCCCCTTTGATAATTATTATGTTTTACTCAAAGCTTATGGAGAGTTCTGCATCTGAGTAGAGCTTCCATTTTATTATGCATTATTTTCTTTGTCACACCACATAATGCTCAACAACATTTTGTCATATTAAATATGTTTCAAATATTTCTCAAACATTCTCAATTACTAGCAGTAAATAAACTAGCACTGTTCAATAATAATATGTGAACAATATACATAATTGAAAATGTCTAGCAGCCACACTTTTAAAAGTAAAAGAAACAACCTAAGTTAAATATTTAAAATATAGTATATTTAGGGATCATATTTAGGATCTTGCCTTGCACATGACAAACCCTGGTTCAATCCCTAGTACCACATGAGAACCAGTAGAAGTGAAACCTTAGCACAGAGCCAGGGATAAGCTGTTAATGCTGTACTATGAGGCCTTCAAACCAAAAATAACATTTAAATATAGCACATTTAGGGCCAGAGAGATAACATAGTAGGTAGGGCTCTTACCTTGCATGTAAGCGAATCTGAGTTCTATTCTCAGCATTCTATATAGTCAACTAAGTACCTCCAAGAATGATTCCTGAGTGTACTTCCATAAGTAACCCCTGAGCGCCACCAGATGTAGCCCCAAACTAAACAATAATAAATAAATATAGAATAGTTATCAGATATATTATTTCAGTATGTAAATCAATGTAAAATTAGTAGAGAATATTTTACATCACTATTCTTTTTACTGTTTTTGATATCCAGAGTATGTTTTATACTTAATGTTCATTTTAGTTTAGCAAATCCTCATTTCAAGTATTTGGTAATATGGTCATGGCTATCATATTGGGATGCACATGCAGACATATTTCTGTAAGTATAATTGTTCAGAAAAGTATGTGCTTGAAATTTTAGGCTGCTTTCAAGATATCTTAAAAAAATTGGGAAAGCAGCTAGTAAGATGAAAGATGAGGAGGTCACTGAGAGCTGGGGGAGGTGGCAGACAGCAGGAAATCCAAATCTCCTCCCAAAGTGTCCATTGTGATTCAGGACAATAGCCTTTCCACTGGCCCCTCTCCATAAATCCGCATCCTCAAGAAGCCTACCAGCAATGGTGTGATCAGTAGCCCCAACTCTACTAGCAAGCCCGCTTTCCCTGTCAAGTCCTTAGCACAGCAGGAGGCAGAGTAGGCAGTGGCTGGAAGCGGATCCTGGACAGCTCCAGTCCTGACAGGCCAACCAGAATCTCCCAACCAGAAGACACCAGGCAGCCCAATAATGTTATCGGACAGCCTTTGGGTCCTGTTGGGTCACAAGGCTTCAAAAAACGCAGATAAATACATACAAGAAAGGATGCCATTGCTGTTGCCGCCTTTTGGGTCGTCTGTCATGGGTTGCACTGCCATGGCAGACAGCTGGACTTGAGCAGAGGGAGCGACCTGACTTAATTGCACTGTGATGCCCTCTGCTCTACCCATGGTGACCTTGAACCCCATGCACTGTGACCGCCTCCTTTCTCCTTCTCTCACTGTGATTGGCACTTCTATAAGGTCTGTCCCAGGTCAAAGGAAAGGGTTGGGGTGAGGGGAGTTGCGGGTTGGAGGGACCCATCAAGGACTTAGAGTAGAGTCAAACAGCCATTTGGCCACTTAGGGTAAAGCCAGTGCCAGCGATAAGAGTTTATCATGCTCATTATTTTGGGATATCAAAACACAACTCAGAGCTCCCACCTACTTACCCACCCCAAGTGCTTGTCTTCGCTTAGGAGCAAGTCCTATTTGAAAAAAATATCCTTTCTTCTTTATTTTCCTCTTCCTATTTATCTTTGTTTATACAAATAACCTAATTTGCAAGGAAATGTGCATGGGAGGGGATTTAGCAGTTTAATAAATTTTTACTTGAGAAAGGGTAGGTTGATAGTCTACTTAAATTTTTTCTGTGGGGCCGGAGTGGTAGCACAGTAGTAGGCCATTTGCCTTGTATGAAGCTGACCAGGACAGATGTGTGGGTTTGATCCCCGGCAGCCCATATGGTCCCCCAAGCCAGGAGCGATTTCTGAGCGCAGAGTTAGGAGTAACCCGAGTACCACCACCAGGTGTGCCCCCCAAAAATAAAATAAAATAAAATGTTTCTAGGAGAATCACTAGAAACATTAACCAATATGATTTTGGTGAGCTTAGCTTCTGTAATCCTACTGCTCCCAGAAAAGGAGCAGGGCTCTGCAGCCTCCAGGACAGATGAACACTCCATGCCTATAACACATGGGTGTACTCCTCCCATGCCTCCCAGCTAAGTCCCAGAAAATCTTGGCCCTACCTAGAGACTGAGCTAGCTATATAGACTCAGAGAGCCTGGGGAGGGTTTTAAACCCATCTCTAGTATTTTGGGAGATTGGGAAAGTGATTAGACTCCTCCCTTCTCATACCCCTTAGGGTAGTTCTCTACTAGCTAGGCTTTGCTCCTTTTGGAAGCATGAAGTGCACACACTCCTGGGCCTCAGAATGAGGGCTGTGAGACTTGTTTACAGTATTTTTCTATCATCGTGGAAAGACCAGGAAAGAGTCGGGCTTCAGGTTGATAAGCCTTCTGTCTTCTATGGTCAGAAAGTGGGGAAATGGGGAGCGTTTCCACCTCCATAAGGCTTTTGAACTCTCACTATGGAGCACGAGCTCTGTTGATGGCACCAGCTTGGCAGCTACTCCTGGCATATTTCCTTATGAAATTACTACCTTGGGAGCAGACCATGTTGAACAGTCTGATGGGAGCAAACTGTCCCTTGCAAGAATGGTCAGGGACAAACTGTTTTCCCTCACAGGCCTTGGCTATTCTTGACCCCTTTCCAGCACAAGGCCTGGAATCAAGACAGTTTCCCTTCTGTCCTAGGAACTGAAGACCTTCTTTGGTTCCCTGAGATGGAGAGGCTAAGCAGGCAGCTGCCTTGAACATACTGTGTGCGCATGGTCTTGCTCCTCTCAGGCTTTCTGGTCTCTTTCATTACACTACACCTTAGTCCTCTGCTAGCCAGCCTGCTCTCCTTTCTACTCTGTGGATGAGTTCTGGAGTGGTTGTTGTGGTGATTTACAGTTATGGCAGCTCCCATTGGCCAAGAGGCAGGCTGAATTTTGTGGGCTCAATTTTGACTCTCAGCCTTGCCCTATGGGGATGTAGGCCCAGCCCAATAAGCCATGTCCCTCTACATCTTCCCTGCCATAGGAAGCGCTAGCTGCTGGTAGAGTCAGAACTAGTATTCTACACAACCTTTACTGTGTGAAGCCAGAAGAGGGTCTGCGAGCAAATCTGGATAGGGCACCAATCATTATAAATGCACAGGATTGCAATGCCCACAGGCTGTTTTGAGGGGGCATTTCCTCTAAGAGCAGGCCAAGGGGAAGACTGATTGCTGTCTTCTTGTTCCACTGCCCTCTGTCTCCATATTCTCAGTGTACGGTGTCCATCCCTCATGTGATTGTGATGTCTGGCTAAAGCTGTCCTTGGCAATGGGAGAAGATGGAAGTGATTGACAAGATGGGAGGCCAGCAGTGCTGAGTGCTCAGCCCTTGGGACCACCTGTTCTCCCCCCTCCTCTAGAACAGCCAAAGGGAAGGCCGGCTGCTGGGTTTCTACTTTGAAGAGGTATCAAGGATCAATGATGCCACCTCCTTGCAACCAAAGATGGGGCTCTGCCCCCTACGTGCCTGTCACTACCTACCAGAAGTCATAACCTGGGCCTCCCAGATGGAGAGGTGGCAGGCAAAATAAAAGAAAGAGAAATAAAAACAGGAAACTGTATTGTTTGGAGAGAGGGTGAAAGGGAGATTGGAGAACGGGTTTGAATGTGTGTGTGCACACACCCCCACACATTGTTGTTTGTGGGGGGTTTGTTTTATTTGGTAATTGTAACTTCCCTTAAGTGCGCTTTTTTTTTAAGCTGCAGGCTTTGGCTTGGAAAACCCTGGGGGGATGGGGGCAGAAACCTGAAGCTGCTGCCGCTTTATCTGCCTCCCTGTCCCCTTGAGCCAGGCCTCTGACCTTCCAGCTAACTGCTTCCCATGAGCCACAACTCTAATGTTAGCCTAAAGCCAAAGAAGCTTGGGCGTCTGGGTGTGATGACCAACCCTTATTAGTCCACTTAATCAGGGTGCTCCCCACCTGAAGGCAGGAGGTAGCAATCTCTGCTACCATCAGCTCCTTCCAGAGCTCACTAACCTGCCCTATCCTGTCCAGCCCAGTCATACCTTGGCTCTGCCCCATCTGGGGATGCTCTGCTCAGGGATGGGCCAGCAATGTTGTTCCCAGCCTCCCCTGGTAAGCAGACTCGGGGTTTCTGGAGTCCTATTTTCAGGCCATATGGTCCCAGGGGTATGCATAGGTCCTTGGGTGTCTGAACAGAAGGGCATGGAGGGAGGGCTGCACCCCTGCAGTCTGGTCTGCTGGTATAATGGGCAGCTGCTCCCACCCCTGAACCAAAGGCTTCTGATTTGACTGATTAAGCAATATATGAAGTGTATTTTAAACATGTTTTAAACTTGTGATGCTAGTAGCTGACTGGGGTCAGCTTCATGAGTGGCATGCACTCTAACAATTCTACTCACAGTGACCCCATATAGACTTTACTTTCTAAGTATCCTTTAACGAAGTTCCTACCTTAAAATAGACTGCCTTACTTCAAAGTATCCAGACAAGATTATTTCAAATCATTGCTTCTCCATAAATCAGTCCCTTTATAATAGGTGCTCAATATTATTTATAGAGCTTCTTACAGAAAATAATATAAATATCATTTGCTTCATAAGAATATAAATATTTCAAGAGATGACCTCCCATCACTTTTAAGGTAAAAGTCTAACTCCTTAATTTAAGTATGCCCAGTTGTTTGTCAAACACCAAAAATTGATTAGACACTATTCGTGTCCCACATACCATCTGGATACATTGGTAGTTGCTACAGCAAAATATTAGGTTGTACCTAAAAGTTAGGTTCTACCTGAAGGTGTCACTAGTTTTGCTTTTAAGCAAGTCACATTTCTCATCTTCGGCACTATCAACAGCAGACTTGATTGAAAGCTCTCACAAATCCATGATTCAGGCTTTCTTCAGCCTTTTCAATTCTATGAAACAATTACATCAAATCCATGGACCAAGAGATCTTGTCTTTAGAGTTCTTTACCTATTACATATCCATTCTTACTTTTTGCCATTTTGTTTGGACTGTGATGAGGCTCTTCCATAACATATTAAAGTCGTACTCAGCCCAAAGAGTGTTTTAAATTTTTTTATGTATTTTAATTGTAGGAGCATTCAAAGAGACTTGACTCCCATAGACTCCTGTGCTTGAAGGAGAAAACTGTTTGCCTATATCTACAAAAGCACCCAAGAATCAAGGAGATATCCTGTGGTTTCCAAATACAAAATCAAAGATGTTCTATGTTATTGGGTTTTTCATAGCATATAAACTTTGATACAACATTATGATCTATGGTTTCTAATTGGTTTGGTGCATGCTTCTTGTCTACTGCAATAATAGAGGGTATATTAGTTTGCTTTCTGTGTAAGGCTTAACTTTGAATAAGAACATCTACTCTAATTCTAAATTAGGAAAAAAAAACAGGGAACAATTCTTTACCTAATGACCAACTTTTTTAACCTGCTAATTTTCACTAAATTTTTCTGTTTCTTTTTTAATATAAAATGTATTATGGCTATTAATTTGACACCTAAAATATTTTGCTCTGGGTCACCTAGGCCTTCATCACTGATTTCAACTTGTAAGGATAGGAATCTCAGAAAAACTACTTTTGAAGATCTGAGGGTAGCCTGTGAATAGAAAGGCATGCATTAAGCAGACTTTTGAAACAGACAGTTATTTTGTATTATTTCTTTCTCCCTCCTGAAGAATTGACCAGAAAATGGCATCTTGGGTGGTATGAAATTCTTTTTTCTTTATCTGTTTGCTATTTACTTGCTTTGTTCAATTTTAATTTATCTATTGAATTATATATATACTAAGGCATTATACATTATACATATACATTCTACATGTATATTTCAATTAAAAATGATTCAAAAAATCTATAACATCTCCTCCCAATCATGAGTCTAATTGAACATACATATTTGCTTCATCATTCTCTCTTTTAAATATAAGTTTTAAATATATCTCTCACATTAAAAGGGATTCTTTTCATGAAAAGGGATTATTTTCTGTAAAATATCTCCTTTTTTTCTATTAGACAATGAATTTTTTCGGGACCAGAGCAATAGCACAGTGGCAGCTGACCCAGATTGGACCTGGGTTCGATTCCCGGAATCCCATATGGTCACCAAGCCAGGAGTGATTTCTGAGCACAGAGCCAGGAGTGTCACCAGGGTAGGCCCAAAATCCAAAAATAAATAAACAAATGCATATTTTTTTCACCTTTCTCATACTCTGAATTGCTGAGAGTAGAGGAAATGGGTTGGTTTCTCTATCAGAGTTAGACTAGAATTAGTGAAGATACTTAGTAGATCGTGCTACTGAGTCCGACCTCCTGTTGGTCACCACTCAAAAGCCCATATTCAAGGTCAAGATATATGATTTGATGTGAGATAAAAAAGAAAATAAAAGTTTTATTCAAGCACTAGCACCTTAAAAAGATGGTGGGGTGGTTGTCCCCAAACCATCATATTCTTAGACTGCTACTTAGTTTATAAAGGGTTGTAGCAAAGTAGAAAAACCTCTAAAGAGGGAGAGGCTACCTGGGAAGAAGGTAGCATCCTGTAGCATCCTGTTGATCTTAGTGATTTGATGAAGTCACCGGGGGAAGCCAGCTGGCCTTTATAAACAAATAACACCACCATCAATGTTGGCCTGGGAGGGGGGGGTGTTATGTGATATCATCAAGGACTGAATTTTTGCTATTTATTTTTTCCCTCCCCACAACTGGTGGTGGTGGTAGTAGTAGTTGTTGTTGTTCTTCTTCTTCTTTATCCTTCTTTTCTTCTTCTTTTCCTTCTTTTTTCTCTTCCTCTTCTCCCTCCTCCTGCTCCTCCTCATGTACTTCTTTCTCTTCCCCATCCACCTCTTCCTCCTTTTCTCTGAAATCATTCCTGGCAGGCTCGGGGGACCATATGGGATGCCAGGGACTGAACTCCAGTAAGCTACATACAAAGCAAATGTCCTTCCCGCTGTGCTATAGTTCCAGCCCCTATAGAAACATTTTTAACTAATGTGTGGGAGAAGGAAGAAATAGTGAGATAAACAGCTTAGAAAGCCATAGAGAACAAGATGGAGTTTCTAGTGCCTGCTCATTTTC
Organism: Suncus etruscus; assembly: GCF_024139225.1. Classification (NCBI taxonomy): domain Eukaryota; kingdom Metazoa; phylum Chordata; class Mammalia; order Eulipotyphla; family Soricidae; genus Suncus; species Suncus etruscus. The sequence goes on along the minus strand of NC_064858.1, from coordinate 51,543,626 downwards.
AGATATATGCTGAATGAGTAAGTGAAGTAATGAATAAATAACAAAGCAAAAATCATTAGATATAGTTAAGTTTCTACAGGCAATTTAAAGCTCAGAACTGTGTAAGTATTAAATATATATTTGACATATTTGGCCAACAAAACTAGCATATTCTTCAATTTTACCATATAAAGTTTAGGAATACTCAGGTCTCTTATGATCATTAGGGATGATTATCAAAGACTGTTATTACTATAGTTCTCTAGGGTAAAATGGGCTTAGAATTAGAGCCAAGAACACAACACTACATCTTTTTTTTTTTTAATTCTGTACAATTTTGTGCTATGAGAAGAGTGATTATAGTAAAAGAGACCTAACCATACACTTTTTTTTTATTTTAGGAGGTAGTGGTAGAGGAGCAGTTAGGTTTTTAAGTCTTTATTTTAAGGGCCAGAGAGATAGCACAGCTGTAGAGCATTTGCCTTGCATGCAACTGATTCAGGAAGATAGGATCAAATTTCAGCATCCCATATGGTCCCTCGAGCCTACCAGGAGTGATTTCTAAACTTGCAAAGCCAGAAGTAACCCCTGGTACCATCGGGTGTGACTCACCCACTCCCAAATCAGAAGTCTTTATCTTAAAAACAAAAATCCACATGCATAATAGTTAAGGACCATTAAACACAACAAATACAATGCTTTATTATTTCTGAAACTGATACAACTAAGAGTTGTGATCAAAATGAAAAGCCAGCAGGTCTATGTAGAGGCTGCATTTACTTTGACATGTGAGATACATTCAGGCCATACTGTTCATTATGGGTGTAAATTTGCATTTGACAAGTTAAGATGGCAGGGCTCATTTTACTTCCTTAAAATTATGGATTAATTTATAACACATATTTGAATAGATATTTGTATCTATCTTTGTATGCTAGTATGAGCATACTGAAGATTTATTTTTTGTAATATTGTTAGCAACATGATAGATATACTCTCATACTATAAACTCTTAGGAATTATGGATATATAAAATATATATGCATTTTTCTTTAGATTATAAGTGAACTTGTAAAATATTTCCCATGAAAGAAAGAAAAATTGAAGATAGGAAGACTGAATTTATGCTACTGCCTCACTCTGGGTTAGTTGATGACACAAGTCTTTTATGCCTGCTTGACCCAAGCCTGCATAAAGAGGCAAGTTAAAACTAAGATCTTGCACAAAGCTAAAATTCTCAACAGATAATGTGACCAGCATTATAATAGGTCCCCCAAAGTATTTATATTCTAATGTCAGGAAACTGTGAATGGTAGGTAGCATACTGAGTAAAGAAAATTAAGGTTGTAAAAAGAAATTAGGTTGCTAGTCAGTTGTAAAATTCTGAGATTATTCTGCATTTTTTTTAGTGCTTCCGATATCATGACAGTGTTCTTAAAAGTGGGAGAAGAGAGTCACAAATGTCAGAAAAAGATCTCCTCACTAGTTTTGTAGATGGAAGAGACCATAAACCAATGAAAGTAGGCAACCCTAGAATCAGGAAAAGGCAGCAATGGACTCCAGAAGGAAACAGGCTTGAGGGTACATTAGTTTGAGCCTGATATAAAAAAAATTCAATTTAAAGATAAAAAGATAAATCTCAAAACTTTTTTGAGATTTCTGATAGATTTTTTAAATTTGTAAGTCACTTCATTTTTTAATAATTTTTATTGTGACTAATGTAAATTACAAGTATTTCACAATTATATTTAAGGTACATAGTAACGGTGAATTAGGGCCATTCCCACCACCAGGGTTGTCCTCCCTCCACCCCTGTTCCCAGCATGCATCCCATACCTCCCCCTTACCCCCTGGACTGCTACTATAACAGGTCCCCTATATCATGTAGATTTGGTATCATGATTCTGTTGTTGTTGACTTTAGGTTTTATATTTAGATCTGATTATTTTTTATTTCCACTCAATATTCATGCAATTGTTTGCTTCTGGTACCATTCACTCCCCCCCCCCCTCAGTTTATGAGGCAGAATAAGATGATTCAAGTTCTGTGGTTCTGTTGGGAAAAAGCTGGGAGAAACCCATCTAGAAACCTTAAATATCAATTTAAAAGAAGAAAAAAAAAAAGAAAAACAAAACAAGCAACACAACAACAAAAAATCAATAACAACAAGAAAGAAGGAATAAAGAAAGGGGGGTTGGTATGACAAGTTTTGTGGGGTTTTGTTTGTTTGTTTTGCATAGCCACTATTAGTATTTGGGAAATTAAAAAGGAAATTCCCTTGGCCTAAGAGATACAGGTTTCTCCACCCTTGAAGCATACTGTCATGGGAACAACTGCAGGTTCCAGACATACTCATTATCGAACCCCAAAGTCTTTATGGTGCCAGGAAACATTCTACTCAGTTTGGTTGTCACAATTAGGCCTCTGTAATTAGAGATCTTCATATTTGCACAGGTTCTGACTGATTTTTTTAAATAATTTTCTAAGTATTAGTAGGAAACTGATAAAGCTTTCATTCACCAAAAAATGTTGGATTAGAAGAAAACCTTTAACTACTCTTTAATAAAGTTTAAAAAATAAAAACTCTTTACTAATCTCCTGGGACTTTTGTAAATAAATAAATATAACACACACACACCCCAGTATTTGTTTTTATGGCCAGGCTCATAATTGCCATCAAGAGCTGAGACTTTCATGATAAGAAGTTATCAAATAATTGATCCCAGGGGAAAAGTTTATGGCAAAATCCTTTCTCAAAATATTCATTCAAAAAATGAAGAAAAAAATGAGAATACCACAGCACATGCCACACGGGGTTTACATGGATAGAATCCTTATAATATCTCAAAATGAGAACAAATTAATTTTTAAGAAGAAAAGGCAGCACAGCATAAAAAAGACCAATCAAATACAATATCTCAGCAATCAATATCATATGATAGAAAAATTTGGCAATAAAGAAAAATACTTGCTTAAAATGATTAATAGCATAAAGAAGAGATCAAAATGAAAAATAAGACTGCTTATAGAAAAACTGTTGATTGAGTAAAGGAATTCTAACATTTAAAAATATAGGGTTTAAAATGTATGTGTGCTTTTTTTTATTATTATTTGTTTGTTTTAGTTTTTAGGTCACACCCGGCAGCTCTCTGAGGTTACTCCTGGCTGCACTCAGAAATCGCTCCTAGCAGGCTCGGAGGTCCACATGGAATGCTGGGATTCGAACCACCGTCCGTCCTGGATTGGCTGCTTGCAAGGCAGATGCTGTACTGCTGTGCTATCTCTCTGGCCCCAAAATTTATGTTTTTATGAAGGTGCTAAACAGTTTATTTTCTAGAATTACAAAGAATTTGCAAACTGAAAAGTAACTCTAAAGGCACTGAATGAAAACTATGAGCCATTAAGAAACTGGAGAATAGACTAGGAAAATCATCCAAATCTTTACAGTAAAAATTTCCAAAGAGAATAGAATGAATGGGAGAGAAGCAATATTTAGAGAAAAGATTGTACATTCTCAAAACCAATATTAAGTAGGTACCGATGATTGTCAAGTACAATTTTCTAAACTCTCAATGTTTCTGGCATGATTTAAATACACTAAAATTCTGTTTCCTATGTTGTATATTATAGTCAGTTTTAGTTAAGATCTCTTTAATGACAGTCTAAGAAAAGAGCTCAGTTTTGGGTGACCTTAGGGACAGTTTAGTGGCAAAGTCCCCACCTTGCAAGTATGATGCCATGAATTTGATCTCCAGCACCACTTCTCATTCTCACTACTTCTCATCATCATTGGTGATGATTTGCAAACGTCATCAAAATGAAGGACTGCAACCCACACTTGAATGCAATAACCTTCGTTAAGAATCCCACTACTGGGGCCGGGCGGTGGCGCTGGAGGTAAGGTGCCTGCCTTGCCTGCGCTAGCCTAGGACGGACCGCGGTTCGATCCCCCGGCGTCCCATATGGTCCCCCAAGAAGCCAGGAGCAACTTCTGAGCGCATACCAGGAGTAACCCCTGAGCGTCACAGGGTGTGGCCCAAAAACAAAAACAAAAAAAACAAAAAAAACAAACAAAAAAAAAAGAATCCCACTACTGGGACTGGGACAATAGCACAGTGGGTAGGGTGTTTGTTTTGCATGAGGCCAACCTTGTTTTCTTTGTTTGTTTGTTTGTTTTTGGTTTGTGGGCCACACCCGGTGATGTTCAGGGGCTACTCTTTGCTATGCGCTCAGAAATCGCTCCTGACTTGGGGAACCATTTAGGATGCTGGAGGGTGCTCACAAGGCACTTACCGCTTGCACCACTGCTCTGGCCCCTCCAACCTTGGTTTGATCCTTGGCATACCAAATGGTCTTCTAAGCTTGTCAGGAATAATTTCTGAGCTCAGAGCCAGGAGTAACCCCTGAGTGCTGCCAGGTGTAGCCACAAAAAAAAAAAAAGAATGTGACTTCCTGTGATTGTAACAACACTTAAAGGAATTGTAACAAATTAAAGGAATATTTTAAAAAGAAGTTAGTGCTGGCGCTTAAAAGACTTGGGTCAAATTTGGGTAACTCTGAGGGCAAGCATGTTTTAGAAAAAATAATTGAGTAAATCACAAAAGGATGTCAAGCTATGTGAAATGTGTCACCACATTGGCCACTACTTCCATGACAAGCGTTGAAGAGAAAATTTGTTCACCTGTCAGAGCCGAGTTACCAGAGATGGGCCATGCTGCTTATGTCCACGGAGTCTTGCAGGCAAGACTCTGACAAATATTTTAATCTTTTATATTAGAGAAGCCCAAGGGTCTATGACAAACCCCTAGTCCAGGAGAGAGAGAAAGAGGGAGAGAGAGATGGGTTTGGGAACAGGGTAAGGTCAGATTGGGGCCAGGTAAAAGGAACAGGTTTATGAAATAAAGTAAAAGGATATAGCTGAAAGTAGCCAAAGGTCTGTCCAAATCTGGGAGAAAAACCACAGCCAGGAGTAGAAACAGTTCAATCTGATTGCCCCTTCAACTGTCTCTTCTGTCAATAACTCTCCATCCTTAGTGTTCCCAGGGGAAGGGGGCTATATATTCAGCCAGCCAATCACAATTAGGGTCTTACTTAAATGGTTAAATGGGCAGGCCCCTTTTATGGCTGGCTGGTGCTGGACTAGGTCTCCTCCTTTCTTTTCATGTTTAAAAGTTTTTAGGATAGGTAGTTCAAATATAGGTCAGATCAAAGGACTATAGTTTGATGATGTCTTCAGATGTGCGCAGAGTAATTAAAACCATGGCTAGTTTTCCATAGTTAAGTATTTCAGCTGATGACATCATCAGATCTGCCCAAAAGAATCAAAAACTAGTTAGCACATTTGAGGAATCCTTGGCAGGTCATTCTATAAGTTTCAGTTTTTCACTCCAGGGAGGCTTTTCGATCTTTGTCAAGGGAAGATAAAAGGAAACATGGAAACTTTGTTTAGACAGCAATTGTGTACTTCTTCTTTTTTTTTTAATGTTACCATATTTAGGGAAGTTGCTTAGAAGTGTATTAAAATAAGTGATCTTGATATATAAAGTTACTGTATACACATCCCACAAAAATGCACATGACCTTCCACCACAGTCCTCTTATTATCTCCAGTTTAGTCTTCATTCCACCTGAACTCCAACCAGTCCTCAGTAATCTGTTTTGTAATACAAAACCAAGGCTTTGCCATTGTTGGATATTATCTAGTCCCTTGTTTTATATCTCTATATTCCACAATAGTGAGATAGATCATCCTGTATGTGTCATTTTCTTTCTGACTTATCATGACACCCTCCATGTTATAGGAAGCTTACCATGACACTCCTCATAGAATGAGAAGCAGATGAACATAGAAAGCCTCTTTGCAACCTTCAAGGGTTTGGATTGCAGTGTTTGGATACAAAATGAATAAGAAACATATGTACTGATTAAGGTTGACAATAGATAATATATGCACACTAATAAACATACAAATACACAAGATCTGATATGCAAAGCACACATTGGGTGATATAACTATGAAGGTTGGGGCCAGAGTGGTGGCACAAACATTAATGCATCTGCCTTGTGCGTGCTACCCTAGGAGGACTGCGGTTTGATCCCCTAGCGTCCCATATGGTCCACCAACCCAGAAGCGATTTCTGAACACATAGCCAGGAGTAACCCCTGAATATCACCAGGTGTGGCCGAAAAAAAAAAAACAACAACAACAATAACTACAAAGAAATTGAAGGAGAATTGAATGGAGAAAATGAAAAATGATGTTAGTTAAGCCAAGATGAAGACAGAGAAAAAGATTCTAATAATGTTAAGTGTGGTTAATAAAATATCCTAGGAACAAATCCAGGTACAGAAATTTCACTTTTCATAGAGAATGGGCCATTTCAGTATCTCTGTATTGCTTAGTAGCCCAGAGCTTATGGGGATGACATTGGCACCAATATGGAGAACCATGGTGGAATCAGAGTGTAGAAGCTAGCATCATTCATCAATTCTGTTGTTTTCAGAAGATAAGATTTTATGACAACAAGAAGTTCAAAATCAAGCTGAACAGCAGAGTCCTGGCACTCCCAGGATTATTGGAGAACCATGGTGGAATCAGAGTGTAGAAGCTAGAGTCATCCATCAATTTTGTTGTTTTCAGAAGATAAGATTTTACGACAACAAAAAGTTCAAAATCAAGCTGAACAGCAGAGTCCTGGCACTCCCAGGGTTATTGGTTGTTGGATCCCTTGTGTCAACAGTATTGTCCAAATGGAGGATTATATAATATGTTTTGTATTTGATACATAAGTCAAATAAATTTCTTCATTTAGTCTTCCTTCAAGCATCCTAAATACAAGTCATTTCTGATTTTATCCATAAAATTACCAATATACATTATTGTTACTATGTCATTACTGGAAATTTCTCCTTATAGTATAAGCTTTAGGGAGTTAGGGACTATATCTGTCAAGCTTATGATCTTTAAGAGCTCAATATAGAGTTGAAAAGATAAGAAGCATAATCTCAAATTTCTGCTCCAGCACTATCAAAGTTGTGCAATGATCCATGGACATTTTTGTACTTAATACTTTAAGTCTTCAAAAATGAGTGTTTTTAAGAGGTAATAAGGGACTTGTGAAAATTTGTGGCATAAAACTTTTCTTCTTGAAATTCTCAAATATTTCAGATATTCAAGATGAAACCAAAGGTTAGGAATTTAATTTACATTGTAAGACTGCTGAGTTTCTAGTCAATTCTTTCCAGAACTTGCTGAGAAATGCAGACATAGATTTGTTGGGAGAGGATTGTATTCCTCTCTGTTTCCATGGAGACCAGGAAATGGAGAAGAGTGTTCCTTGCTACCCAATCAAGGGGGTAGCAGAAGAGGAACATGAAAGAGTTTGGAGATCTTTTTCTAGAGGAAGACTTCAATCAATACTTGTAAGTAAAAAATGAGGGCACCAGAATTGGGCAAAGATTTGAGAAAGGATTTTTGTTCCTTCACTTCCAGTTGTAATTAAGCATGACTGTGCTTCCTGCCTGCTGAGTTCTAAAGATCAGAAGTTTGCCTTCACAAGGAAATGAATTGGTAAAGGCATCTCTATGCCCAGTACATGTTGTTTCAGAATGATAGAAAAAAGAACCCAACTGTGAACATAGTTTGGGAGAGGAGTAACATGCCTTACAGTACTCCTGGATTAATGTTTAGGGATCACTCTTAACAGTGCAGAGGGGACCATGTGATGCTAGCAATAGAATGTGATGGATGCTAGCAATAGAAAACCATGTAGAAACTACATCCAGGGGCCGGAGAGGTAGCACTAGAGATAAGGTGTCTGCCTTGCAAGCGCTAGCCAAGGAAGGAAGCGGTTCGATCCCCCGGCGTCCCATATGGTCCCCCCAAGCCAAGGGCAATTTCTGAGCGCTTAGCCAGGAGTAACCCCTGAGCATCAAACGGGTGTGCCCCCCCCCCAAAAAAAAGAAAGAAACTACATACAACCCTTTGAGTTTTCTCCCTGATCCAGCTCAAAGCATCTTGAAGAAATCCTAGACAAGAGACAAACCTTCCTGAACTATAAGATCATATACTAAGAGGCTGTGGTTGATATCACAAGACAGATATAAAAGCAGTGGCGGGGGATTGCAAGAAGTCATCTGGAGGGTAAGGGCACTGCCATATCAGGGAACATATGCTAAGGTTTCACAGGCTTTCATGTGGACCTAGAACTCTTCTCTGGCTCTCCAGAATGTGCTTGGGACTACAGGGCAGGCCAGGATAAGAGCACAGGAGACTAAGCTCAGAGGAAACAAACAACTATAGTGGCACATGGCAAATGAGATTTCTGCTGGTAATCTACCATTCTTCTCCCACAAATGGAGAAACTTTTGGAAGTAACAAGATGAAAAGAGAAGAAAACAGTGAGAAAAGAGATCTTGCTCTCTTTCACACTGAAGAGAGGCAGGAAGAGAAATATTCTTTAAATTTCATGTAAGATTGACATTTTTAAAAAAATCTTTTTTTAAGCACCATGATTACTAGCATGATTGACATTTTGATTTATACTAGACTGGATATTATAATATTGAAAATAAATTGGAAATATAATCTCAGTTCCCCAAATAAGACTTGTTTATATATTTAAGTAACTGGAAGATAATTTAAAAATAATTTCAAGAAAAATATGCAGGGTAGGGAACAACATTAGGCCAAAAGCAATGACTGGAGAAAAATAACTTGCTCTGAACCACACCTTTGGAAAGCGTTAAGAGTTAGAGGAATAATGTGAAAAAATATACAAACAGATACAACCCCTATGCAAACTTCCATATGGTTCTCAGAAAATAATAGTTTATTATACTTAAAAACAAAGGTTATTAACATTGCCTTGAGGATAGTCCTGTTTTCTGCCATTACTTTCAGACTAGAATCTTTAAATTTTAGCATTTTAGACAAGTGTTTATACAGTGGAATCTACAGGTATCTTTTAATGTAATCAAGAGAAACATCTCTAAATGGTCTAAAGTTTGTGAACTCAATTAAATGAAATATATATAATAAAATATAATATATAAGCCTTATTTCAGTTAGCAGCAACAGCAATAAGTGAGTCCTTACAGCCTTACACTTTGCTTTAATTCATGCAGTCACGCACCCTCCACACCACTTTAACAAGGGTTTCCAATCCTTTGTTAAGGGAGCAGGAAACATGGAGCCCTTAAATTATGCTCAGGACCGAGGAGCCAACTCCCAAACTTCCATTCATCTGAACTCTGCCAACTGAATGAACAGAAGTGTAATGCTAGAAAGGTCCTTGAAGTTGGGGGCCAGCAGAGTCACCCAAGCAGTGCACAGGGAATGCTAGTGCCAAGCAAGGGCTCATGTAGTCTTAGGGATCAAATTCAGCTCCTTGAACATATAAGACCTATCCCTGACCCTTAGCAAACTTATAGGCCCTCATTTATCAATTTTTAAACATCTCTTGAACAGCTTCACCCTTTAAAAGGAATAAGCTGAAGCAAGAGATGATTCAGAGATCACATAACTAACAAGCTTCTCCTTCCACTACTTTCCTGGAATGGGTCTCAAGGAAATTTCTAAGGAAAGGTAAAATTATATTTCCTCACTGGATAAACTATATATCTCTCTTTATTTAAACTTTAAATTATGTATTTTTGTCTTTTATACTTTACATCTGTCATGTGAACAACACTGGAACATAGTTAATAATGAAGTTCATGATAATCATTAATTATGATACAGTTGCATTGTATTTTAATATGACTTGAACTTGTAAATTTCAAAGAGCTTTCCAAGATTTAATTAATCCTCAGCCTTGCTAATGAAAAAGCATTGCTTCTCTCCTGCACATGAGTTTGGGTTTCTAATCTGTTCCTTAAGGTCACCTCATTTTTCTTGAAAATGTACATTTATAATTTAACATTTAAGATCTTTCACATTCCCCATTAGGCAATTATTTTGATTACTTCATTATCTTTTATTTTTTACCCCCCTAGACTATTTAGGTTGGTTTCTGCCTACTGCTAGCCAAGTGTAATTCGACATTCTCTCTCGCTCCCTTTATTAGCACAATTTTCATTAGCAAGGGATTCATTTTCATTCTGAAGACTGAAAACAATTTCATTATCTGATAAAAATTATCTTCTTGTGCGCTATAAGAAGCAATTCCCTCATTTATAGTCTCATTAGGCATTTCATCTACCCAATACATCTTTACAATACTTCCTTTTTCTGGGAATAATCATTTTTGTGGCTCAACTAACAATATTTTAGACTAGGAATTCTCAATTTTGGCCTTTCTTCCTCTTTTCTTTCTTTCTTTTCCAGTGTAACTGCATGAGGTCCTCTGTGAACTTTTCCTAAACATTCTGTTGTTTTCTTCTTAGCATCTACAATGACATAGTTTGTCAGTGAACATTTACTTTGCAATAGGCATCTTAAGAGCTGAGCCACAGTTTGAGGAAAATGTCCTGTTGTTTTCAGAGCCTGGAATAGTGTTTTATCTACAATAATAAATAAAAGGTGTGCACTGCACCAATAAAAGATAAAACATAAGAGTGTAATTTTTTCATTTTGAAAATTCTTTTCAAGAGACAAAGGAAAATAAAGAAGCTAAAGTAATTTGAAAAATAAATGGATCAATTGGACAGAGAAGGAAAATAAAGAGATGACGCAGCTTTAGAGCAAGAAGGGAAGTCAAGTGCCCTAACAGGGTTAAAACACTCAAGAATGCAACAAGTTAGTTGAGTAGGAGCAAGTCAAAACAAGTATGATGGAAGTTTTCTGTGCAAGTAAGACACCAGATCATAGGTTTCCTTTTATTTTTCCACCAAATCTACAAAAGATGGCAGATGCCAGTGAGATATTCTTTAGCCTAATGTCAATTACTGCTTTAGTTTTCATTTTTCACTCATTGCCAAAGGAGGAACAAAGAGTAATACTAATAATAATATTTTTGACCTCTGAATAACTTGGATTTAGTAAGTAATTCCTGCCCCCACAGTTTAAAATCTGCCTACTTTCTTGGACTCACGCAAATTTAACTACAGTGCTATCTTGATGTCATTGGTGGAGTCTTTCAGTACTCTCTTAATCCTAGAACGAACTTCAGGGATTCTGAAGTTCTATATATAAGCCCTGATACTATCTGGTTGATTCTGTGGACCTAGTCAATTATCAACTGAGGTTGATTGAATGCACGAGTGTGGATATAATAATAAAATCATATAAATCAATAAAATAATAAAATTAGAGAGTAAGTGGACCCGTGAAGCTCATAACTATGTTATCCTGAGGCTAAATATATTTTTTATTTTGCTATAAACATGTTAGTAAGAGAAAGAAAATAGAAGCACCATCCTGCAGCAAGGGAAAAACAAGGTGCCTCTGTCTGCTGCTTGAAACATGTCCTTTTTTTCCCCAAAAAAGCAAAGTTCCTAGCAGGTTTGGATTCTGTGAGTTAAAAATACCATTAAACCTTCTAAATGGAGAAGACAAGCAGGTAGGTACAGTAGCTGTTTTTGAGAAAAGTCGTCTAGGTTGTAGATAAAATCATGAGATGTATTAATACATAAATGGTTCATATGGGACTATCTTGAATAATAATATGAAGAAGGGCCAGAGTTATGGTAGATGCTTGTCTTGCATGCATTAGGCCCAGGTTTAATACCCAGATTCTTAAGCTTTTCCAGGATTGATCCTTGAGTGCAATTCCAGAAGTAATCCCAGAGAACACCTAGATGTAGCCCAAAAACCAAAAGAGAGAGAATATGAAGATAAAGGGAATGAAATGATATTCTTCATAGTTGGGAGGCTTACACCTGGCCATAGTCTAGCTCAGGGGACATTCCCAGACATCCCAGAGGTGCTTAACTCAGAGGTGCTAGGATTAAACCCAAGGCTTGCACATACCAGCATGGTTCCAGTTCGTTAAGCTAGCTCTTTAGCCTAATAGTCCTTTAAGTAAGAGTTCAGAACCATCTCCCCTCCCATCCTAGATCTGAAGCATGCACTTTCACATAATGTCTGGAAAAGTTCAAAAGAAGAACCTGTGAAAACAGCCAACAATACAGTTTGCTGTAAGATAAATACCCACAAACCATGTTTCCCATTCTAGGTAGCTGGGTTTAAAGAAGCAGCATAAAATTGAATAATTAATAAACTGAATCAGTCAGGAGAAAGTCATGGAGTCAGTCTGCACTTTGTGGTCTCTCCGATGTGCCAAGCCAAACCTCTTTTATTTTTTGACTCTTTATTAAACCAATACCAATTCACCATTAAGGAAAAGGTTAAGTGATACAGTGAGTTTTTACATATCCAAGGGCTAGGATGAAAAGGAAAGAGGAAATTGGGGGAATGCCTTTGTTTTGGGTAAATAGCTGAGTGTCTTCTTATAATTTCACCTTTTCCTTTTTGTTGGTTTTTGTTTTGGGGTCACACACACGGTAGTTTTCAGGACTTACTCCTGGCTCTTTGCTCAGAAATTGTTCCTGGCAGGCATGGGGACCACATGGGATGTCAGGAATTGAACCATCATCTGTCCTGGGTTGGCCACATGCAAGGCAAATGCCCTACCACCGTGCTATCTCTCTGGCCCCCATGTGCTATCTCTCTGGCTCCCTAATTCCACTTTTATTGGTTTTTGTTCAAACAAAACAAAAATATTTGGAAAGGCTACAAAGGTTTTCTACTGTTCTCTGCCAGAGGCAGGAATCTCAGATGAGAACTTTATGAGACTGACGCACTACCTACTGCACTAACGAGGCACCTTAGATCAGAACTTTAAAGACTGGTTGGTATTTTGCATAGATGCAGTAGAAGTTGGCTGCAAAATTGTTAAAAGTCAGATTGTACATACATATTTTCAAAAGAATCAGTTTTTTCCAATCCTTGTTTTATACATATCACATTTTTTCATAGACTTCTCTGAACATAAGCATTAGAACCTTTCTGCAGATATACTTAATGTGAAAATTCGTAAACATTCGTACACCAAGCACTGCAATAGAAATCTAGAACATTTAAATATCATTTCCGTAAACTTTCCTAGACAAAATCATATAAACACTTTTGCAGATATATTATACAGTTTGAAAATAAGTTTGCTAAGCATTCTTATGATGAGCACTATAAGAGTCTACAGTATCAAAGTTCCTTTTCCATAGAATTCTGTGGGCAAAGACATTAGAACATTTTTGCATAATTTGAGAATAAGTTGCTACATAATATACACATTCAAACATAGCAGCAATTGAGAAACATTCCCAATGGATAACTGAAACCCATTAAAAATCTAACAAAATTATGCATGTTCCTAGAACTGTGCAAAATAATATTAAACTACTAAAGTTAGATAAAAATATTTCCGTTTGCAGTGGGGCATAGAACAAAACAGAAGCTATTATAATCTATACAGGTAGAATACAGTGAAACCAGCAATGTAATGACTGAGGATCAAGAGAGTAACCTAGAAGAAAGTTACAGGAGATTCTGAAAGAAGCTTCTCAGTTGGGTTTTGGCTAAGCTTGGATCCTCCATCTTTTCCTCAATCTTCACCTTCTGTGGTAGGCTGCTGAGGTCATCTGGGATGGAAAGGCCTTCAGTTCTGGGGTTGCAATCTAGGTGGGGGTTCCCTCTCATCTCCCTGTTGTTGATCTCCTTCCAATGGAGCTTTCTCTTTGGCTTTTATCCCAACAGTGACCTCAATAAGCTGCTGCAGGTTGGTAGACCAAGGTCCTCGTACAAAGCAGCTTTGGTAAAAGAAAGGTGGTGGGCCTTGGCCTCTGGGACAGTACTCAGAGTATTCAACTCTCTCCCCTTAACTGCCTGCTTCTGTCCCACCTGAGGGGCCCTCTGTTATCATGGGTGGTGGGGCAGCTGAGCAAACAGGTCAGAGTAACATGAAGCCATTCAGAATGGGGGCCATGTGCACTGATGTTCCAATGATGGGCACTGCACATTCAGTTCCTCTGAAGAAGGCCATGATGGTGATTATCCACCAGAGGGTCAAATAACTCACCATCTACAGTGGTCCTTGTGTTTCTTCTCCTTACAGAGTTTGTACAGATTACAGACTTATGTTGTAGCCTCAGTGCCATGCTTGTCACACAGCTAGATACCGAGTTTCCACAATAGAAAAAATCACACTGTGTGGGGCAACACAAACTCACAAAAGGAAGGACCTTATTGATTACTCAATAGAGACTACTGTCACAATCCTCTAGCCCTTTAAAAAAATCACTCTTCTTGATCTGTTTGTCATTATCTTGGTGGAACCCTCTCCACATTGTGTTATCTTCCCCAATCAAGTTTATCTGGAGAATATTCTGGTCTCATAAATTTCTACATTTTAAAAGCCAAAGGACCCTGTATTTTATTACAGTTGTATAGCAGATATAAAGCTTAAAATAGTTACTAATTGCTTTTTACAGAATATGTTGGTTTCCTCATTTCATTATGTGAGAATGAGGCCTGGAACTGCCATTGTTGCTACCAGGAGACAAACAGTTTGAACCTGAGATGTGAGAAGAGGCTGCTGAGAAACAGAATTAGAAGCCAGAAGGGCCTCTGGATTAATTCCAATCTGAAGCCCACTCTGTGTCTGGACTTCTTAGTTGCATGATAGAATAAATTTCCTATTTTGTGTGATCCAGTTGGAAGCATATTTTCTATGATCTCAAAACAAACAATTCAAAAAATATTTTTAAACAGATAACTTGCTCAAAGATAAAAGTCACGTTGAAGTAATTTTCCTCATGCAAAAATACAACTATTTTGAAGATCAACCAAAAAATTCCTTTCTTTGATATCTTTCTTGTTATGTACCACCCAACTGGTCTTAAAAATGTATGATTTTTCACACACACAAAAAGTTTACAATGCCTTAAAAGAAATGCCTATCCTCCTTGGAATGAACTTCAAAATGTTTTGCTTTTTCTAGAAGGCTGGATTCACTTAGTATATATCTCCATGAAGATTCCCTAGAAAAACTCTATTTTGAGCAATTAGTATTAGATTAAATTAGATTAAATGAATGTTCTTCTATACCCCTCCATCACTACTGACCTAGCTAACTCATGCTTTACAAAAGCACTAAGCAAAATCTGTGCCTGCCCCAAAGTAAGTAGAAATGTTTTTAAAAATATATTTTATTAAGAAATTAGTCCATGGAGGACAAAAAGAAAAAAGAAATTAGCCCAGACCAGAGAGATAGAGAGTAAAAGTCTAGCACGTGATCAAACAAAGTTCTGTCCCATATATCACCAATGACCACTACCCTCGATTTACTGAGAGTGACCCTAGCATAGAGTTGGGAGTAACTATAGAGCAGCACCAGGTATGGCCCAACACACTCTCCTCCACTGCCTCCTCTAAGAAATTAACTCACATGATAGAGTTGATGTCTGCCATGTGCAAAAATCTGAGTTTGAGTCTCAGCACTACTTGCCCCTTATCTACTCTGCACTGACTGGTGAAGCTCTGGTGGGCCTGAGCACCAGCTCACAGCATTTAGGGGTAGCCATGCTCACCTGTGCTTGTGAGAACTGGTGGCATAGTCCTGAACAAAAGCACAACACAGCAGCAAGTAGCATCAGGAATAGCCACCAATCATTGCTTAGATGCCACAAATGGTGGGGTCCTTTTTATTTTCTTGAAATCTAGTGACTTAGCTCCTTGAGATCAAGTGAAGGGAAATAAACAGGCAAATAAACATGTGTGGAATAGACTAACCTAACTATGGCAGGAGAGTGTGGGTGAGGCAGAAGCACCAAGTGCCATCAACAGGCTTGTGAGGATGTCTGGGAGGGGTCTGCAGTGAAGAGTTGGGGATATTAAATATGTTTATTTAAAGGGAGGAACCATCCAAGTGTCATTCATCCCTTATGTGCATAGACTCTATCATTTAATGAACACTTGAAAAAGCATTTTTATAAAGGGGTAAAGAAATAGATTCTTTTGCTAGGAGTCAAAGGCACTGAGTAATGAACTAAATATATCAAATGAACAAATGCTTGCAAGAATTATGAGTTTAGTTTGTCAGGGAAATCCTAATCTAGTTTTTGTAGATTAAATGACCAATCTCCAAAGATTTGATTTTTTTCTTCTTCCTATAAATCATTGGAAGGAGAAATCTCGGCAATTCCTTGGATCTAATTACTCCTGATTTTTTTCTAACTGCATCTTTTATTCAGGCCACCATATCTAACTTTTCCAATACAGTCATTTTGTAATCCACAATGCTCTGAAAAAAGCTCATTTATTACCCCTCAGGAAATTTGAATAGTTGCCTCAATTTCCATAATTTTCAGTCTAATAATTTTTAAAAAATATTAGAAATCTGCAGGAAATACATTTAAATATTACTATTGGCTTTTTCAGAATGGTGGGTTTCTGAGTAATTTATTTTCTATTTTGTTTTTTTTCAATACTTTGCAAGTTCTCTACATTTGTTCTGAATTTTCCTTCATAATGATGAGAAACTCAAGAAAATCTTGTGAATCTTGTGGGAAAATAAATTAGGAATGTTGTGATATGAGATAGAAAATTTTAAATTAATGTCATTCAAAAATACAGGAAAAGCTGAAATAAGAGAGTGGTTTTATTGGAAAAAAGTATACTAAGTTTTTGAGCATCTAACCACCACAGGCTATAAACAAGTTCCAAAAGGAAATGGGGAATATGGTTTTCTGCCAAGTAGAGCTAGAATGTTCCAGCTCTACTGGGCAGACTGTAAATATGTATAGTCTGAACATATTTAGTAGTTTTTCAGAATGCATATTTATGACTTGTAATATTGCAGCCATAAAGGTGTGGTAAACATGCAGTTATATAAGGTGATGTTTTTCATGTTTATTGCATATTTCCTCATGCAACTATACAATAAGCATACATAACCATATATCTCATGTACAGAAAATGGTATAAAATTGTCATCAGAATGAATGTTTTCAGAATGGTGAGGGAAAAAAGCTAATTGCAGATCAAGGAGGGCTCCATTACAGTCTCTATGCTCAGTACTAGCCAGCTAACGTCTAGGTTCCTTTTATAAGACCACATACATTCTGACCTTAACAAAGCCAAAGACTCCAGAGAGGAATAGTCACACCCTCCATACTACAAGCCTCAGGCCAGTCTGTCTTCCCTTTATGAACCTCTTCAAAGTATTGGAAACAGAAAGAAGGCTCACTCCATTACAATAAGTTTTCATTACTAGGTTACACTACTTAGAAATCTACTTGATTTTTATACTGTGAACAATTGAAAGGGAGAGAGAGTTCAGGGCTATTTTCACTTGGGCAGAAGCTTTCTCTATTCTAGCTATGAAATTACAATGTATTAACACACTACATTAAGTATATGATAATACAAAACATCAATGTTAACTTAAATAGCAAATAAGATTAAAAGCAATTTATTTGTGATAAATTTCGTGTTGTCTTCAAGTTCTAGTTCAAAATTTCCCTTTGTAATAAAATTTCTCTGCCTCATAATCCATCATTTTAACTAATGAAACTGCAATTTAATTAATATAGCTATTATCACTAAAGTCTCTTCCTAATCATTGCTGTGTTTATGGCAAAAAAATTCTGTTGCCATGGAAATCTTAGTGTCAAAGTCGCAACTCAAAGAGCTCTACTGAAGTGGAAAGCAAAAAGGAAATGAGAATTTAGTAAAGAGAAACTTCTTCCTTAATATATTTTTTAAACATTGAAATTATGGATGGAAGCTGAATTTTACAAGTGACCCCTTTTTGCATAACAAGTAGTTATGTAGAAAGTTCTGCATATAAATTTGGAAATGCAAATAATTTAGAGTATAACTAAGGAACTTATGATTAATAGAAATTTTGTACAGAGAATTGGCTTCAATTAATTAAACATTTATTGAGGCTCCACTACTTATATTAAAAAATAATATTTTCAAAGATCGAGTTTTCTAAAAATGAACACATGTAAAACTGATAATAGTTTCAAAGTTATTATTCTCATTAAAAATCCCAAGAATGGAACCAGATCTGAGCTAAGTGGTTATAGTTGTATAATGATGGCAGTCTTAAGTCAAATTAAATAGTTAATTACTGACACACAAGCCAATAACCATAAGAAAAAGCTTAAAACAATAAAATGAGGAAAGTAAAGGTTGATATTTAATATAGAAATGCATTATATTCCCATCTGTTAATCTCTGCTTTCACTTGCTTGGAGAGTGCAGTTTCCTCCTTGAAGATGCCTTTAGTCTCAATGTCCTGGAGTGTTTTACCTACATGTTGTTCTATATATCTTATGGTTTCAGGTCTGATATCAAGGTCTTTCATCCATTCAGATTTAACATTCGTACATGATGTTAGCTGGGGGTATAAGTTCAATTTTTTTGCAAGTGGCTAGCCAATTGTGCCAACACCACTTGTTGAAGAGGCTTTCTTTGCTCCATTTAGGATTTCTTGCTCCTTTCTAAAAATTAGGTGATTGTATTCCTGGGGAACATTCTCTGAGTATTCAAGCCTATTCCACTGATCTGAGGGCCTGTCTATATTCCAATACCATGCTGTTTTGATAACTATTGCTTTGTAGTACAGTTTAAAGTTGGGGAAAGTAATTCCTCCCATATTCTTTTTCCCAATGATTGCTTTAGCTATTCTAGGTTGTTTATTGTTCCAAATAAATTTCAAAAGTGCCTGATCTACTTCTTTGAAGAATGTCTTGGGTATCTTTAGAGAAATCGCATCAAAACTGTACAAACTGAGAAGCTTCTGCACCTCAAAAGAAATAGCGCCCAGAATACAAGAACCCTCCACTGGGTGGGAGAAACTATTCACCCAATACCCATCAGAAAAGGGGCTAATCTCCAAAATATACAAGGCACTGACAGAAATTTACAAGGAAAAAACATCTAATCCCATCAAAAAATGGGGAGAAGAAATGGACAGACACTTTGACAAAGAAGAAATACAAATGGCCAAAAGACACATGAAAAAATGCTCCACATCACTAATCATCAGGGAGATGCAAATCTAAACAACTATGAGGTACCACCTCACACCCCAGAGATTGGCGCACATCACAAAGAATGAGAACAAGCAGTGTTGGCGGGGATGTGGAGAGAAAGGAACTCTTATCCAGTGCTGGTGGGAATGCCACCTAGTTCAACCTTTATGGAAAACAATATGGAGATTCCTCAAAAAACTGGAAATCGAGCTCCCATACAAGCCAGCTATACTACTCCTAGGAATATACCCTAGGAACACAAAAATACAATACAAAAATCCCTTCCTTAAACCTATATTCATTGCAGCACTATTTACCATAGCAAGACTCTGAAAACAGCCAAGATACCCTTCAACATATGAATGGCTAAAGAAACTGTGGTACATATACACAATGAAATATTATGCAGCTGTCACGAGAGTGGAAGTCATGAAATTTTCCTATACATGTGGATGTACATGGAATCTATTATGCTGAGTGAAATAAGTCAGACAGAGAGAGAGAAAGACGCAGAATGGTCTCACTCATCTATGGGTTTTAAGAAAAGTGAAAGACATTCTTGCAATAATAACTTTCAGAGACAGAGAAAAGAGCTGGAAGTTCCAGCTCACCTCATGAAGCTCACCACAAAGAGTGATGAGTTTAGTTAGAGAAATAACTACGTTTTGAACTATCCTAATAATGAGAATGTACGAGGGAAATAGAAAGCCTGTCTAGAGTACAGGCGGGGGTTGGGTGGGGAGGAGGGAGATTTGGGACATTGGTCATGGGAATGTTGCACTGGTGATGGGTGGTGTTCTTTACATGACTGAAACCCAAACACAATCATGTATGTAATAAAGTTGTTTAAATAAAATATAGATATAAAATGCATTATATTAGCAAGGAAGCAGCTACCCAATAGAGCAATTATCCTACTTAAAAACACATAAAATTGATCATGTAAGCAAGTACCTACTCAATAGAGCAAATGTTCAACTTAAGGAAAAAGACGAGTTTACCAATGAGGGATGGGCTGATTGTGGGTCATTGGTGAAGGGTCTCTGGTGGTGGAGTTGTGGAATTGGAACATTGCATATTTGAACCTCTCCTATTAACAGTACTATAAATTACAACAGTGCCTAAATAAAAATTGGGTTTAAAAAAATCTTTACTTTTATTTTACAAATGCAATAAAATCTCTTGAACATTCTTAATAAGACTGATTTGTTCTCCTTACCCAAGAGGAAATCAATACAATTAAATAATACCTGATGATTAACAATTATATTAACTGGCTTTTAAAAGTTTTGTATTTTTAGTACATACATATGTAAGCTTTCATAATGCCATATATTATGTCTTTTTTTCTCTTTTTTCTTTTTTTAGGGCTTATTCCTAGCTCTGCATCCAGGGATCACTTTCTGCAGAGCTCCAGCCCTAAGAGGTACCAGGATTGAACCCTGGTTGGCTGAGTGTGAAGCTAGTGACTTGTCTGCTATACTATCCACTCCCTACATCATGTCTTTATAAAAATGTTTCTTATATATCCTTCTGTATCATTTCCATCTTTTGAAGTGTCCAGATATATACCTCTTTAATTTATTTGTAATGATTCATTATTTGTCTAATATTTGTACTTTTATGATATCTGGTGATGAATCATTGTTTATCCATTTGACACAAGAAACATTTAGTCAGGGCTTCTTTCCTTTATTATTATTTTACTTGCATTGGCTGTTGCAATTGTGTCATTGAGTATGTTTGCTCACTTCCTGGGGCCTACCAGTGGGAAATTTTTTGGAAGCCTGCCACGAGCACATCAAACCTGAGAAAATGAGTGTGAGTGGGGAGAGAGAACTATTTTGCAGACAATAGACTCCACTGCGTGTCTCACTACCATGATGAGATTTCTAGGTAAAAAGGGAGCAGCCTGGAGTCTGGAAAGGTTCAAAGGATGACTGCCACTGAAGCATCACTATATCTCTGCAGAAGCAAGAACCATCAGGCTCGTTTCTATGGACCCAAGAGAACCCAGAAGGATCCCAGGCTGCCTCCGATTACCCTGCTGCAAGGCTCTATACAAAAAGAAATACACACACTGATTCATCAGATGCACTCAGTTCCCTACTGGAACTGTAATACTTGCTGATTTCTCCTTAAAAACAACCACCACCAAATAAATCAAACCAATAAATAAACCAAAAAAAAATCAACCAACCAAATTAAAATAAAAACATTGAAAGACCATCAAGGAAAGCCATCTTCCTACTGATACAAACAGATTTTTCTAGCTGGATAGTTTCAGGAATCAGACACTTGCTTTGCATGCACCTGATCTTGGATAGTTCCCCAGCACATATGGTTCCCCCAAATATTGTAGAGATCACTCTTGAGCACAGAGCCAAGAAGAGGCCCCCAAAAGTAGTCAAATACTATCTCCTCCCCAACCCCACCACTACCACCGCCAAAAAAACAAACATTACAACCTCCCACATGCAGGCTCCTGCTTACCAAGTCAAAAAATTCAATCAAGTGACCTAAGTTTATATAAACCACACTCCAGCTTACTGCTCAAAAACTCCCCTCTACCTTTGTGTTAATAGAACATATCTGGAAACTGGCTCTTTATTGTGTACATAGATTATGATCCAATTCTCCAATAAATGCTTTCTAGATTTTACTACCATCCGATAGTTTGCTAGTCATCAGTGTTTAGAGTGAACTTTTAGGTCCAATGCTTTCTCCTTTAACCTCCTAACTCTGGGCTTGCTTGGCAATTTTCACATATGTAGATAATGAACCTAAAATTATTTAATTAATTTTTAGGAAAAAACATACCAATTATTTTATAAGATGTATTTCAACTACATTTCTAGGCTTTGCAGATACTGTATGATACCAAGTTATATCCAGTAGAAAACAATGATATACCTAGCCTCAAGTTAAAGAAAAGACAAGGGCGTGGGAAGGCTGCACTCAAAATATTTTTGAGTTAAAACTAAGACCACTAAGTGAGAAACACAAAACACACAAAGCTAGGTGCCTAGAGATGCTATTCAAAGCCAAATGAGCTTGGTAGAAAGTTTTCAAGGAGTTCTGGGAGCTCTAAAAACTGTCATTTGAACTGGAATGAAGGTATTTGTCTAATGTCCAGAAGGAGAAGAAAATACCATGAAACTAGAGGCAGAAACCAAGTTTCTGGTATTATGCAGAAATGTACCATTCCTGCCTTTCCAACTCAGTGAAGAAGAACAAGTCATCTGGGGTAGGAAACTGGTAAAATGCTTGCACATGAAGTGAAGCGAGACTGTAGCATTTAAGCCTCTAAATAGCTGACAGGTGGTCAATTTCCAAAGTAATCTCTTGGAGATTGATGTGGAAAAATATCTGGGTAGTGCTGGGATTTGATTACCCATCACTTAGATGCTGGCACTGGCTCCTGGATCCCTGTTCCACTCTTCTCATTCTGCTTCCTTTCTTATTCAGTTTATCTCCTGTAACTTTCTGTTGTAATTATTTATTTTTTTAAATAATACTTTAGTCTTTAAAATTACAAACCTGTTTTTATTTGGGCCTCAGTCATAAAAAGAACAGCCTCCTTCACCTATGAAACATTTCCACCACCAATGTCCCCATCTCCCTACTTCCCTGCCCCCTGCCTGTATTTGAAACAGGTATTGTACTTCCTTAACTCATTACCATTGCCATCTGTTGTAATTAAAACAAACAAAACATCACAGGTGTCTGTGAGCAAAGCATTTACAGATACCATATACTGCATGGGGAAAAAAATCACCTATAATTGTATGGTTTATTCTTTAAACAAATACCCCAAAAGACATTTCTGGAAATATATATATATCATCCTGAAGAATTTTGAGTTTTCTTTTGGCTTCCATTTCAATAAATTCATTCCCATTTCCTCCCTGCTCTCTACAGATAGTTGCAGCGTTAAATAGTGAGTGTTGTTCCTATTTGAAAAAGAAATGGGGCATCACTGAAACAGTTTTAAATGAGGAAGTTGTGATTGTAGGGTGTGTGATGTTTTAAATGTTTTTCTGTCAAAACAACACTCAAGAATATCAACATCTAGAATTTACTAAAAACAGGGAATGAAAGAAAAGTATGCTGAAATATCATAATAGGCACAAGGTACATGCCTTTTCCCTGAGAACACCAATAGTTTGCCATATATAATACCAAGGACCCCTTCTCAAGCTTTTTATGCACATCCATTATGACCTGAAAATCTGCTCCTAGAAAAGACAACAAGTACCTATTTGTAGCTTGAGGTTGTTTCTCTCCCTTGATTTTCAAAATACCATAGTAGAGAGGAACAGAGTAGAGCAAATACTGGGAAGCAATAGCCACTTACTTGTAGATTCTTTAGTTAAACAGAAGAGGATTAAATTTCTGACTCTGACTAATTGAGATCACTGAAAAATTAAAATTACATTGCTGCTTTATGCTTTAGCAACCCTCATCAGTTACATGGGGTTACTATTCTATGTATATCATCATCAAAATCCTTGTGAAGGACAAAGGAAGTCATATAGAGTCATACACTAGTGCCTTGTGTACCTATAAACTGTCAGGAAATTAGCATTAGGCTGAAGTGAATGGCCTTGGTAATTGATCAAGCTAAATTTTCATATCTAAATTACATATCTTGATAATCTACTATGCCCTTTTCCTCCAGTGGGCTAAACTTTGCACAATAAAACTTCTTTTCAAAAAGTACAGAAACCTTGAAAACATTCCTATTCTAGTAGAGAAATTTGTAAATTCAGTCCCTGGCCAACAGATTACAATTTCTCTCTCTATTAGATTCATCACTAACTGGCTTTTCTGTTTGATCCAAACTTTAATTCATATGAGAATCTAGTTATTCAGTGCAATATATTTCATACCTCAAAATTATTTTACTTCACCAAAATAAAACCATATTGTCATAATCTCATAGTAAAGACAATTCACTAAATACTATGTTATCTGTTTATCTTTTATTTTAAACCACCAGTCTGGTATTATTTGATGCTGAACAAAGTGGGTCAGAAATGTAATCATCTTCCAACTTAGAGAAATGATAACTCTTTCATACTCTGACTAATAATATGTCCTGTGTTGTGTATAGTACCTTATTATATAACCTTATTTAATTTCATTGTCATTATACTGCATTATACAGATGAAGGAATAAAACTGTGAAGAATTTTACCTTCTCAAACGAGCAGAATTAGTGAGTGAAGTTAGTGTTCAAACTGATTAAGTATTCGATAGGCCTTGCTCTCTAATCTTTTGTGTGAGGTTGTCTCTCAGAAATATAAAATACTGTTTGTTAGACTTTTGTTTATACAAATAATATAGACAAACTTTCAAAGCTGAACTGGCCACATGTTGAGTTTAATTCAGGATTTCTCTTCATTGACAATGAGGACATTTTGGAATGAGATCATTTTCTTTTTCTTTTTTGGAACCTGATCATTCTAGATTTGAGGACTCATTTAGGCATCATAGAATTGTTAATAATATCCCTAGCTTCTATCAAACCAATGGCATTCTCCTCCCAATTATACCATTCAAAAATAACTTCAGACATTGCCAAATGTTTCCTGGGGGTCAAAATTGCCCTAGTTAAAATTGGACTTGACATACGGTGTATGTGAAGACAACCTAAGTATAAACATGGAAGTAGTGGCACTGCACATAAGCATATGTTGTAGGAATAGCATCACAGATAGTTTTAATAAGTGGCAGCGTTATCACTTAATTCAAAGGCAATGTGAAACTATCATTCAAAGCTATAACATTTAGTGCTTATATAAGAAAGCACTTTATTTTGTTTGCATTTTTTAAGAGGACAGATCAAAAAACTTCAAATCAAGAAAACTAGTAGCAATGAAATCCTCTAAAAGTTTAAGATATCAAGGATGTTCAGGTAATAAGGGATACTATCCATTGGAAGAGGCTTCCTCCTGATAAGACACAGCCGTTAGCAAGATCAAAAAGTCTCTCAAGATCCAATATAGATTGTAGCGAGATGTCAAACGGGACCTAAGAAAAAGCATAAAGGTGTTCGTGAAATTCATTGCTTCAATCTGTTGACTGAGACACAGCTCTCAGAGTATAAATATTTTATTCTATAACTTTACATGAAGTATATTTAACTCTTGCCTAGAGATACAGGCAAAGTTTCAACGTTTTGGACACTACCAAAACACACATACATATCTTATACATCCTAGTAAGGTTTATAGACAGTTCTCTAAAATAGCAGATACTGGGGCTAGAGCAAGAGTACAGCCTTGCACATGGAAGACCTGGGTTCAATCCCCAACATCTCATATGGTCTCCTGAGTCCAGTCAGGATTTCTGGCATAGAGCCAGAAGTAAGCCCTGAACACCAGGTGTAGCCCCAAACCAAAACATATATAAATACATTTGATAAATAATAAAGGAACAAATAATTATAGAAATGACACCTTATTTGTATTTAAGATAATCATTGTACATGACTTTAAATGTAGGACATTGGCCTTTACTCTTAAGCATATGAACTTAAATCTTGTTACAGTGAAGCAAATAATGCTTGAAGCTCATTCTCACTGACAGAGGGTTCAGGTTACCCTATCAAGGACCAGTGTGACCCATAAAATTTGAGCAAATTGAAAAACAGAAAACAATATTTACTTTTATTGTTAAAATGGGGTTTATTTGATGGAGGGAAGGGCAGAAAAGCCAGAGCAAACATGAAGGAAAGAAACACGTATTTACTGGGGACCAAGTTCATGCAGATCTAAGCTGTTTGAAATGAGTAAGTAAATGTCATATAGAATGACCACAATGGATTAGATCCTTGTGGGCCTGATTTATGGTAAGACAAAAGAAACATTATTAACATTATTAATTCTTGACTACTTATAAAATAAAATGTTATTCTTTATACAAAGGGGACCAGTTACACTAACAGTCCAGGGGGCAAAGGAGAGAAGTATGGAGCATGCTAGGAACAGGAGCAAAGAGAGGTCAACACTGGTGGTGGGAAATTGCCCTAATTCACTGTCACTCTGTACCTTAAATATAACTGTAAAGATTTGTAATTACATGGGTCTCAATAAAAATTATTTTAACAATACATTGAACCTAAAAATAGAGATACTCTTTCTTTGTTTCATTTTTGTTTGGGGGCAATACTTAGTGATGTTCAGGATTTACTCTTACAGATTCTGTGCTCAGGGATTTCTCCTGGCAGGCTATGCAAGATAAGCACCCTAACCATTGTACTTTGGCTCTGGCTCTAGTTTTTCATTTATCTTTAATTTATTGTATTAAAGCTCAAACAGATCACATATTATACCCAACTATACATAGCCAGGAGGTGGTTGTGTTTTGGAAACTAAATGATGCTTGAATTTCAGTTTTCTCCTCCATAAAATTAAAATAGTAGTTCCTATATCATATTGTTGATACAAAGATAAAATGAGTTTATTTTGATATATAAGCACTTAGAAGAACATGGCTAGCACACAATGAGCACTGAAGAGGACATATTTATTGTTCTAATTGAGCATGTTAGTTTCTCCAAGAATTTTATTGAAAGTAATTTACTTATATAAATGCAAGGAGAGGCAGAGAACAATATGTTCAAGAGAGAATACTGATTTCTCCAGAAAAACCAAGCATGAGTTTTAAAGTCTACATAATAACGCATGTGCTGCCTTAATACTAATGTATACTAATTAATTCAACTATTTACAGAGCTTATATATTGCTTTTGTACAGGTGTAACTGTTTATGTTTATAATAGCACTCTGGGTACAGGTGTTATTTTTATGCTATTGGTTCTCCAAGGTTGATTGTTGGTTTAGTCAAAGGGTACCTACATTTTGAATTTTAATGTTTCCTTTTTTCTTTATTATTGTAGAATTTTTCTCATGTAAAAGATAAAAATGTCTAAAAAATGACAAGTGGTCAGGTTAGTTTCATATAGCACAGATCTATCTTTATGACATAAATTTATATTCTAGATACCAGCAGGGTACTTTGGCCTCTGCCCTGTGACAATGAACCTGCAGAAGCAAGTGGTTATTTGTCAAAGGATGAAGATTAATTGTCAGGTTTATTTATGGAGGCCACCAAGTAAGAGCTCTGTATCAGGGAGATGAAATAAAAAAAGTTGTCATTCAAGAGTTATTAAATCTTTTCCATCTCAAGAAAAGAAATATGACCCTAAAATGTCACAAGTCACTTTTTGTTATCACTCCTCCCTTTCTGGACACTCAGGCAACTTAAGTTCTGTGGAGAAGTCAAAAGCTTGAAATTCCAACTATTTCTGTCATGATATAACTCAGGAGTCTAGATTTGCTATTGATAAAAACAATTATTTAAATATACTTTTGGTTTAAGTATAACAAAACTAAAGAAAAGGAAGACAAGAATCATATGTTTTCTTGTTTGTTCATTTATTTGTTTGTTTTGTTTTTTGGGTCACACCCAGCAGTGCTCAGGGGTTACTCCTGGCTCTACCCTCAGAAATCGCTCCTGGCAGTCTCGAGGGACCATATGGGATGACGGATTCAAACCACAGTCCTTCATCATGCAAGGCAAACGCCCTACCTCCATGCTATCTCTCCGTCCTAACATATGCTTTTTTTTAATGAACAAATCCTCAAAACATCGTCCATAGGCCTGGAGCGGTAGCACGGTGGTAGTGCATGTATCTTGCAAGAAGTCGATCCTGGATGGACTCAGGTATGATTTCCAGCACCACATATGCTCCCCTGCGCTTGCCAGGGCTACTTCTGAGCGCCACCGGGTGTGATCCAAAGTCCAACCCCGCAAAACATAAAAATAAAACAAAACAAAACAAAAAACAAACAAAAAAGAATGGTCTCAGTCATCTATGGGATTTAAGAAAAATAAAAGACTTCATTGTAATAAAACCCAGAGACAATAGAAATGAGGGCTGAAAGGATAGGCCCACGATATGAAGCTTACACAAAAGAGTGGTAAGCGCAGTTGAAGAAATAACTACACTAACAACTATCATGAGACTGGTAGTGAGTGAAAATAGAATGCCTGTCTGGAATTCAGGCAAGGGGGTGGGGAAGGAAGGTGATGGGGGCAGTGGTGGTGGGAAGGTTGCACTGGTGAATGGGTGATGGTGGGTTTTCTTTTAATAACTGAAACCCAACTACAAACATGTTTGCAATCATGGTGCTTAACTAAAAATAAATTATTTGGTCACTTCAAAAAATAAAATAAGGGCCAGAGAGGTGGTGCTATAAGTCAGGCATCTCTGTCTTGCAAGCGCTAGCCTAGTACAGACCTAGGAGTCCCATATGGTCCCCCAGGAGCGATTTCTAAGAGCAGAGCCAGGAGTAACCTCTGAGCATCAAAGGGGTGCAGCCCCCCAAACAAAAACAAAACAAAACAAGAAAAGGAGAGAAAGAAATAAAAAAAGTAACCATTATTATGATGTCCACACTGGTAATTAAGTTTTTTTTATCTGCATGTCTAAATATATTTAAGATGATTCATAATATATGTACTGTTCTTATTTTTGATACAAAATTATTAGTCATTCAGTCTATTAATATACTCGTAAAAGTTTGCTCATTCTTATTGATACATGACTTCTGTTGTATATTCATGGTTCATTCTTTTTCCAGATGTTGGATATTTAGTTTATTAACATTTTTATCTCAAAAAATTTGTTTTAAATAATTAAATTATAAATCAGCATATGTTTTTACCACACATAGGCACATATTTCTGTTGGATACATTTATAAAAGGAATCTTTGTGAAGATCATTATAGTTTTTTTAGAATGGTTGGCCAGTTTTTATCTCACCAATATTATTGGTTTCTGTGTTGAAGTAAAAATTTTGATCGATCCAATTGGTGTTTTTATATATATTATAGTCAGGAATTCTTAATATATCTCAGAACTAGCCATATATGAACATTTTCCCATGCCCTGTGCCTATACATTTAACTCTCAATTATAATATCAAAAATAGTGGATGTATCAGTCTTTTTATTTGTGAGTGGCACTTGTGTTATAGCTCATATTATGGAAGTACTACCATTACTGTGCCATCTCTCCAGTCCAGAAAACCAGCTTTTTAATAGTGCAAACCAGTGACACAAATGAAGAGGAAGAGGAAGAGAGAGAAATCAAATGCCTAATCTAGAGGCAGGCGAGGGAGGGTAGAAAGGAGGGAAACTGGGGACAATAATGACAAGAAATGTGCACTGGTGAAGGGTGGTGTATATTCTATGACTGAAACTCAACCATGAATAATTTTGTAACCGTAGTGCTTAAGTAATTATATATAAGAAAACCAGCTTTAGAGATTCAGTTATATTCTTTACAGTGTTAAAGATATCAAAATTAAATACTATTTATAATTATATTATATTCTTATATTATTTATATTTCAAAAGAAGAAATTAGAGGGTAGAGTATTTCTGCAAATGTAGTTCTTGATCTTTCAGTCCTCATTAACTCATTAAATTTTTTTTTCACTGTGAATACATCTATGAGGGTTGGGAACTTGAAGTGACCTTTCCCATGGCAAGGTCTACTAGATCTCAGAACTTTTTCTGACCTCTCAGAAACATGCCTCTCCCCCATTGTCCCCCATTGCCCCCTGAGATCTGTGCCATCTGTCCATTGTGAAACACCTCTGATCCCACAGCCTCTCCATTCAAGCTCACTGGACTTCAGAGTTTCTCTCTTCTCATGAGCTCATTAATACTGAACACTTTCCTAGTTTCAACTTTTGAAAACTTCTAGATTTTCCACCAAAAAAAAATTCTCAAGTCAAGAAATTTCAGATGAAGTTACTTAGTTTCTTTGATTTCCATTTAGTGGAAATCAAAGATTTGATTGGCAATAGCATAATCATAGAGAAAAATTTATAACTTTTATAAATAGTTCTAAGTACATATTGTACAGGATAAATTACTAGAAAAATCATGACTCCTCTCACTGAAGGCTCCCTCTGCCCCATAAGAAAATGAACTTGCAGAAAGAAACAAAGAAAGCATAGCCTACATATAAGTTCAAGGAGGTTATGTGCCAAGGAACAATATTAAAGAAATGCTGGTGATTTTGATGGCCTAGAGAGGATAAAAGTCTGAAATCATGAAGGCAAAGAAAGTTAATCAAGTTGTGGGGCATTGAAAGAGCTCATTAAATTTTGCCAGGTCTTGAACTTAGTTTTGGAGAATTTTTAAAGTCTTTGGGGAGTTAAAGGTTATTTGCTAAATGCTATATTTTATGAGTTCTGAATAAAAACTAGATTTGATCCTAATGAAAGATTTTATTACTTCTGTTCTTCTGTTTTAATAATTGTTCATAAAAGAAAAATCATTGAGTTTTTGAATTACCAACAGCTTTTCTCAACCCAATATTTTTTTACTGAGCACCTACTTTGAGACCTCTTCCTACTACATAACAGTTAAGCTTCTTTTTCAAATGTTAATGACCAAGCAAAAAGAGGAAAGTCAAATTACACTAATCAGTTAAGTTTGCCTGCTAGTAAAATTAGTGAGGGGATACTGAGATCCTTGTAATACGAATAAAATTATTTATTGTCATGAAAAAAATTTAACAGATTCAACATAGTAAAGCACATAATGTTTTCATTCAATATTCTAATATATAAATTTATCATCAAGCTTTCTACCTCTTCTTAAGGTAATTCATAGTAACTTCATATCATATGAATTTCCTTTTTTTAAAATAATTTTTATTTTGACCACAGTGGATTACAAATCTTTCACAGTAATATTTTAGCTACATAGTGACATTGTATCAGGGGTATTCCCACCAACAATATTGTCCTCCCTCTATCCCTGTTCTCAGTGTGCATCCCATATCCCTCTCCTTTGCTCCCCCGGGGTACTAGTATAAATAGTTCCCTCTGTGTCTAGCTTGTTGTAAATTGGGTATCGATTTTGTTGTTGTTGGCTTTGAATTTGGTGTTTAAGTCTGATCATTTTCTATTTCTACTCGATGTTCATATAACTGTTTGGTCTTGGTACCTTCATTATTTCTCCCTTAATTTGTGAGGCAGAACAAGATGGTTCAAGTTATGAAGAAGAAGAAGAAGAAGAAGAAGAAGAAGAAGAAGAAGAAGAAGAAGAAGAAGAAGAAGAAGAAGAAGAAGAAGAAGAAGAAGAAGAAGAGGAGGAGGAGGAGGAGGAGGAGGAGGAGGAGGAGGAGGAGGAGGAGGAGGAGGAGGAGGAGGTGGAGGAGGAGGAAGAGGAGGAAGAGGAGGAAGAAGAAGAATAAAGGGAAAAAGGAAGGAAAACAAAACAAGAACACAAAAATATAATAAACAAATAAACAAAAAACAAAAACGAAAAGCACAACAGCATCAAAGCAATAAAATATCATATGAATTTCTGCAGTAAATGAGATATTGGTTTATTTTTTGATTTATATATTGATTTATTTTCCAGACTGGAGTAAAACAAAGCAGAAGGATAAGATAATACTAATTTATCTAAGAATCAACATGACTAGTGACCCTCTACTATAAGTGGGTATGGTTTTGGTGTACTGTATTTTATCTAACATCAAGAGAATTATAATACTAACAATAAGATATATTATTCTTCCCAGTATCCAATTCTTAGGAAGGTGAAAAGAGATTTTAGGCAACACCACCTCCAGTTCATAGGAGATTTGATAATTCATAGAAAACAAAATGACCTTTTTTATTTTATTGACTCTAACATTTTTGTATTAATGAAACTTTACATGTGACAACAATAGGGTTATAAAAATCATGTGAAATCAAAAGGTCATTGGATTATATGTGAAATAATAAGTCATTTAAAATTAAATATTAACACTTAAAAGGCATTTACAATAAACAAAACATTAGATATTAAAAAGAGTATGGGAGAGAAAGCACTTTTTCAGGAAATTAGCCCAAGTATTACTCTCAAAATAAACCAGAGTCATCGTTATTTTTCATCAGCCTCACCACTTCCATCTTGACACCCACAGAACCCCGAAGGTATGAGGTGTTTCTGGGTTCACCTAGGAAGCTACCCAGCAAGTGAGTGAGTAAGAAATGGCTGCATGTGGGGGTTTCCAGGCAGAGTGCTGATTGCTCTACCTGCAGAGTCTCCACCCGGCTGTGCTTCTTCTGAGGAAACTGAGGACCTGAAGGGAGCCCTGTCCTACTCTTCTCTGTCTTTCCTGAACTCTGGAAGCTCTCCTCAGAGCCCTGGGAAGCGAACCCAAAAAAAACTACATTCGGAAGCTAGCCAGCGAGCCAGTGAGTGAGTAAGAAATGGCTGGATGTGGGGGTTTCCAGGCAGAGTGCTGATTGCTCTACCTGCAGAGTCTCCACCCGGCTGTGCTTCTTCTGAAGAAACTGAGGACCTGAAGGGAGCCCTGTCCTACTCTTCTCTGTCTTTCCTGAACTCTGGAAGCTCTCCTCAGAGCCCTGGGAAGCGAACTCCAAAAAAAACTGAAGCTACCCAGCAAGTGAGTGAGTAAGAAATGGTTGGATGTGGGGGTTTCCAGGCAGAGTGCTGATTGCTCTACCTGCAGAGTTTCCACCCGGCTGTGCTCCTTCTGAGGAAACTGAGGACCTGAAGGGAGCCCTGACCTAATCTTCTCTGTCTTTCCTGAACTCTGGAAGCTCACCTCAGAGCCCTGGGAAGCAAACCCCCCAAAAACTGAAGCTACCCAGCAACTCTCCTCAGAGTCTTGGGAAGCGACCCCAAAAATACAGCATTCTGAAGCTGCCAAGCAAGCGAGTGAAAACTACGCCTGTCCAGTGGGGCCCGACTGTGAAAAACTGTGAGTGCTGCCTGTGTGTGTCTCTCTACTATCCTGCTGCATAAACCTCCTGAGAGTGGGCTGAAAAGAGGCTCCAGAAGGCACTTAGCTCCACTTCGCTATGCAGCCGTGCGCTCTTTCTAAAAAAAAATAACACCATCACAAGAAGAAAAAAAAACACACTAAGAACTGTGTTGGATCACAGAAGCAAGAACTTCTCTCCAGACTGTTTTCTCTGCTGCGTGCTCGGGCCTAAGATTTGATCCTGTGTGAGGCTTCATCCACGGAGGACTCCCCTACTTTGGAGGCAAGCAGGCCCATCCAGAAAGGGCGGAGCCAGAGAAATGTGCTGCCTGCATCATATAACCAATGAATACCACCACAACACATAGAAAAACCCACAATACAAGTGTGACAATGGGGAAACAACGCAGGCCAGCATCAGACATAGAGAATGAAGATGACAATTCTGATGACCAGTTAATGACCAACCAACTAATCAACCTCTCAGATAAGGACTTTAGAGTAGCAATATGGAAGATGCTCAAAGACCTCCAAAAAACCATGGATAGAGTGGAACAGAAAACTAATAATAATCAAGAAAATATGAAGACAGAAATCACAAAACTCCAAACTGAAATAACATGTCAACTAACAGACCTGAAAAAATCAGTAAATGAAGTGAATGACAAAATGGATAAGCTCTGGGACAGGGTATCAGAAGCTGAGAATAGACTTGGTGCTGTGGAAGATGAGATACATAACAATTCCATACAGCAGGAGAGATTGGAAAAAAAAAACTTAAAGCAAATAAACAGACAATGGAAAAATAAGCAAAGAATGGGAACAGATGAAAATAGAAGTCTATGATAAGATCAACAGAAACAACTTAAGAATCATTGGAGTCCCAGAGACCCAGGAAGAAAATTTCCAGGAAGAATCAAAGGTCAAGAACATCAGTAAAGAGAAACTTCCAGAGCTAAAGAATATATGTGATCAAATCCTGCATGCTCGAAGAGTACCAACCAAAAGAGACCCAAGAAAAACCACCCCAAGACACATCCTAGTCACAATGACAAATCTGGGTTTACCTAAATTTTAGTAACACCTAAATTAAATTTAGTAGTACCCAATTAAAAGTTTGACTTTTAATTAAGAACTTTTATTTGTTGTTTTTTTTTTGGGGGGGGCACACCCGTTTGATGCTCAGGGGTTACTCCTGACTAAGCGCTCAGAAATTGCATCTGGCCTGGGGGTACCATATAGAACACCAGGGGATCGAACCGCAGTCATTCCTTGGATAGCTTCCTTGGATAGCGCTTGCAAAGCAGACACCTTACCTCTAGTGCCACCTCGCCGGACCCTTAAGAAGAACTCTTCTGTGTGCCTTTGTAGTTCACATTTAATTTCAGAGCCTTGTGGTCAGCAAAGGTAGCCTGCAAGATTTCTATCCTCTTAACTTTATGGAGGTATGTTTTATGTGTCAGCATGTAGTCTATCCTGGAGAATGACCCATGTACATTGGAGAAGAATGTATCCAGGTTTTTTGGGGTGGAGTGTCCTATATATCTACTAGACCTCTTTCTTCCATTACTCTTTTCAGGGCTAGTATGTTTTTGTTGGGTTTCAGTCTGGTTGACCTATTAAGTGTTGATAGGGCCGTGTTGAGGTCTCCCACAATTATTGTGTTATTATTGATGTCTTCTTTCAGATTTGTCAGTAATTGTATTAAATAATTTGCTGGACTCTCATTGGGTGCATATATGTTTAATAGTCTGATATCTTCCTGCTGGACATATCCCTTGATTAGTACATAGTGTTCATCTTTGTCCCTTACAACTTTCTGAGTATAAAGTTGGTTTCATCAGATATTAATATGGCCACCCCAGCTTTTTCAAGGGTGTTGTTTGCTTGGATGATTTTCCTCCAGCCTTTGATTTTGAGTCTATGTTTGTTCTGACTATTCAAGTGTGTTTCTTGTAGGTAGCAGAAGGTTGGATTCATCTTTTTGACCCATTTTTCCACTCTGTGTCTTTTAATTGGTGAATTTAGTCCATTGACATTGAGGGAGATGATTGTCATAGGATTTAATGTCATCTTTGTAGATAAGTTTGCTCTGTTTGTTGGTCTCTCTTGTCTTAGAGTAGACCTGTCAGTTTTTCCTTTAAGGCTGGTTTTTCATCTGTGAAGTTTTTGAGCTGTTGTTTATCCATGAAGCTATGTATCCTTCCTTCAAACCTAAACTGAATGCAGAATTCTCGGTGAG
Organism: Suncus etruscus; assembly: GCF_024139225.1. Lineage (NCBI taxonomy): Eukaryota > Metazoa > Chordata > Mammalia > Eulipotyphla > Soricidae > Suncus > Suncus etruscus. The sequence goes on along the minus strand of NC_064858.1, from coordinate 51,508,604 downwards.
GGATTCATTTCATTCAGTCTTGTCACAATATACCACCACTGTCTTCTGGCCTCATGACATTGAAACTAAAGGCATCTTCAAGGAGGAAACTGCACTTTCCAAACAAGTGGAAGCAGAGATCAACAGATGGGAAAACATTAAGCTGAGAAGCTTCTGCACCTCAAAAGAAATAGTGACCAGGATACAAGAGCCACTCACCATGTGGGAGAAACTATTCACCCAACATCCTTCAGATAAGGGGCTAATATCCAAAATACACAGGGCACTGACAGAACTTTACAAGAAAAAAACATCTAATTATATCAAAAAATGGGGAGAAGAAATGAACAGACACTTTGATAAAAAAAAAAAAAAGAAATACAAATGGCCAAAAGGCACAGGAAAAAATGCTCATCACTAATCATCAGGGAGATGCAAATCAAAACAATGATGAGATACGACCTCACATCACAGAGATTGGCATACATCACAAAGAATGAGAACAATAAATGTGGCAGGGATGTGGAGAGAAAGGAACTCTTATCCACTGCTGGTGGGAATGCCATCTAGTCCAACCTCTATGGAAAGCGATATGGAGATTCCTCCAAAATCTGGAAATTGAGCTCCCATTCAACCCAGCTTTTCCACTCCTAGGGATATACCCTAAGAACACAAGAATACAACACAAATACCCCTTCCTCACACATATATTTATTGCAGCACTATTCACAATAGCCAGGCTCTGGAAACAACCAAGATGCCCTTCAACAGACGAATGGCTAAAGAAACTGTAGTACATATACACAATGGAATATTATACAGGAGAGATGAAGTCATGAAATTTTCCTATACACATGGAATCTATTATGCTGAGTGAAATAAGTCAGAGGGAGAGAGAGAGATGCAGAATAGTTTCACTCATCTATGGGTTTTAAGAAAAATAAAAGTCATATTTGCAACAATCCTCATAGACAATGAGAGGAGGTCTGAATCTTCCTTCCAACTCACTTCATGTAGCTCACCACAAAGAGTGGTGAGTGCAGTTATAGAAATAACTACACAGAGAACTACCATAATCATGTGAATAAATGAGGGAACTGGAAAGCCTGTCTGGAGTACAGGTGGGGTGGGGTGGGATGGAGGGAGATTCGGGACATTGGTGGTGGGAATGTTGCACTGGTGAAGGGGGGTGTTCTTTACATGACTGAAACCTAATCACAATCATATGCATAATCAAGATGTTTAAATAAAGATATTATAAAAAAGAAGAACTCTTACTCTGTAGTAGAGATCAAATGTTTCAGATCACCTAAGCATTTCAGCATCATAAAGGACCCTGTGTCAATCAGAAATCAAAATAGGTTTTGAATTATGTTATATTTATTAGAATATATGGAAAGCATTCCATGAGAGAATACATTGAGTCTATGTTCTTTGGGATGTATTTAAAAAGTTATTCCCTTTCTAACTTCTCCAATACATATTGTGCCTATGCAAAAAACAAACAAAACGCACACACACATACACACACACACACACACACACATACCAGCCCTTCAATTTTTTTCTTTTTTCCCTCTTTTTCTTTTTCCTTGTTTTCTTCTCTTTCTTGTGGTCGTTGTTTTGGTGATGGTTTTTGTTGTTGTTGTTGTTGTTGTTATTGCTGCTGTTGTGGTTTTTAGTCAGTGTTTTTTGTTTGATTTTCTTTTTTTTTCCTTTCTTCTTTAAAGTTAATATTTATAGCCTCTAGATGGATCCCTCCCAGCTTTTTTTATTTTCTTTCCAACAGAACCACAGAACTTGAATCATTTTGTTCTCCCTCATAAGTTGAGGGGGGGATGAACGGTACCAGGAACAGCCAGTCATATAAACGTTGAGTGGAAATAAAAAGTAATCAGACTTAAGCACCAAAGCCAAAGTCAACAACACCAGAATCAATACCCGATCTACAACAAGCTGTACACAAAAAAGACCTGTTATGTTAGCAGTCCGTTGGGCAAAGGGGACAGGTATGGGATTAATGCTGGGAACAGTGGTGGAGGGAGGACAACACTGATGGTGGAAATGGCCCTAATTCATTGTCATTATGTACCTTAAATATAACTGTGAAAGACTTGTAACTCGCTTTGATCACAATAAAAATTATTAAAATAAAAAGTAAATGTTATGTTACATGCACAGTTCAAAAACAGTTATATAGAAAATGAAAGCAGTTGGACCTTTTTTCAGAATCTAGATAAAGAACTTCCAAAAGCTTTTGAAAAGTGGAATATGAGGCAGGGATGTCCCCAGATAGCTTCAGGTAAGGGTTGAGATGGCCCCTAAGAAAAATCTATCTTGTGACCTGAGAATTAAAACTTACAGCCTTCCATGGGGTGGAAGGCTCTCTGGTGAGGAGAAAAGGACTGAAGATTAGATTTAGTCTTCAGTGGTCAGTGACTGAATCAATGTTACCCTTAGAATAAAATATAACATCCCATCATGGTGGGTTTCCAAAATTCATAGCTATAAGCACTTGGTGTACTAGAGGTGGAGTATGCAGATAGGGTTCTGAGTTGCTTTGTCACATCACCTGCCCTCCTGCCAATAGCCTGTCATGTGTCAATTCTCAACCTGACTGCTGGCTCCTCAGTCTATCCTCAGAATAAACCCATGGTTGTAAGTAGATTCCTGATTTTGTCAGACATGCCTCAACTGCTGACATGAAGGAGGCATTGTGGGATCAATTGAACTTGTAGGAAGGGAAGAAGTGTGGGGAGCCTGGAGACTTCATTTGCAGCTGGCATCTGAATTGAGGGTAAGCCTTTAATCTGAGGTGTCCCACTAATTCTGTGTAGCAGCATCAGAAATGAATTGCTTTGTTGGTGTCAGAGAACTGGAGAATGGTGCATGTGGATTGTAACAATATAACATAAAAATTAGGATAACATGCATGGACTGAATGTCTGTGGAGGCAAGGGGACCACTGGCAGTCATTCTGCTTACGCTAACCCTCATACCCACCGCAGATCAAGGGCACTTCTTGATGAGTAGTGATAAGTCTAGGAGTGCTATCTACACTGAGTTTATTATTTTCATAAGAATTTACTGAAGAAAGCAATTCTTTATTAAATTTTTTTTCCTCACATGTTCTCAGGGATTACTCTTAGTTTTGTACTCAGGGATCACCTGGGGGCTGAGAACAAAGATCAGTCATGTGCAAGGCACATGTGTGTGTCCTGCCCACTATACTATCATTCTGGTCCCCAGGAAAGCAATCCTCATACCAGAAAGAATCCCTAAAAAATGTTAGAAGTTTAGAGGATCCAATCTCATTTTTCCTAGAGACAAAGAATCTTTGAAATCGGACACCCTATTGTGCAGAAAGTAGAACTGCTCTATTTCTCTCTCCAGGAAAGTATTTTCTACCATATAAAGAACAAATAAAGGGTCTTGAAAAGGACAAAAAAAATATCAAAAGCTGTAATCAGAACAAAAAGCATAAGTTATCCTACCAACAATAGAGTGCAGAGGGAGAGATCATGCCACCTAGTTCAGTGCTTATCAGTGATTTGAGGGAAGAGTCATAAAAAAAAAGTTTTCTTGACCAGATTTTAAAGAAGAGTCTACATTTTCTGTGGTATGGAATGGAATCTTTTTTTTTTTTTATAAAATGGAATGTCCATTTCTTGTAGCAGTGTGAGAGTACAAATTCTGAGACTATACTTACTTATATGTGATCACATATAATTTTATGGCTTTAAAGCTTTACCAAGTCATTGTTTTCTTACCCTGGAGGGGAAATAGTTTCTCTGAGAAAGGAAGTGTGCATTTATTGAGAATTGGATCTGGGCTAGAGTCTTTGTTTTATAGCATTTGCTTCATTTATAAATTAACTGTTAAAGAGGAGGTCAAGAGAAAATGTGAGTCAACTATGGGTCATACTGTAGAATATATTTTTAGTCATGAGAGGGTGACATATAAGTCCTCCTAATTCTATATTGTAAAATAAGGCATGCCAGAAAGTATGTCTCTTAGCTCACTTAGAACTTTTATGATCCCAATAAATGATGATCAATTGGGCATTATGTTGTATTCACACAAGAGTTTTTTTTTTTAACCCATAGTTGTAGTTCAGATTCCTGCAAAACAGAACATGAGATCAAAATTATCTTTCTTAGGGTTTTATAGGGAATACTGTTGGGATTGATACCCACAATGAAAGGCAGCATTGGGCACAGTGAGAAATGGATTATGATGCAATCATATCAAAGTGATCAGCTATGCTACTTTCTAGTGAGATGATCCTTCAAAGTTGTCCCAAATAATTCTATATTTGGAGATTTGGCCTTTGCATAGCAATCAACCAGCCATTACACAACTACCCCAAAGAGACTTTTAGAAATAGGAGTTGAGGGTTATTGGTAAGCACATTCATAGGGCTGGGAAAATGACTTATTTCCTCTGGTAGGAGAGATCTGGGTGGCTCAAACCAGGCATAGATATTTAACCATTAAACCAGTGGCAATATAGCCAAATGAATACCAGTTTACAAGTGACACAGAGAAGGAGAATAAAATATTAAATATAATATAGGAATCCTTGGGTGTTTTGGGGAATTGTTACACATTCATTAATGCTCAGGGGATATTCTGACTCTGTTTAGGAGAGACACCAAGGAGTGACATTGGGGGGCATGTGTAGGGTTAAGGATCAAATTAGAGTTGGCATTACCTTCTGTTAAATAGGGATTCTTTTTGTTTGTTTGTTTTTAAGACCATATCCAGTGGTGCTCAGAGGTTACCAACAAACCTTTACATTAATAAAAATTTCCATTTTCATATGATATTACATTGCTGTGAACATTTCAAAATATCACACAGTCACCAGTTACTCCTGGCTCTGCACTCAGAAATCTCTCCTGATGGGGTCAGGGATGAGATGCTGGGGATTAAACTCAGGTCAGCTGTATACAATGTAAATAACCTATCCACTGTGCTATTGCTCTGGCCCTAAGAAGGAATTCTTAATAAAATTTCCAGATCACTTTTTATTTCTGAGTATGACAAAGCAAGATTAATATTTTTACAGGAGCACTTTCATTAATTACTTTATTTGATTAACCACAAGAAAATTTCCCCTCTAGAGTAGGAGGAGGAAAATTAGAAATCCAAGAGAAGGGAGAAGATTCAGAAATAGCTTCTCTCAGATAATATCTTATTCTAAGCTTATATATAAAAGAAATTTGATAATTTCATCTGAAACCTAACTTTACTTGAGACAACCCTTGCAAAAGCCCTTTTCATTTCCAAAAATTGAAGTAAGGAAAATGTGGTCAATGTAGAATGTCAGGGAAGTCCAAGGGAAAAGAAGGAGGTTGAAGCAGGAGAGAAAAGGAGAAAAAGAGGGAGGAGAAAGGAAAAGAAGAAAGCAGGGAGAAAGGAGAAGCAGCAGGGACCAACAGCACTTCCTGGTTGACAGATCAGGCAGAGCAGGTTAAGAAAACAGTTTGGCAATGGGAGAAAAGCAGTGCTGTAGTGGTCAAGGACAGGTCCTAAGCAGCTTTCACTTTGGTCTGGTTCCTGCTTCTGACACTAAGGAGCTAAGGGAAACATAGACAAGTGGTTTCTGGGCTCCAATTTCTCACAGGTAGAATATGGGTACTAATAGCATCCACCTCAGTTAGAAATAGAAATCAAGTTACATACTTGATGTCAAAAAGCCTATATGATTACAAGTTTAATAATGTTGAAACAAATTTACTACAACCTAGTGGCTTGCAACACAAATGCATCCTCTTTCAGTCCTGGAGATAAGAGATCTGACTCAGCTTTATTGCAATGAATTCAGGTCTATTTCATTCTGTAGCTTCTGAAGGTCTCCAGTCCTTCCTTCCATTTTCAAAGTGTATCTTCCACCTTGCATCAGCACCATGCCACCTTTTTTTTGTGGCCAATCTCTGTCCTCTGTCCCCCTCCTTGTTTTAGGATGACTCATCTGGCTCACTTGCATAAATCATGATAATCTCCTGATTTCAGTATCCTTAACTGAATCAACTAAATCAACTCTGCCAAATCCCTTTTGTCATATAAAGTAGCAAGTTCTTGGATTCAGGATGTGTATATCTTTTGGGGACTGTGACTCATTCTACTACAATATGTGACTAAATATGACAGTTTCATTAATATAAATATTATACTTATGTGCAATAGAATTTTGCTTACCAAAATGATTGAACTATTTTTCTATAAAATTTCACAATATTTGCCCAATACCTACTGTCCATAAGTTATAAAATTATATTAATATGTCTCTACAATTATTTTTTTTCTTGCTCTGTCAGTTGAGACCAATCAGATATGAGCAGAAATTATGACAAAACACTCCAGGCTGGGCCCTAGAAACTGCCTCTGTAATTTACTGCTTAAATTGGGTCACTTTCAGAATAAAAGGTATGTACATTAACCTTTACTCCAAATCAACAGTTCTGCATTGTTACTGTTGCAGGCAATTTGTGAAGCAGGGGCTCCCTACTTGGACTCATCCTAGGAGATTCATTCTCAAGTTCTCTTCTTCTCTTGCAGCTTTGACCTTTGGGGCCTCATTTTAGACTGCATTGTCATTAGCTGAGGATGTAGCCCATCTCTGTCTAAACTGTGCCTGAGAAAGAAAGAAATCTTTACCGACACCGATTCAATCACACAAATGATGACAAACCTGCACCTTTCTATTTTTGTAAATAGAAATTCCACTTCTGTGAGGGTTTAACTCCACTTAAAGGTCAGGACTTTGCATCTCTGCAGCAGAGTTAGAGGAAGAAATGCTGTCACTGAGTTCACTAAAGCTAGGTTCCCTCCTGAAGAGCCGCTGGGCTGCCTGTGTGATTTTGAGATGAAATTCAGAATTCGAGAGTTTGAACAATACTTGGCATTTTCTGGTGCTTTTTTTTCTGAAGGCTCTTGCTGAGCTTAACATCTGGCAACTAGAAACAGAAAACTTTTTTTTTTCAGAGCAAAGCCTTTATAAAGACTGTGAACTGAAGTCTGGATTTTATACACGGACTTTGTGGCTTAGAATCAAAGAGTGATGTGCTTTGTTGGGGAGCACCTCCCACTGCAAACAGCTAACCGGAGAGTAGACCTCTATGTGCACAGTTCGCTTGGGCGAACTTCTTTCTTCACTTCAGTCTATGCCACAGGCTGCTGTCAACCAGTCTGATCGTGTGACCAACACTGATAGAAAGTCAAACAGAGCCCACCATTAACAATGAAATAATTTTTACCAAATTCTTTTTAATAGATTCTACTTAAGTGAAAGTTTTCTCTGTTCCTATAAATGAGTTGACATGGGGAAGAAAGGGCAAAGTAAAGAGGATCAAGGGAAGGGGAAGAAAAGAAAAGATAGAGATGAGGTAACACTGGTAAAGGGGGTATTCTTTTCTTTTCTTTTTTATAACTGAATACCAACTACAAACATGTTTGTAATCATGGGTCTTAAACATATTATTTTAAAAAAAGAGGGAGAGAAATAGAATGCACCCCTAAGCACTTCCAGTGTACTTCCAGGCCCAGTACATACCTTTGGCTAAAGACAATGTCAGATCTAAAACCTGATGGTTCAATATCCACAAGGATTTGGGGGGCTCATCCAAACCACAGTTGAATGAATTTAGGAGGAATCCTGCTAAATAGGAGTGTCCATTGTCTCAATTCTGTATGGCTCCCTTCTGTTTGTTTTGGGGGCTCCATCCTGTATGCACATCAGGAGTAACTCCCAATGCATTGCCTTAGGGCTGCTCCCTCATGCTGGAGTGGAGAGTGAGGGAAAAGCATGTGAGTCCTTCTGAATGCAAAACATGTGATCTAGCCCATCAGATACCTTTCATGTACCATTCTTGAAGTGATAAAATTATAAAAAATAAAGACAGATTAGTACAGGCCAGGGGTCAGCAACAAGGGGGGGGGGATAGATATAAACAAGGACTGCAGAGACAAGTTTGTTCTGTATCCTGATCTTATTCATATTAGTATCCTGGTGTGGTAGTGTCCTATAACTTTGAGTATCATATTATCCTAATAAATTGTTTCTTAAGACTGCACATGAGCCTGTTAAGATCTCAAAAGAAAAACTTTAAGTATAGTAATATCATTGAAAAGTATTAGTAATATATCTAGATAGAGATAAATATAACCTTTGCTCTTCTAAAATGTGGAAATATTCAGATTAGTAAAAGTCACCCTGGATTAGTTTCTAGTAGTCAAATGAGTAGTCAGTGATTCATTTCAATATTTTAAGATCAAGTGGTGATAGTTTTCTATTTGTATTTTGTCCTGAATCCTGACCACAGGCACTGCATGAACACCACACTCAGTGTGATCTTTTCTTAGGTGTGGCCCCTGCTAAGGCACAGAGGAGGAACTAAAACACAGAGAAGCAAAAGAAGTTACATGTGGTCACAAAACAGGTGGGGGAATCATGAATTAAATCAGGTCTTTGTCCACAGAGGTATATTACTTCCAAGGCATTCAACAGAATCTAATTGACCAGAGACTATTAAGGATTAGTGCCTTGTCCACAATAACAGCAGAGGCTACAACTTGCTACTCTATTATGCTATCACAGGTAGTGGAGAAAAGAACACAATGGCATTCATTGCCTGAGAGGCTGGTGGAATAAGAGTAAAAGTAATGTATCTCCATGGATGGGAACATGATTCAATTCTTGGCTGCACCCCTTATTGATTGTGTGACCTTGAGCAAGTTACTCTACTTCTCTATGCTTCAGTTCCTAATCTGTGGAGGCTACATCTCATAAAGACTAACACACACACACACACACACACACACACACACAATGTGCACTGGTATCATATCAAGCCAAGCCAACAATAAAAATTGAGTAGAAAATTCTCAAATGGTTAATGTCTAAAGAGAACAAAGAAGTCATTAAATGCATCTCATGTTCTCTTGGTGTATTTAAAGAACTCTTGTTGAAAGAATTTTCAGAAGCTTGTCAATCGACTCACCTCAGTGTCTAACTAAAATGGAAAACAGAATCCTTTTGTGAAGGGTTCCATTTTGCTTAACTGAGACATAACCATTTAGCAACAAAGTAAATGAAACTAAACATTTAACTCAGTTTTCAGTAAAACAGAAGCAGTGAACAGATTCGCTAATGGTAGCTTTGCCTCCTGCTGGCTTGGAAGTCCTAAATAGTGACTCAACTTCAGGAAGCTGCCCCTTTCATTCTAAAATGCAGTTTCATCCAGATCAAAATCAGGCTCGCTTCAACAAAACCATGCCCAACCTTTTCACCACTTTCACAGTAAATATACACTATCAGATCCATGATTATATTTTGGTTTAAATTATATCCAGGTATCATTATGCTCCCAAATTGCACATTTTACAAAAGCAGGACCAGCTCTTTCAGCACAGAGAACACAAAGCCTCTTGGTTCCTTGATGAGCAAGAGTGTGTTTCACCTTGACATAATGGCTGGCAAAGCTCCAAGAGATGAGCATTTTGAAATGCTATAAACAGCTTAGCCTTTTCTTAGCATTTTGAAGAGCACATTAAGAGCCTGGCCTTTTCTTTAGGGCTTTCTTTTCTTCCATCGCCACATTTGACAGTTAGAAGTGAGCGGTGAGAGGATGGAATCAAAGTCAGCACTGTGTTTTAAAAGCAGTGTGGAACTGATGTCATCCAGCATTGTATTCAAAAGAATTGAAGAATATTAAGTGGATTTCTCCTGACCTTACATACAAAGAATATTTTTCATTGAGGATTGAATGATAATGTCTCATGTAAGAAAGAAAGATGTAATTCTGAAATGTCCATATTTTCTATTCAGAAGCTCTTAATGGGTACCATAAAAAAGAAAATCTTGCAACTTTAAACTTAACTAAAAATAAATTTATGTTAATAGAATTAATTTTTCATGCTTAGAAAAAACACTTAACTATAGAACATATGGAACCTTGTTCTCAATGCTCTAAATAAGGCTTCTTAAACTTTGTCCAACCAAAATAATTCAATCAACCTTAAATTCATGATGTGGTTGATTTTTAAATAATTTTTATTCATTGTGCATTCAGAATCTTTTACAGTTATCACATTTTTCATAAAATCAGTCCCACTCACATTCTTTTACACATGAACCCATATCTGAAGAAATTAGGCTGACCAGCACTTATTAGGGGACCCAAAATTTAACAAACTTTAAAAGATGCCTGTCAGAATGCAGGCTGGGGGTTGCAAGTTGATACTTGCTGGCAGGATCAGCTCTGGAACATTGCATGTCTAAAACAACCCAACTATGAATAACTTTGTAAATCACAGTATTTTGATAAAAAAAATATTTGTTGTAGTTTTTGAGTCACACTTGGCAGTGGTCAGGGCTTACTCCTGGCTCTGTGCTCCAGGATTACTCCTGTTAGTCTCCATGGACCATATGGATGTCAGGGATTGAACCTCAGTCAGCCACATGCATGGCCTGCATTTCGTAATATCATTCCAATTCCAAAAAAAATTTTTTTTAGGAAGTTAGGTTCTTAAGGACATTTAAGAAAAACATTGCTGTTGCTGCCATTTGGGAGACTTCATTTAAAAATAAACCATCAGGTCATTTACTGAGATTAGTGAATGAAAGGTAAGAGTCTAACACCTGGCTAACTCCTCCTCTCTGACCTTGAAAGAAAAAGTGAAGGGAAATCACCCCCCAGAAACAGAGACTGAACAGATGATTTTCTTTTTTTTTTTAATTTTTTTTTTATTATTTTAATTATGACAACAAAGATGCAAAGAAAGAGGACAGGGTAAAGTTATAGTGGAAGCCCAATCACCCATAAACAGAATTCTCGGTAGTCCCATCGATGATATCCCAGCCTTGAACTTTCAGCCAAAGAACATTAAGAAAAACAAAACTGAATCCATGTACAATACAATTACTTTGTCCCTCAAATCCCCAGTTGTAGTACATACTATTTCTTAGCAGCACGCAATATAATCTAAAGACATTAGACTTATGTAACTCCTTAAACATTGAGGGCAAAGTACATTTATCTAGTTCCATGCACATGCTTACTAGTTTAAGTTAGCCTCAAAAGTTTTAGTGGCTTGTTTTTCTTAAGGATTGGAGTCAAGGGAACATAGTAAAAAACGGTATTAAAGTGGCACTTGTTTGCATAGGCCCACCAAAACATAAGGGATATGGAAAGGCAAATTATGGTCTAAATACAAGGAGACCCTACCCCTGAAGTTTCCTGGCACAGGACTGACTCTAGGCTCCAGGCACACTAGTTTGTCCAATTCAAGTCATCCTCTGTAGTGCCAATACACCTCCATTCCTCACTTACTCTCTGTTGTTGTTGGTATCATGCTTCTGTATTAAAGATCCTGGAGTCTGCATATCCCGTATTGCAATCAGGATGGTGCAGAGCATCCTCTCGTTTCACCTCACACTTAAGGGGCAATAGAGAGAACCATGTCCTGTAGAGCAGGTCATTGTTGTTGTCAAGTCTTCTCAGTGTAAACGGAAGTCTCTTTTTAGGAGGTCGATGTCAGACCCTTGGTAGAGTCTTTCCTGGTAGAGGACTGCTTCCAGCTGTTGCTATAAAAGACCTTGGATGTTTCGTAGATAGCTTGCCTGGTTCCGGCGTGAATGGAGGATGCCCATTCTTCTGAGGCCTGTGCCAGGTCATTATATCAATGTTCAGGGTGTAAGGTACATTGTACTGAGATTTATTAGATAAGAACTTATCTGTATGTATGGTGTTTTCCCATTTTAATGTGTCTATGCAAACAAGGATCAATGCCATGAAGCGTTATTGGTGCATCTGGAGGCAATAGGAACAAGACCAGCAATTTCCATGACATAGTTCAATCATAGGCATCAAACTGAGGGACAGTTCCACCAACAATCCTTACTGAACAGCTTACAAAGAAAAGACAAGATAAAAAGTGGATAGAAACATCATAGTAGAAGAATATATAGAGAGTTACATCAGTTAAAGAAAATACCCATAAAATATTCAAAAGATATATGTGTTCAATATGTGTTCAATTTCTGTCCTAAGTAGTTCTGGGATTTGGTAGATCTACTGTATGTCTTTGGTCAGGGAATAGAACTGTGTGTTACTGAAGTTAAGAAGAGTAAATCTGGGGTACTAATGGTTGAGAAGAGCATATGTTCGCGCCCCCGTGTGGTTTCCAAAATGTAGACTGGTATGAAATTGCCAGTGACAGCCTGAGTATAGCTGAGCAGCTATCTGCCACCCCCCAGATCAAACTCCACCCCCTTAGCCAACCTCTGTAGCCAGCCTGGGAGTGGGGAAAACCCAGTGTGCCCCATCAGCTCCTTCCGGAAACCCACCTGGAGATCCGGAGGAAAGGGGGAGAGGGGGGGTCGGGTGACCCATGTCCGAGCCCCCTTACACTAGGCCGGGCCAAGAGGCCGCTGGCACATGCGGAGGCCTGCCAGCTGCCCGCCCGTGCTGGCTAAAAATCCTGCTCCAGGAAGGGAGAGAGACCCTCCCAAGCCCGAAGGACAGGGATTTAAGCCCCACCCTAGGCCAGTGTCCGGGCCCGGCCAGGGAGTGGGGAAAACCCAGGGTGCCCCATCAGCTCCTTCCAGAAACCCACCTGGAGATCTGGAGGAAAGGGGGAGAGGGGGGTCGGGTGACCCATGTCCGAGCCCCCCTACCCTAGGCCGGGCCAAGAGGCCGCTGGCACATGCGGAGGCCTGCCAGCTGCCCGCCCGTGATGGCTAAAAATCCTGCTCCAGGAACAGATGATTTTCAAAGGAGCTTTAGAATCAGTCTAGTTTACCATCCATCTACATGTGCAGTAAATACATGATAATTATTAAAAGCACTTTGGGGGGGACTTTCTGACATTAAAAAAATCATCGAAAAATGGAACCAGAGCAATAGTATTGTTGGTAAGGCACTTGCCTTGCACAGGGCTTACTTGGATTGGATCCCTAGCATTCCATATAGTCCCTGGATCACTTCCCGTTATGATTCCAGAGTGCAGAGCCAGGAGTAACCTTTGAGCATTATCCATTATGGTCCAAACATGCCCCCCCCCAATTGCCTAAGTGTGTGTGAGGATTAGTTACCATTTATAAAGTAACAAGTCTAGAACTCAAGAATGTTCTTGGATGTTGTGCCCAGTATATTCCCCCAAATGGCTGCAATAATAGCCCTGAGACTATATGCCTATTTTATAATCTGGCATTGATACTACTACACCTAGCCTTAAAAAGTAATGGAGTAGCAGCCAGGGTGTCAATGGTGAAAGAGCTTCTTTCTGGTCCTCTCAGGAGCTTCCCTCTTGAAACACTTCACCATACCAGACAAAGATCCCACTAGCCAAAGAAGTCAGCTTCCCAATCCCCAACCAACAAATAGCATCAGGTGCCAGACACAATAAATACAGGGGCCTTCAGCTATCAGTCAGGGAATTATCCTAAAATGTCCATTACTCTAGTCAGAATCCAGATGTCACAAGGTAAGATTGTGCAAATTGTCCTTCTAAAACACTTTCTAAATAATGGCACACAGAGTCTGTGAGCTTAATGCAATGATCATGTTATGCTAAAGGCTTGGATGCCTCAATTGTGAGTAATTAGAGCAGAAATAGAATGGGAATTATATGTGTTTAAAAGCAGTGCAGACAGTCATTCTTAACTCTTATCTGCATCTCGGATCTCTCTGAGTGATAGGCTCAGAGCCCTCATCGCAGACATGCTGCTGTTCCTCTGTTACAACTTCAGCTGAAGGACACAAATCTACTCATCAGGATCTCACTTGATGTGAACTCAGCTAATTTTTATAGGATAATAATAGAAATGATTCTGCTCTCTGTGACCAGGACTCAACATTCTAAAATGTACATGAATGAACTTATTTTATCCACCCAACAAGACTATGATAGTAAATACTGTTTATATTTTCATTTCACAGAGAATTTGAAGCCTTGTGGTCAAAAGAGTGATCTGATACTGCATAACCATCAGAGACCAGGACTGGGCTAAGCAATGGAGCCAGGCAATCTGCACAGGCCTTTCTCCACCCTGACCTGGTCAGTAGGTGATTAGCCCTTAGCTTAATGGCCAGGAGTCTCCAACCTAAAAAGGCTCAGTGTTAGTTTCAGACAGATGATGGCAGCTGCTAGTCTCTGCAGTTAACCATTGCCAGCTGGGTGATTTAGATCATCTCCCTGTGTCAAAGAATGAGATCCCTTCTGTTCTACTCAGCCAGCCTCTGTGACAGAAAGAAGGTCTTTTTCATCCCGTAGTGCTTGAAATTGGGCTGAGTTGTTATTTTTCTAATTCCACTAGCTATGTTGCATCCAAGTTTTGTTATTTGTTCTATTCTGTACAACTTAGTGAACAAAGCCATCAATTATGTCCTCATGAGTTCATAGCTGAAGCTAGAACTTCCTATTTTTCTGCCTCAACTTCCCAATCTAAGAAAAATGCTTCTATGAATGCCCAGGATCCTGTTTATATCTATCTAACATACTCTACTATTTTCCAGTCACTTTCCAAAGTTATAAAGGCCAGATGTGCTTTTATTAACTTTATTAATTTATTTATTAACTTTATCTCTTACAGGGAATTAGGGAAATTTCTTAAAGGATTTCAAGGGAAATTACTTAACTTCTGAGTTATGCAAGATAATGTCTGCTAGATGTTAGGTGTTAAGGAGAGATGTTTGGACCCTTGGCCTCTACTGTGTCCTAGAAAGCACTTGCTTTGGTATCTAACTGTCTTCCTCATTAAACTGCACATTTCTTGAAGAAAAACATTCTGGCTTTTATTATATCTCAAAGTTTAGTTCAATGGATGCATCAAAGACATAGGATAGGGGCCGACGAGGTGGCGCTAGAGGTAAGGTGTCTGATTTGCAAGCGCTAGCCAAGGAAGGACCGCGGTTCGATCCCCCGGCATCCCATATGGTCCCCCCAAGCCAGGGGCAATTTCTGAGTACTTAGCCAGGAGTAACCCCTGAGCATCAAATGGGTGTGGCCCAAAAAACAAAACAACAACAACAAAAAAGACACAGCATAAATGATTACTCTACAAATGCATAAGATTAATATGCCCATAATCACTTTTAGTGTCAAGGAGAGAGATGAAAATCAAGGAGATCTCTGGAAGATACCTCAAGAGCATTCATTCATTTCATTTACATTTATTAAAAACGTTTTCAGGGGCAAGACTGAGTAAGATACTGAACATATAAAAGCACCCAATCTACCTTGGTAGAGAAGATAAATATGGAAGCACATTATAGTATATTTTTAATATAATTTTTATTTTAATCATAGTGGCCTACATATCATTGACAATAATATATTAGGTACATATTAACATAAAATTAGGGGAATTCCCATCACCAAATTGTCCTCCACCTCCATTCCCGTCCTACCTCCCATATCCTCCTCCCTCGCCCCTGGGGCTGCCAGAATAAGTGGTCCCCTCTGTTTGGTCTTGGTACCACTCTTATTTCCTGCTCTAGTTGGGAGGCGGGACTAGATAGTTCAAGTTATGTGGTTTTGTTTGAAGAAGAGAAAAGTAATAAACTGGGGGAAAAATCAAATACATCGAAAATGGGCGGAGTCCTTCTGGAAGCTCTCATCCTAGTTTTGAGAGACGAAGGGGAAAAAGGAGATGGAACACCACAACAGTACAAAAAGAAGTGTCAAATAAAATATCGAGTGAATACTAAACAATAAAGATAAGCACCACATAAAGGCCATGGTCTTGAGATAAAAACATGGCAGAGCACATAAAGGAAGAAAAGAAGAAAAAAAAATAAATATGAACGAGACAACAACTTCAATAACCACATCAAAACAAATAAATTGGCAAAAACTAGATAAATAATAAAAAAAATTGTGCTTTTTGCCTTTATTTTTTCTCTTTTCTTCCCTCCTGCACAGGCACAGTAAATATTGGAGTCATTCGAAAAGGAATTCCCTTGGCCTAAGAGAAACAGGGTTTCTCCACCCTTGAAGTATATTGTCATGGGATTAACTATAGATTCCTTTCAGGTTCATTTACTCTCTCCCTTGGTGCTTTTGTGGTGTATGAAAGACTTCTGCTCTGTCCTGGGTGATAAAATCAGACCTTTGTATCTAGAGATCTCGGTATCTGCACAGGTCAGGGAGTGAAACTTATGAAGTCTTTCTTGTGGTTCTAGAAGTTCTGTTCCCTCTGTGTCATTTTAATCCATTTTCTGTGGTTGGTGGCCTTGATCTTTGCGCTGATACTAGGACAGGGCCTGGGATAGGGTCTTTCGTTATGTTTCTAGAAGACCCATTCCCTTGCAATTGTCTCAGACAGACCTCTGGAACTAGAGATCAAGGTTGTTGTGCAGGTCGTAGCTTAAACCCTAGACTAGGGCTTTTTTATTGGTCCCAGGATACATATAGTCCGGTCATGGTTCTATCAGCCAGTCATCTATAAATCGCGATCTTGGCATTTGGACAGACCAAAGGGTGACAAGTCTTCTGATTTTGTCTTATTGTTAGCTGGGGAGGTAGGATAACCTGCTCTTAGGTCAAGTTATTCTCGTTGTCAGGATATCATATTAGAGCTGGCACTTCTTGATGTCCAAGCAGTATTAAGGAAACAAACCCCATCCAGAACATTATAGTAAATTTTTACAAAAATTTATTTTAATAATAAATATCTCTAGACTTGAGAGTAATGAAAAGGTGGCAGATTGGCCTATATTAGCAGAGGTTAATTGGCTATTACTTGTTTCCACAATAACCTTATAGAAGCTAAATATTATTGTGGACACTCATTTCAGCTAACAGCAGGGGTCATATTGGTTCAGGAGACAAAGATAGTCACATGATAGTACATTGAACACAAAATCAAAGATACAAGTGATAAAATAAAATGAGATATGGGAGCATGTAACTTTGTCCACCTTGAACTGTTTTTTCTATCTTCTCCATTCATCTCACCAAAGCCTCCTTAAAGATTATAGTTATTTCGGGGCCGGGCGTTGGCGCTAAAGGTAAGGTGCCTGCCTTGCCAGCACTAGCCTAGGACGGACCGCGGTTCGATCCCCCCATGTCCCATATGGTCCCCCAAGCCAGGAGCAACTTCTGAGCGCATAGCCAGGAGTAACTCCTGAGCGTTACTGGGTGTGCCCCCCCCAAAAAAAAGATTTATAGTTATTTCATTGGCCATCATGTCATTGATATTAGAATCTCATCATAAACACAGACAAATGATATTAAGAAAAAATAAATAAAATAAAAGAGAGCATAGGTAGTCTCAGTTCAATCTTGTGAAAGGATAGGTAGGAATGCATATTAACAACATAAATAATAATATAGGGCAAGTCATCAGAATTTCACTGCCCTTCAGGATTTTTTTAAGGTTAAATTCAAGACTTTAAAAAAATAACTGGGCCTCAGAGACAAAAGATACATGGGCTGGAAGGTGCAGCTCATGACATGAAGCTCACCACATAGAATGATGAGTGTAATTAGAGAAATAACTACAATGAGAACTATCATAACAATGTGAATGAATGAGGGAAATAGAAAGCCTGTCTCGAGTACAGGTGTGGGGGGGGTGGGGAGGAGGGAGATCTGGGAAATTGGTGATGGGAATCTTGCACTGGTGAAGGGGGGTGTTCTTTACATGACTGTAATCATATAACTACAATCATATTTGTAATCACGGTGTTTAAATAAAGATAAAAAATAACTGCCAAAATGATAGCGCAGCAGGTAGGGAGTTTGCCTTGCATGTGGCCAACCTGGTTTCATTCCCCAGCATCCCATATGTCCCAAGTACTGCTAGGAAAGACCCCTGAGCACCACTGGGTGTGGCCCCAAAACAAACAAACAAAAAAACCTTACATCACATAATTGTGTTATTTTCAACTGGAGCTTGAGCATAATGGCAGACACCTGGGTCTCATGTGGTTTTCTCCAGTGCTGCAAGGAATTTAGGGATTTCCTGAAAGATATATTCATAACTTCTCTACTTCACTGGTGAAGTATCCTAAGCATTATTTCTAGGGCTTCCCTGTTACACCCCACTCAGGAAGGGCACACATCAGAAGTGTTGCACTCCTGAAAAAGAATTATTTGCCAAAAAGGCCCGCTTAGAGCAGTCAAATCAGTTGACCCTTTGTGTGGATTGTTTGGCTATAATTCTAAAACGTGGCTGTAACTATCTCTCTCTTTATTTTTGACCATTATTAGAAATCAGGCCTCAGTTTTTCTAACAAAGGAGGACAGTGCCAGAAGCCCGCCAAAAGTCTCCTGCTGAGAGCTCCTTTGTGATCTCCCTTTCTCCCCTCACCTCCGTAAAGGTATCTGGTTTCCCTTTACCTGTCTCTTCACATGCTTATTCTAGCTCTGATCTCATTGGTTTATCCCCTTTTCCTTTCTCCCTGGCTACACCCCAAATATCCGTCTATTTAAGGCCCAATAAAGCTCAGGCATCTCTCTCTCTGGCCTCACCTCTTGTTTTCACCATGTAATTCTGTGTGGTCTCATTTATTTCATATTTCATAATTCATATTTCATATTCACCCCTTCATGCTCCCGCTTGATTCTCAGTGGGAATAAGAACCCACTAAGGTTATGCTTAGGGACTTTTTATCTCATTAGGATAAAGGTCCGCAGCACTTCCCCACAAGTTTGTCACCTCTTGCACTAGCAAGAAGAAAATGGGAAAATGAGGACATTTCCAGTTCTGATATCTAGGAAACCAGAAACTACTGAAGAAAAATGACAAGCCACGTAACCAAGTGCCTCCAAGAATGCCTGCTTTTTCATTCTTAATAAGGTCCTCTGTTTGTCTTTGGCCAGTTTCTGTCCATTCTACCCAATGACCTCATGAACTGAATATTCATCTCTCCATTCATCCCTCCAATTTGCTCACTGAACCACCCCAACAGTAGATGTCCCTGTGCCTTCTTTTTATTAAGAAAGTAAAACCCACTGGGTGTTAATGTGAAAAACACCTTTTTCTTACAGGCTCACCCAGAGCCCTTTCTGCATTAATAGATGACCACTCCAAGATTTAGAGGTATCATTATTTGTCTGCTTCCAATAAATTCACTCACTTATGCTGTCAATATCCTTCTGTTCTAATCTCCCTGAAAGCATAGTTCATATCTTTTTATCTTTTAGTTTGTCTTTATCTTTTCTAGACAAGACACCACTGGGTATCCATCACCTTCTGACCCAGATATTCTTCGATATGTGTCCCTTACTGTGTCTTCCTTAAGCTGTTTTTCAGACCTCTCTAGTCTTCGGACCTAAAATTTATGAAACATTCAGCTACACTATACTCAATTTATTTCTCACCTCTAACTCCCCTATTCTCTGGAACACTTTTACCTAATATTCTAATGAAGCCCACCATTCCTGAATGTGGTTGAGTTAAAAATGCCAGTGCTAGATGGAAGCAGTGACTCCTGCAGTGTTTATGTAAAAGCTGGGGTACCTTACAGATGCTGCTTAATTGCCCTATGTATCATTCCTCTAGTTCTAAAACAGATTAATAACAGTAACCAACCTCCTAGGGTTCTTTTAAAATTAAATAAGATAATGTAATTTAAATAACAAACAGAATCTATACATGTCATAGGTTAGTAAATATTAACACTCCGATAGTATTCACATCTTAATAATTATTATAGTTATGTGCTAAGTAGTATATTTGGTCTAATAAGAATCCTAGCCTAAAAGAAAACGCCGAAATTCATGCAGCAAACAAAAATGAGTTTGTAATCTCCTTATGTAATCTTAGTTTGGGGCCTAGAATACTCATTTCTATTTGATACCAATCTCTGCATCCTGTAGACAACTTCTTCTTTGTTCTGATCCTGTATGAAATAGTCAATTCGATTTTTAAGTCAATTCAATTATAATATATACAAATTAGATTAACTTATTTATATCATGTAAACCAACATGAAAATTAGCTAACTGCAGGAACTTCTGCCCAAGATATCTTCGTAGTAGCAGAGAGCTATACTGAATCTCAAAATTACTTATAGGTAAAGAGTTGTATCCAAGACCCTAGTGTTTCTTTTTTTTTCTTTTTTCTTTTTTATTTAAACAACGTTAGTACATGCATGATTGTATTTGGGTTTCAGTCATGTAAAGAACACCATCCATTACCATGCAAATTTCCATCACCAATGTCCCAAATCTCCCTCCTCCCTACATTCTCATTATTAGGATAGTTCGAAACATAGCTATTTCTCTAACTAAACTTATCCCTATTTGTGGTGAGCTTCATCAGGTGAGCTGAAACTTCCAGCTCTTTTCACTTTTCTCTCTGAAAGTTATTATTGCAAGAATGTCTTTCATTTTTCTTAAAACCCATAGATGAGTGAGACCATTCTGCATCTTTCTCTCTCTCTCTGACTTATTTCACTCAGCATAAAAGATTCCATGTACATCCATGTATAGGAAAATTTCATGACTTCCTCTATCCTGAGAGCTGCATAATATTCCATTGTGTATATGTACCACAGTTTCTTTAGCCATTCATCTGTTGAAGGGTATCTTGGCTGTTTCCAGAGTCTTGCTATGATAAATAGTGCTGCAATGAATATAGATGTAAGGAAGAGATTTTTGTATTGTATTTTTGTGTTCCTAGGGTATATTCCTAGGAGTGGTATAGCTGGCTTGTATGGGAGCTCGATTTCCAGTTTTTGGAGGAATCTCCATATCGCTTTCCATAAAGGTTGAACTAGACAGCATTCCCACCAGCAGTGGATAAGAGTTCCTTTCTCTCCACATCCCCACCAACACTGCTTGTTCGCATTCTTTGTGATGTGTGCGAATCTCTGGGGTGTGAGGTGGTACCTCATAGTTGTTTAGATTTGCATCTCCCTGATGATTAGTGATGTGGAGCATTTTTTCATGGGTCTTTTGGCCATTTGTATTTCTTCTTTGTCACAGTGTCTGTCCATTTCTTCTTCCCATTTTTTAATGGGATTAGATTTTTTTCTTGTAAAATACTGTCAGTGCCTTGTATGTTTTGGAGATTAGCCACTTATCTGATGGATATTTGGGTGAATAGTTTCTCCCACTCAGTGGGGGGCTCTTGTATCCTGGGCGCTATTTCTTTTGAGGTGCAGAAGCTTCTCAGTTTAATATATTCCCAACTGTTAATCTCTGCTTTCAGTTACTTGGAGAGTGCAGTTTCCTCTTTGGAGATGTCTTTAGTCTCAATGTCGTGGAGTGTTTTACCTATGTGTTGTTCTATATATCTTATGGTTTCGGGTCTGATATCGAGGTCTTTCATCCATTTGGATTTAACCTTCGTACTTGATGTTAGCTGGGGGTCTAATTTCAATTTTTTGCAAGTGGCTAGCCAGTTGTGCCAACACCACTTGTTGAAGAGGCTTTCTTTGCTCCACTTAGGATTTCTTGCTCCTTTATCAAAAATTAGGTGATTGTATGTCTGGGGAACATTCTCTGAGTATTCAGTGTATTCCACTGATATGAGGGCCTGTCTTTATTTCAATACCATGCTGTTTTGGTAACTATTGCTCTGTAGTACAGTTTAAAGTTGGAGAAAGTAATTCCTCCCATATTCTTTTTCCCAATGATTGCTTTAGCTATTCTAGGGTGTTTATTGTTCCAAATGAATTTCAAAAGTGCCCTATCCACTTCTTTGAAGATTGTCATGGGTATCTTTAGAGGAATTGCATTAAATCTGTACAATGCTTTGGGGAGTATTGCCATTTTAATGATGTTAATCCTCCATGAGCAGGGTATGTGCTTCCATTTCCGTGTGTCCTCTCTTATTTCTTGGAGCAGAGTTTTATAGTTTTCTTTGTATAGGTCCTTCACATTTTTAGTCAAGTTGATTCCAAGATATTTGAGTTTGTGTGGCACTATTGTGAATGGGGTTGTTTTCTTAATGTCAATTTCTTCCTTATTACTATTGGTGTATAGAAAGGCCATTGATTTTTGTGTGTTGATTTTGTAGCCTGCCACCTTGCTATATGAGGCTATTGTTTTTAGAATCTTTTTCGTAGAGACTTTAGGGTTTTCTAGGTAGAGTATCATCTCATCTGCAAACAGCAAGAACTTGACTTCTTTTCCTATCTGGATTCCCTTGATATCTTTGTCTTGCATAATCGCTATAGCAAGTACTTCCAGTGCTATGTTGAATAGGAGTGGTGAGGACAGCCTTGTCTTGTGCCAGAATTTAGAGGGAAGGCTTTCAGTTTTTCTCCATTGAGGATAGTATTTGCCTCTGACTTGTGGTAGATGGCCTTAAATATATTGAGAAAGGTTCCTTTCAATCCCATCTTGCTGAGAGTTTTGATCAAGAATGGGGGTTGGACCTTATCAAATGCTTTGTCTGCGTCTATTGATATGATCATGTGATTTCTATTTTTCTTGTTTTTGATGTTGTGTATTATGTTGATAGATTTACATATGTTAAACCAGCCTTGCATTCCTGGGATGAAACCTACTTGATCGTAGTGGATGATCTTCTTAATGAGGCATTGAATCCTATTTGCCAGTATTTTGTTGAGAATCTTTGCATCTGCATTCATCAGCAATATTGGTTTGTAATTTTCTTTTTTGGAAGCATCTCTGTCTGGTTTAGGTATCAAGGTGATGTTGGCTTCATAAAAGCTATTTGGAAATGTTCATGTTATTTCGATTTCATGAAAGAGTCTTGCCAGGATTGGTAGTAGTTCCTCTTGAAAGGTTTGAAAGAACTCATTAGTAAATCCATCTGGGCCTGGACTTTTATTTTGGCAGACATTTGATTACAGTCTTAATTTCCTCAATAGTGATGGGTGTGTTTAGATATGCTACATCCTCTTCATTCAACCGTGGAAGATTATAAGAGTCCAAGAATTTATCCATTTCTTCCATGTTCTCATTGTTAGTGGCATAGAGTTTCTCAAAGTAGTTTCTGATTACCCTTTGAATCTCTACCATATCAGTAGTGATCTCTCCTTTTTCATTTCTAATATGAGTTATCAAGTTTCTCTCTCTCTATTTCTTTGTTAGTTTTGCCAGTGGTCTATCATTCTTGTTTATTTTTTCAAAGAACCAACTTCTGCTTTCGTTGATCTTTCGGATTGTTTTTTGGGTTCCACTTCGTTGATTTATGCTCTCAGCTTTGTTATTTCCTTCTGTCTCCCTATTTTTGGGTCCTTTTGTTGAGTACTTTCTAATTCTATGAGCTGCATCATTAAACTATTCAGGTAAGCCCCTTCTTCTTTCCTGATGTGTGCTTGCAAAGCTATAAATTTTCCTCTCAGTACCACATTTGCTGTGTCCTATAGGTTCTGATAGTTTGTGTTTCCATTGTCATTTGTTTCTAGGAAGGTTTTGATTTTATCTTGGACCCACTGGTTATTCAGTATTAGGCTGTTTAACTTCCAGATATTAAAGTTTTTCTTCTGTGTCCCTTTGTAGTTCACAAATAATTTCAGGGCCTTGTGGTCAGCGAAGGTAGCCTGAAAAATTTCTATCCTCTTGATATTATGGAGGTATGTTTTATGTGCTAGCATGTAATCTATCCTGGAGAATGTCCCATGTACATTAGAGAAGAATGTGTATCCAGGCTTCTGGGAGTAGAGTGTCCTGTATATATCTACTAGGCCTCTTTCTTCCATTTCTCTTTTCAGGTCTAGTATATTCTTGTTGGGTTTCAGTCTGGTTGATCTGTCAAGTGTTGACAATGCTGTGTTGAGGTCTCTCACAATTATTGTATTGTTAATGATATTATTTTTCAGATTTGTCAACAATTTTATTAAATATTTTGCTGGCCCCTCATTCGGTGCATATATGTTTAGGAGAGTGATTTCTTCCTGCTGTATGTATCCCTTGATTAATACAAAATGTCCATCTTTTCCCTTATAACTTTCCTAATTATAAAGTTTGCATCATCTGATATTAATATGGCCACTCCAGCTTTTTTATGGATGTTGTTTGCTTGGATAATTTTCTTCCAGCTTTTTACTTTGAGTCTATGTTTGTTCTGACTATTCAGGTGCATTTCTTGTAGGCTGCAGAATGTTGGATTGAGTTTTTTTGATCTATTTAGCCACTCTGTGTCTTAACTGGTGCATTTAGTCCATTGACATTGAGAGAAAGAATTGTCCTGGGAGTTAGTGCCATCTTTATATTGAAGTTTGGTGTGTCTGTTGCTCAATCTTTTCTTAAAGTCGGCTGATCATTTTTTCTTTTAAGAATGATTTTGAGTCTGTAAATTTCCTGAGCTGTTGTTTGTCTGTGAATCCATATATTGTTCTTTTAAACCTGAAAGTGAGTTTTGCTGGGAGCAGTATACTAGGCAAAGCATTCATTTCATTGAGTTTTGTCTCTATGTCCCACCTTCTGGCCTTGAGGTGTTCTGGTGACAGGTCTTCAGTAAATCTCAAGGATGTTCCCTTGAATGTAATTTCTCTTTTTGATCGTGCTGCTTTCAGAATTCTGTCTCTATTTGTGGGATTTGTCATTGTGACTAGGATGTGTCTTGGGTTGGTTTTTCTGGGGTCTCTTTAGTTGGTACTCTTCGCAAGGTCCTAGTGTTTCTTATGCTAAGTTACAAAAGAACTGAATGAAGAATAGAGTATCATATCTGTATCTTACCTTGTCATTCAGAAGTGGAAATAATTAGAATTTATTTAATAAAAGGAATGGGTTCTTCTTGTTATATCAAAAACTATAGTTAATGGTAATTTAGGATCTGCAATTAATTACCAAACAAGTTTGCATAGGACAATGATTTTCTTCCTTCATCTCCTTGCAATTTTTGGTTTATTTTTTGTCATAGCTATTATGGTTATATATATTTTAATTACGGAGAGGGATTATAGATAAGGGTACTATTGAAGGAGAAATTCGAACTAGAAATTGCTTTCTCTTGAATGGAGAGTGACCATCATTGAATTCATGTTAAGATACTGTATAAAATCTTAATCCCTCTGGGATTCAAGAATAAATTTTATAACAGGGAAAGAAAAGTATTCCTTTCTTTTTCTTAACACTTTTTCTTTTCAATGCTATCAACATTTTCAAAGCAAAATTAAATTCCAAACTCCATTTGGTATTATTTGACTAGTGGGACAAATATTTCATGTGGTAGACAGCCATTGTAGGAATGATTATAATAATGATGATTAAATAGCTGATATTTACTAAACATTTATTTGCACCAAGTCTATTATCAAAAGAATCGGGAACAGGCACTCAAATCAAAGCACCCATTATAAAGATCTTTATAGCACCCTTCAAAGCCTTACCTATAGTAGAACAAAAGTATAAAAAAAGGTATCAACAACCCAAATGTTGATCAACAGAAGAATGGATACACAATTATCCTATGTATGTAGAATAAACTGTTAATGAATATTAAGAAATAAAACTCAGGGGCCGGAGAGGTGGCGCTAGAGGTAAGGTGTCTGCCTTGCAAGCGTTAGCCAAGGAAGGACCACGGTTTGATCCCTCGGCATCTCGTATGGTCCCCCCGAGCCAGGGGCGATTTCTGAGTGCTTAGCCAGAAGTAATCCCTGAGCATCAAACGGGTGGCCCCAAAAAACAAACAAACAAAAGAAATAAAACAGAAATGCCTTTTATGATGTGTATGGACAAAAGGATAAGTATTGTGGTATTCTTTTTCTATGACCTACTTAAAGTAATAAAATTTTAGAAGTAGAAAATAGAATAAATTAGCAGGCTCTGGAGAAGTATGGAAAGTTAATCATTTAATAAGTATAATGTTTCTGTATGGAATAAATTTTTAAAGCCCTGGAGATAAATGGGAATAATTTTAAAATTATTTTTAAAGCTCTGGAGACAAACGGTAGAGATCACCACATGGCTTTGTGAATTACTTAATGCCACTGAAATATATCCTTACAATGGTTATAATGATAAGTTTTATAATAATAAGTTTTATAATAATAAAATGCATAGATATAAATTCTAAAATTCTATTCTGATAATTACCTTTGAGGAGATAAAACGAGGGATGAAATATGTACATATTATACTTAATTAGCCTCAAGATCCACAAATAAAGATCTAGGTATATACATGCAGCATTATATAACATATATATAATATATATAAAGAGATTATTATGTATGTATTAAATGTAACAAGGTAAACTTTTCAAATAAAAATATCACTAAAGCATTATAGAAGTAAAGGAATGAAGATTTGATAGAAAAATTCTATAGTTTATTTAAGTATGGAAAAATATGATTACAAAATTTTGAGTTATTCTCTGAGTGGTAGATTTGGGATGATTTTAAAATCATCCTCCATGATAATTTTCTGTACTAGTTCATTTTTAAACAAAGACTATTTTAAACAAAAATAGAATTCTGTTAAAATACATGTTTATCACTTTTTCACACTAATTAAGGAGGGTTAGGCCCTTGATACTTCCACAATAGATGTTTTCTGTATTTCCGTTTCCATGGCAACAATAATACTTGGGAGTAAATCAGATACAGTTTTAAAAGAGATACATACCTTGAAAAGTGGTGATATGTCTTTTTCACTCAAAAGAAGACTTAAAATATTATTGCAACATTCAAGAACCATGAACTATAAATAAAAAGACAATACATAAAGTTGAGATTTTTGATAAAATATATTAACTTAATAATAAACTTTTTCATTTGTCTTTTATTACATCAGTACTGAACCCTAATTTTCAGGGTTAAACTTCAAAAAAATTGAGACTCTAAGCCCCTATGTAATCAAGGTAATCTGAAAATATAGAGGATGATTATAAAAGATGAGTGTTTTTGAGGGGGCGACATCCAGAAGTGCTCAGGTTTCATTTTTGTGCTGTGCTCAGGGAACACTTCTAGCTGGGATTGGCTTCCTGGAGACTTGTGAAATGTAGGCTCAGACTCAAGTTCTATTTCCTGCCCACAAAGCTTTGCTTCCAGTTGTTGGCTTCATATGTGTTTATAGTCTGCCAAATGCTACTAAGCATCAAGTGTACTTTACATAACTCAGTCTAAGTAGTTTTTTCTTGACTTTCAACAGAAGGTATCAGCTATAAAGCTGTGAGGTATCAAAAGCCATGTGCCTATATGTTATCAAAATATTGTAGGTATCCAACAATTTGCTTTTATGGTGATATAAACGTATGCATTTACTTTTATGTGAAAATATGAAAAGTATTTTAAGTGATAATTAACATTTTAAGTGCTAACTGACCAATTAACTGATGCATTTATTTTAAAGTAATAACTGATAAATACTGGTTAAAAATCTTAAAATAAAGAACAATTGAAAAGATATTCCCAGATCATATTATACATATGATTTATTTATCTCTGAAAACAAGAAAGGTGGTGTGATTCAGTAGGAATCACTTACTCTTAAATTGTGAGACCTTTAATTCAAGAGCCAGCACTACAAAAATTAATTTTAATTCCATAAATCCAAACATGGAAAATATCAAGTTTTCAAGTTTCAAACTGCTAGTTTATTGAAATAAATTTTTCAAAATATGTTTAGGCATTTTATTCATTGCTATAGGACAAAAAGATGAATAAACTCTATTCTCACAAAGCTAACAATAACTGAGAAAAAGAAATGTAATGATAATTAAATAAATATCGCTATAATTTGGATAGTTTCTGGGTATTTCTGTGATGGTATAGAAGCTTAGATATGTCATCAAATAATTACATGTTTAGCTGGAAAAACTCCAAGAGAAAAAATCATTTGAACTGAGCCTTGAAAGGATAGAAGGATTTTCACCATCAAAGAATAGGGACATGTATTTTCAGTCAAGTGAGAAATAAAACTGGGTATTAAGGACTAGAAGAAATGATAAGGAGCTGATCAGAACAAGAAGTCAGCCAACTGCAGAGGAGTCAAATAAACAAAGAGTGATCAGAACACCCAACACTTGAGCCATTTTCTGTGATGAACTTTTCAGGTGTCTGGACCATTTACCAGACAGGAAAATATGCATTCACTCCTATATGTTTACAAATAAATATTCTGTCTACGGTATTTGTTTATATTTATGACTAAGTCTCTCAAATTGGTGAAAGCATGTTATCTTTCTTCATAAAAGGTTTCAATAACAGCCATGATAGGACACTGCCATGAATTCATCAAGGCTATCAAGCAAAGTGACACTGTCAACAACATTAATCACCTCACAGAACAGATGGGAATGGCAGTGCTACCTGATAAATGTCTTCCACTGCCTGTTTCAACATTGATCAAATGGACATCTCACCACAACATCCTCTTTCTTTGACATTCTTTGAGGCCAAGCATACATACAGCTTAAATTAGCTGCTTCCATACCGGGCAGGGAAAGATTGCACATGACCTTGCAGCAAAAGAAATGAAGATAGGGCAACAGTGAGCTCCTCTATCCCTGTCAGAAGGTCACTGGAGATGTGCTGCCCTGGCCAGGAGACTAAGAGGCACTGGCTTTAGCCGTAGCTCTGCTGTATTTTCCCTTTTATGAAGCAGCATGTAAGGAATGGCTTTCTGAGTGATTCAAAAACACCAAAGCCAACTCTTTGAATTGAAATGATCATCATCTTTCACCTGTAGTACAAAATGCAGTGCAGGTGAAGGAGACTTGCTAAAATCCATCCTTTCAACTCAAGCCTCTTTCATCCTTCACTGACATGCCAGGAAGGGCTGTTTTAATGAATTGTAGGGTAAATCATGAGAAATCCTACAGGAAAAGTGTCATTCTCACTCTCCTACACACCCTCAACTCAGCACTACTTTCCTAGGACTCTTTCCTATAGAGCAAAGCTGATTCATTTATTCCATCATTGGAGAACTCAAAGTGTCTATGATTGTGCATAGGCAACTCCTGTGACAGAAAAGAACCCCTTACGGAGTTTAGTGTACAGTAGGAAAAACAAAAGAGGCAAACTCTGACAGAAACATGCATAAGCTCAGAGAGGAGGAAGCATTCAATTTCATCCAATGCCCTCTCCACCCACTCTGAATTCCTGCCACACCAGGGCACGTGAATCACTGACTCGTGAATATAATGTTAAATTTCATGGCTGTTTGTCCAATTTCCTCCCCTCAATCTGGAATAAGTTCTCTCCATAGGTCTCCAACAAAAAGATTCACAAATAAGTACT
This sequence comes from Suncus etruscus, assembly GCF_024139225.1. Taxonomy (NCBI): domain Eukaryota; kingdom Metazoa; phylum Chordata; class Mammalia; order Eulipotyphla; family Soricidae; genus Suncus; species Suncus etruscus. The sequence goes on along the minus strand of NC_064858.1, from coordinate 51,479,509 downwards.
GAAGAAGCACTATACTTCAGCATCTGGGAGGATGTTAGAGACAAAATGATGAAGACTCCTGAGCATAGCTTTTCATTGTCAAGAGGACATACAAAAATAAAATTGGCGGGCTGGAAAGATAGCACAGCAGTAGAGTTTTTGCCTGCACATGGCTGACCCAGGACTTATGGTGGTTCGATTCCCAACATCCCATATGGTTCCCTGAGCCAGCCAGGGGTGATTTCTGAGCGCAGATCCAGAGTTAATCCCTAAGCATCGCTAGGTGTGACCCCAAAAAACCAAAATCAAAACAAAATAATAAAATTGGTAAAATAATAATATAAATAAATAATAAAAATAATAATATAATAATAAGAGTAAGGAGATTTTAAAATAATGGCTTTCAGACTCCAAGGGGCTATATAATGCATTATGAGAGGTGCAGGTATGTACAGAGTTGAATTCAACTTTCTCTCATACTATACACACATCCTATATGAGATTGCTTTAAATAATAAATTAGAATCATGTGCACCTTTAGCCTGAATGCTGAGAAGAAGGAATTTCAGTAACCATACTCTACTGTATAGGTCAGGACTCAGATGGTGGGGGCTTAAAGAAAATGACAAGAGACCATAATAAATAGATTGAATTACATCATAAACAGCTGAGTCAGAGTAGGAAGGTGAGAAGAAATAAAACACCCTAGGTCAACCGAATTGGTGAGAATTTTTTAGGTGTTTGGGCCAAATAAAATTGATACTGGGAAGCTACTGTGAATGTCAGAGACATGCTGAAAACTGGGAAAATAATATTTTTTAAATAATATCAGACTCCATAAATAAAGAGTTAAATGATTTTCCATGATTTGGAATATCAGCAATCACATATGTTGAGATTGGGCGACAAGCAGACTGAGTGCTTGTAGTGCTTTCTGGATATCATGGTTATGTACCCTCCTGCATATTCAGAATGTCCTCGTCTCCTAAACATGGATAGTATTTGTTTGTTAAGCAAAACCATACTGATGTACCCTAAAACCATCTTAAATTATATATATTTTGGAAATTCTTGATTTACTTCAGAATACATTGACTTGGAAGCTAAAGGGAAAAAAGAAAGGAATTAGAAAGAACAAGTGTTACTACCTTCCACATTGATTGCAGGTACATTTTCTGCATGGACTCTTGTATTCAATAACCCACAAAATGTATATATGTGATAAAAATTTCTATGACAGAGGTTATAAAAATCTATCAAAATTAATCTCTTCAAGTGTCCAAGTTCACTTCTAATTAGCTCCAAGTAAAGGTTGTCATGACAATAACTGGCAAATTTAGTCAATGGTGTTTATCTGCTATAACCTCAATTCTAGCCTTTTCTTCTTTTGTAAAGTGCTAGTTAGTATAATACTTGTGGTGGTGGAGGTGGGTATTTGACTCTGTTCCTTTCATCCCTCAGCCTCCAAATATTATTAACTACTTTTTCAATTTTCCTAAAAAAGTAAGGGGGTTTCTTCAATTTGTTGACAAATCTCTTGTCTAGAGCCAACAGAGTTTAAACAAACTTTAAAAATTCCAACTTGAGACTGAAAATAGAGTTTCTAAGTCAGAGAATAAAATTATAGAAGCAAATATGAGGACAGAAAGAGGTTTGTTCCACTTGGTGACTTCTCCATTCACATATATATACATACATACTCAGATACACCACAGATACACAAGTCAGTCACAAATGCTATATAGATGTTCAAGTGGTCAAGTGCATGTCTGGCACAAGTAAGATCCTGTGTTTGGCCCTGGTGCCACATGCCACCCCTTTCAACCTGGCAAGGTGTAGCCTCCACAACAAATTTCTGTTTATTTGGGGACCACAGCTGGCTGTGCTCAGGGCTTACATACTCCTGGCTCTGTATTCAGGGATCACTCCTGGCTGAACTTAGGGACCCAAAAATATTCCTTTAAGCCAGACACAAATATCAGTTGATGCAATTTATAAAAAAAATTTTTTCTCCTCCACTAACATTCCAATGTGTCCTATCCGGACTGATCTCTGATTATAACATTGCCAACTTCTTGTCTTAGTTGTTGGCTTCTTGTACTAAATCTGATGATACACTGCCAGCCACAGGGAAATGTTGATCATTCTCATTCCAACTAAGACACACAGATCTTCAGTTGAGAGTCGAATTTGAATAAATCACTTTCAAATATGAGAGGGAATATAAGACCAGGAAATGCAAAGTGACTCATGCTAGGTAGAAATGCTAAGTGGTGGAAAATCTACGAAAATATGCCTGCCCAGTGGGGCCCGACCATAAGAAATTGTGAGTGCTGCCTGTATGTGTCCTGTCGTCTGAACCTCTTGGGAGTGGGTCAAAAATAGGCTCCAACAGAGCACGGCCAATGCCATTGCAACAAGAAGAAAAAAATCACACTAAGAACTTGCTGGATTATTGAAGCCCAGCATTTCTCCCCAGACTGTCTTCTCTGCTGTATGCTCGGGCCTAAGATTTGATCCTGTGTGAGGCTTCATCCACAGAGGACAACCCTTCCTTGGAGGCATGTCAACCCATCCATAAAGGGCAGAGCCAGAGGGACGTGTCCGCATATATCATTTAGCCAATGAATATCACCACAACACATAGAAAAACCCACAATACAAGTGTGACAATGGAGAAACAATGCAGGCCAGCATCAGACATAGAGAATGAAGATGACAGTTCTGATGACCAGAAAGCAACCAACTAATTAATCAATCTCTTAGATAAGGAGTTTAGACAAGCAATATGGAAGATGCTCAAAGAACTCAAAGAAACCATGGATCGAGTTGAACAGAACACTAATAAGAACCAAAACAGAAATCACAAAACTCCAAACTGAAATAACAGGTCAAATAACATGCCTGAAAAACTCAGTAAATGAATTGAATGACAAAATGGATAAGCTCTACACCAGGGTAACAGAAGCTGAGAATAAAATTGGTGCTGTGGAAGATGAGATAAATAACAACTCCATACAGCCAGAGAGAGTGGAAAAAAACTTAAAGAAAATGAACAGACAATGGAAAAATTAGTCAAAGAATGGGAACAGATGAAAATAGAAGTTTATGATAAGCTCAACAGAAACAACTTAAAAATCATTGGAGTCTCAGAAACCCAGAAAGAAAATTTCCAGGAAGAATCAACAGTCAAGAACATCATTAAAGAGAAACTTCCAGAGCTAAAGAATATATGCAATCAAATCCTGCATGCTCGAAGAGTACCAACCAAAAGACACCCCAGAAAAAATACCCCAAGACACATCCTAGTCACAATGACAAATCCCACAGATAAAGACAGAATTCTAAAACAGCAAGATCAAAAAGGGAAATTACATTCGAGGGAGCATCCTTGAGATTTACAGCAGACCTGTCACCAGAAACATTCAAGGACAGACAGCAGTGGTGGGACATAGTGAAAAACCTCAATGAAATGAATGCTTCACCTAGAAAACTGTACCCAGCAAAACTCACTTTCCAGTTTGATGGAAGAATACATGATTTCACAGACATAAAACAGCTCAGAAACTTTACAGACTCAAAACCAGTCTTAAGAGAAAAACTTAAAGACTTAATTTAAGACAATACTGACCAAAAGACACACTAAGTTTCGATATAAAGATGGCACTAACTCCCAGGACAATTCTTTCTCTCAATGTCAAAGGACTAAATGCACCAGTTAAGAGAGAGAGAGAGTGGCTAAAGGGCTCAAAAAACTCAATCCAACCTTCTGCTGCCTACAAGAAAAGCACCTGAATAGTCAGAACAAAAAAAGACTCAAAATAAAAGGTTGGAGGAAAATGATCTAAGCAAACAACACACATAAAAACGCTGGAGTGGCCATACTAATATCAGATGATGCAAACTTTATACTCAGGAAGATTGTAAGGGGCAGAGATGGACATATTAATCAAGGGGTATGTAGAGCAGGAAGAAATCACTCTCCTAAACATATATGCACCAAATGAGGGGCCAGCAAAATATTTAAAACAATTGTTGACAAATCTGAAAAATAATATCAATAACAACAGAATAATTGTGGGAGACCTCAACATGGCTTTGTCAATACTGGATAGGTCAACCAGACTGAAACCCAACAAGTATATAATAGACCTGAGAAGAGAAATGGAAGAAAGAGGCCTAGTGGATACATATAGGACACTCCATCCCCAGAAACCTGGATACACATTCTTCTCCAATGTACATGGGACATTCTCCAGGATAGACTACATGCTGGCACATAAAACATACCTCCATAATATCAAGAGGATAGAAATTTTTCAGGCTACCTTCGCTGACCACAAGGCTATGAAATTATATGTGAGTTCTAAAGGACACAGAAGAAAAACTTTAATACCTGGAAGTTAAACAGCCTCATACTCAATAACCAGTGGGTATGAGATGAAATCAAAGAGGAAATCAAAACTTTACTGGAAACAAATGATAATAAAACACAAACTATCAGATATTATGGGACACAGCAAAAGCAGTACTGAGAAGAAAATTTATAGCTTTGCAAACACACATCAGGAAGGAAGAAGGGGCATACCTGAGTAGCTTAATGACGCTGCTCATAGAACTAGAAAGTGCTCAGCAAAAGGATCCAAAAGTAGGGAGACAGAAGGAAATAACAAAGCTGAGAGCATAAATCAACGAAGTGGAAACCCAAAAAAACAATCCGAAAGATCAACAAAAGCAGAAGTTGGTTCTTTGAAAAAATAAACAAGATTGATAGACCACTGGGAAAACTAGCAAGAAAGAGAGAGAGAAATTTGATAACTCATATTAGGAATGAAAAAGAAGAGATCACTACTGATATGGCAGAGATTTAAAGGGTAATCAAAAACTACTTTGAGAAACTCTATGCCACTAACAATGAGAACCTGGAAGAAATGGATAAATTCTTGGACGCTTATAATCTTCCACGGTTGAATGAAGAGGATGCAGCATATCTAATCACCTCCATCACTACTGATGAAATTAAAACGGTAATCAAATGTCTACTCAAAAAAAAAGCCCAGGCCCAAATGGATTCACTAACAAATTCTTTCAAACTTTCCAAGAGGAACTACTACCAATCCTGGCAAGATTCTTTCATGAAATCGAAATAACAGGAACACTTCCAAATAGCTTTTATGAAGCCAACATCACCTTGATACCTAAACCAGACAGAGACGCTACCAAAAAAGAAAATTACAGACCAACATCGCTGATGAATGCAGATGCGAAGATCCTCAACAAAATCCTGGCAAATAGGATTCAATGCCTCATTAAGAAGATCATCCACTATAATCAAGTAGGTTTCATCCCAGGAATGCAAGGATGGTTTAACATCTGTAAATCTATCAACATAATACACAACATCAACAACAAGAAAAATAAAAATCACATGTTTATATCAATAGATGCAGAGAAAGCATTTGATAAGGTCCAACACCCATTCTTGATCAAAAATCTCAGCAAGATGGGAATGAAAGGAACATTTCTCAATATACTTAAGGCCATCTACCACAAGCCAGAAGCAAATATTATTTTCAATGGAGAAAAACTGAAAGTCTTCCCTCTAAATTCTGGCACAGACAAGGCTGTCTTCTCTCACCACTCCTATTCAACATAGCACTGGAAGTACTCGCTATAGCGATTAGGCAGGAAAAAAATTTCAAGGGAGTCCAGATAGGAAAGGAAGAAGTCAAGCTCTCTCTGTTTGTAGATGACATGATACTCTACTTAGAAAACCCTAAAGACTCTACCAAAAAGCTTCTAGAAACAATAGACTCATATAGCAAGGTGGCGGGCTACAAAATTAACACACAAATATCAATGGCCTTTCTATACACTAATAGTAATAAGGAAGAAATGGACATTAAAAAAATAACCCCATTCTCAATAGTGCCACACAAACTCAAATATCTTGGAATCAACTTGATTAAAAACATGAAGGACCTATACAAAGAAAACTATAAAACTTTGCTCCAAGAAATAAGAGAGGACATGCGGAAATGGAAACACATACCCTGCCCATGGATTAACAGGAGTAACATCATCAAAATGGCAATACTCCCCAAAACATTGTACAGATTTAATGCGATCCCTCTAAAGATACCCATGACATTCTTCAAAGAAGTGGATCAGGCACTTTTAAAATTTATTTGGAACAATAAGCACCCTAGAATAGCTAAAGCAATCATTGGAAATAAGTATATATGGAGGAATTACTTTCCCCAACTTTAAACTTTACTACAAAGCAATAGTTATCAAAACAGCATGATATGGGAATAAAGACAGGCTCTCAGATCAGTAGAATAGGCTTGAATACTCAGAAATTGTTCCCCAGACATACAATCACCTAATTTTTGATAAAGGAGCAAGAAATCCTAAATGAAGCAAAGAAAGCCTCTTCAACAAGTGGGGTTGACACAACTGGCTGGCTTCTTGCAAAAAAAATGAACTTAGGCCCCCAGCTAACATGATGTACGTAGGTTAAATCCAAATGGATTAAAGACCTCGATATCAGACCCAAAACCATAAGTTATAAAGAACAACACGTAGGCAAAACATTCCAGGACATTGAGACTACAGGCATATTCAAGGAGGAAACTGCACTCTCCAAGTAAGTGAAAGCAGAGATTAACAGATGGGAATATATTAAGCTGAGAAACTTCTGCACCTCAAAGGAAATAGTGCCCAGGATACAAGAGCCCCCCACTGAGTGGGAGAAACTGTTCACTCAATACCCATCAGATAAGAGGCTAATCTCCAAATTATACAAGGCACTGACAGAACTTTACAAGAAAAAAAAATCTAATCCCATCAAAAAATGGGGAGAAGAAATGGACAGACACTGTGACAAAGAAGAAATACAAATGGCCAAAAACTCATGAAAAAATGCTCCACATCACTAATCATCAGGGAGATGCAAATCAAAACAACTATGAGGTACCACCTCACACCCCAGAGATTCGCACACATCACAAAGAATGAGAACAAGCAGTGTTGGTGGGGATATGGAGAGAAAGGAACTCTTATCCACTGCTGGTGGAAATGCCGCCTAGTTCAACCTTTATGGAAAGTGATATGGAGATTCCTCCAAAAACTTGAAATCGAGCTCCCATATGATCCAGCTATACCACTCCTAGGAATATACCCTAGGAACACAAAAATACAATACAAAAATCCCTTCCTTACACCTATATTCATTGCAGCACTATTTACCATAGCAAGACTCTGGAAACAACCAAGATGCCCTTCAACAGACGAATGGCCAAAGAAACTGTGGTACATATACACAATGGAATATTATGCAGCTGTCAGGAGAGATGAAGTCATGAAATTTTCCTATACATGGATGTACATGGAATCTTTTATGCTGAGTGAAATAAGTCAGAGAGAGAGAGAGAGAGAGAGAGAGAGAGAGAAATGCAGAATGGCCTCACTCATCTATGGGTTTAAAAAAATGTAAGACATTCTTGCAATAATAATTTTCAGACACAAAAGAGAAAAGAGCTGGAAGTTCCAGCTCACCTCATGAAGCTCACCACAAAGAGTGATGAGTTTAGTTAGAGAAATAACTATGTTTTGAACTGTCCTAATAATGAGAATGTATGAGGAAAATGGAAAGCCTGTCTAGAGTACAGGCGGGGGTTGAGTGGGGAGGAGGGAGATTTGGGACATTGGTGATGGGAATGTTGCACTGGTGATGGGTGGTGTTCTTTACATGACTGATCCCAAACACAATCATATATGTAATCAAGGTGTTTAAATAAAATAAAATATATTAAAAAATTTTAAAAAAGCTAAGTGGCCAAGCACTACTAAGAAGCTCTCACACAATTCTCATTCTCCTGCCTCATACAATCCAAAGAAAATCAGACTCAGGAGAAATGATAATTTTCTACATATGACCTCTTTTGTAGTAGGTTCAGGGACAGAGAAGATCAACAAGGAATATTTGAGCTCATGGTTCTAAGACATCAACCTAATCAGTTTGTTCTATCCCTGAAACATGGTGATCACAAGTGATCTAAAAAGAGGTACAAAAAAGAAAACAAGGGCTGAGTTCCTCTTGATAATATATGTAAAATGGCAGCCAAGTACTTCATGAAAAAATATTTATAATCAGAAGAATTCCAGAGATTGGTTACTGGGAGATTGATTATAGTGATTTACATATCATTAAAATCATTAAGTGTCTGGTAATTCATGTTGCAACATCTGAGGACACTTGGAAGGACCTTCAGCCAAAATTGTAAGACATCACTTCTATGATAAATGCAAGCACAGGGCAGAGGAGACAGAAATGCTAGAAAGTGGCATTTTGCAAAGGCTAACTGTTCTTGCCTGATGAATCCTCTTACTGCTGAGCTTGTTGCTTTCACAATAATGAAAAATGCATGCGCTCACTCTTCTGGTAAATTCAGACTGAAAATGCCAACACTTGTTTCTTTCAGGATATATTCTGAAAATCAAGAGCATTGCCAATTTCCATGCCATTTCATGATTTGAGTGTGTTTATGAGTAAAATTAAAAAGCCAACAAAAAGCCATGCTGATAATATTCTAAAGAAGTAAAAAGTTTTTGGTTATTGGTAACCAATTTAATATTAATCTAGCACAAATTTTTTTTAGAATAACAAGATTCAGTAGACTGAAAAAAAAGCAGGGTTAGAATAGTGTGGGAAAGCTTTCAGATAAATAAAAGAAATAGGACCTATGTGGCTGGGAATTTAATCAGGAAAGAAGCATAGAAAGTGTCCCGAATTAGAACTGTGTTGCATGCATTGGGAACAACCAGTCTTTCACTAAAGCAACAGGATATAAGTTTTTAGAAGAAAGGAACTGAGCTGTAATAGTATTAACTGCTCTTTGCTTCAGTAAGCAGCAAACCAATATGCCAGAGTAATCTTAATGTGCTATACCACATAATGTAGGTATGTAGTAACTATAACATTTAGGTGTGTGCAATTATACTCTATAACATTTAGACAATGGCCAAATCACCTACCAACATTTATTGAGTATAACCCTGTTGTTAAGCAACATAACTGTATTTGATATGTTGAAGCCTAAATAAAAATATCAATGGATAAATATACCAAAGACCTGAAAGATAATGAGAAAATGGGAGAAAACACATTAAAAATCATATCATACAAGAAAGGAAAGTAACCATAGCACAATACCCAATTCAGCACTGATCAACATTTATAAACAATATAGATAAAAATATTTAGAAGGGCTGGAGAGATAGTATGGAGGTAGGGCATTAGCCTTGCATGCAGCAGGATGGTGGTTCAAATCCCAGCATCCCATATGGTCCCTGAGCCCTGCCAGGAGCGATTTCTGAGCAGAGAGCCAGTAATAACCCCTGAGTGCTGCTGGGTGTGACCTAAAAACTAAAAAAAAAAAAAAAGATTGTCAAATCTCACTTAAAACATGATCTCTTGGGCCCGGAAAGATAGCACAGCAGTGTTTGCCTTGCAACCAGCCGCTCCAGGGCCAAAGGTGGTTGGTTTGAATCCCGGTGTCCCATATGGTCCCCCGTGCCTGCCAGGAGCTATTTCTGAGCAGACAGCCAGGAGTAACTCCTGAACACCGCCAGGTATGGCCAAAAACAAACACACACACACACACACACACACACAAAACATGATTTCTTATTGGTGCCAGAGAGGTGGCACTAGAGGCAAGGCATCTGCCTTGCAAGCACTAGCCTAGGACGAACTGTGGTTAGATCCCCACAAGACCCATTTGGTCCCCCCAAGGCAGATGATTTCTGAGCGTCAAATGGGTGTGGCCCAAAAAACAAACCAAAAAAATATTTAGAATATTTAGAAGGGCTGGGATAAGAAGTTGTCAAAAAATAAGTAGCTCAGTTCCTTTTATACCATAATTAAATTGGTAGATGGTACCTAAAATTGATATAATATATATAAATTATGCCAAGAGCGATTTCTGAGCAGAGAGCCAGTAGTAACCCCTGAGTGCTGCTGGGGTTGACTACCTTAACAGCGTAGTTAATATTTCTGCATTTCTTTCTTTCAATCTGGTAGCAAAAAGCACATGCCCTAGTTGATCAATGTAGTATCATTGGAAGGGATATAATAAAAAATGTTAAGAGTCAACATTTTATTTGCTATATTGTACCAGGAATTAAAATACAAGTGGAAATTCAAAGAGGAAATGAGTAGGTGAAAAGATGTATTCCCTCCCACTAATTCCTATAAAGGAATGAAGAATGTCTACTATATTCTTGAAGGAGTGACACTTCATCTTCTTTTGTATCCATCACTAACATAAATTCAGAAGAAGGAAGTGGCATTTTTGATTGCTGAGTTTGGGGAAAGCCACAGATCTAGTGTCAGCCCCTTTTTGGTTATTTTTACTGCCTATATTTTGGAGACACCATGCCTATAATTTCTTATCCTCTATGCCATAAGCTTGAGGGTAGGAGAGATACAAGGGAGTATAGATGCTCAATGATCACCCAGATATGACAGATAACTGAGTGTCTAAATTGGCAATAGTCATAAATTTGTTTCTCTTTTTGTCTTCACAACTTCATTTGGCTATAGGTCTAAAGCCATGTTCTCCAATCAGCTCTATCAGTAATGATGCTGATATTTTCTTCTCCAACTCTTGTATTGCATTGCTCAATGGTTTCAAAACTTAGGTAAGGTGGAAGTAGCATGATCTCAAACAAATCACAAATATGATTACAAAGCCATTAAACTGTGTGATAAGATTAATCATCTTTGGTTTGTTTGAATAATAAAATGCCTGGAGTATGCTTATGTGTATTTTTCAGTTTCTCTCCCTATTTGAGTAATTAATATGCTAAGATAATCAAGTTGAAATAAAATCAATGCTATTCTGCTGCTTTTGAAGACTCACAGTTGTATCAGCATAGTGTCTCGAGACAGGCTCTATTTACATTGCCTATAAGATTTAGATAATTGCTCTATTTGGAAGGGCTTTGAAGGAAGTATCAATGATGTCTTTAAAACAGAGGGAGCCTTTAATCAACCAAGGGCCATTTGGATATTTATAAATTCATTTGTGGGCTATATAGTACAGGCAGACAGGATAGAGACAGCCAACGAGAAGCATGTACCAGGCCCAAGTCACATGACTTCACATGCTTTCCCATCCCTGATCTAAAAGTTGGGTAATATCTGGTATTCTGAATAGAGAAGACAGCAGGAAGATAAACCACACAATTATGATAAGCTTGTTCACATGTAGTTGTTGATTAAAAAAGTTAAAAAGATAATTTAAATAATTATAATGTACTGCACCCAACAAATAGCATATTTTCCATTACTGTGTGACTTACTTCTATATCTTTATCAATTGGTTTCACATCCATTACTTTTTCAGATTTATTTTCATCTGACATAATTTCAGAACTTGCTGGCAATGAAATTTCAGCAATTTGTGCAAGATTAGATAGTTTCTCATGAACTGAAATAACTCTAAAAAATAAAGATATTTCATTTGAAAAGTTAAAAAAGGCATTTATTTATTTGCTCCCAAAATCAATAATAGTCATAAAGTCAGTTCTCTGCTTATGTCACACTTAATACTCAAGATTTTTAGTAGCTCCAAGTACTCAGGGCCACTCAGGTGCTGGGAATTTGAACTTGAGGCCTAGTACATACAAGGCATGCTCTTCAGCCTTTCAAGCTATCTCTCCTACATACATCTTAATGCCATGTAATAAATGGCTGGCTGAAGATAATAGCAGTGATGAGTTATTTCTGTCTCTAAAGGGCCACTAAATGAACCTATAATGATGAAATGTATTGTATAGTGGCTAAGAACAAGCAAGCAGGCAAGCAAGGAAAAAAGGGGAAAAATAAGAGATAAAAGAGAGAAGGAAGAAAGAGAAAGAAAGAGAGGTAGAAAGAAAAAAGAGAAAGAAAAGAAAGAAAAAGATGAAGAGAGAAAGAAAAAAGAAGATAGAGAAAAACAAGAAAAAGAAAGAAAGAAAGAAAGAAAGAAAGAAAGAAAGAAAGAAAGAAAGAAAGAAAGAAAGAAAGAAAGAAAGAAAGAAAGAAAGAAAGAAAGAAAGAAAGAAAAAGAAAGGAAGGAAGGAAGGAAGGAAGGAAGGAAGGAAGGAAGGAAGGAAGGAAGGAAGGAAGGAAGGAAAAAAGGAAGGAAGGAAGAAAGAAAGAAAGGAAGGAAGGAAGAAAGAAAGAGAAAGAATAATGAGGAGGGAGAGGACATGGTGGCAAAATAGAAAATTTCATGACTCTAAACTACAGTACTTATAGGGACAGTACTTGTGTGCATAAGCCAGGGTGCAGGGGTCTCCATCTGATAAGTAAGGGAAATTAAATGAAGGAGCAATAATCCCCTGAAGAAAACTGACACCAGAGTCCTATTCAGAAATGTTATGTTCTCTATCACCCTCTTACTTTGCCTTCTCAAAGATAGTCAACAAGAACAATTCCTCACAAATGGATCCTGTCCTCTCCATCATTGCATCACCAAGGAAACCTCCTTGAGTAAGAGACAAATAGCAGTTTTATCAAGACTCCAAGGGAGTCTCCAAGGGATATCTGATGAAAGGTTATTGGGTTCTCCACTGTTATGGTCTCACAGACAAGGGTTTTCTCTAATTTTAGAAACCTACAGTGACCAGACACACTGCAATTAGAAACTTTTGGAAATGAAAGAGGAATTGTAGAGCTAGGGATGTGACTTACTGATAAAGTGTATGTCTTGCATGTGAAGAGACCTGAGCACCCCGAGTCCACTCTCTACCTCATTCCCCAAGTCCCATAAAACTGATTACATTCTACTTTACAAATTCCAATTATTTTCATTATGTAGTTGGGGGGAAAAAAAGGCTGTCTTATTTCTGGATAATTTCTTAATTTTTGTTGGCTAATATGCTGGCATATGATCAATCTGTCTAGGCTTCCTTTTATTTCACTGAAGGATAAAAAAGAAAGAAATATCTGGCTGAATAATTAATTGAAAGTCAGCCAGCTCTTAAAACACCTCTTGTTTTATTCTCTTTCATGATGAGACTAAGTTCTTCTAAATGGACACTATGAAGCATGAACAAGATTCTCCCAGGGAAACCAGAAAATGGCCATTCTCTGTTGATTAAGTAGTTACTGAAAGCCTCTGGGACAAAAGGCTCTGTTGGACAGAAGTGATGTAAGTCATGAGACAACATGTGCACACTATGTCTTACAAAGTATATAGAAACTTGTGTGACTTGATCTTAATAACCCCAAATAGTGACTGAGGACGTAAATTCCATTTTAGAACTTTAGAAACAGAGGTTGAAATGATGTGGGCAATGAACTAAGTGGTGAAAACAAATTTAAATAAACCATTAAAAAGGTAAAAAAAAAATCCTAAGTATTGTGGTCAAAGAAATAGGAGAATAGAAAAGTCAGACATGAACCAAGTGAGCATCTTGATGGAGAGGAGGAAGAAAAGTGTTGAGGCAGAATAATCTAGCTTTAGGGAAAAGGAGAGGTGGTGTGTGTGGTTTACTTTGACAAGTCAATTTAAATGGGTTTTTAAGCACATTTCAAATCATGGGGTAAATAAGGCACAGGCAATGTTCTCATACTCTGCACATTTACAAAGTGTCAGGAATGGACCCTCAACAACTCTGGATATGATTTTGGTTCCCATTTGACTGTTGAAAACTCTTATTTAAAGGTGACAGGCTTGGGATTGCAAAGGTAGTAAGGACATTATTGACATTTAAATTAAAGCAGATTGGATATAGTGTCCATGGTCTTAACTACTAAAACACGATACTCATCTAAACAAATGGAAGAATTTTCCAAAAATATCTTCTACGAGTTCAACTGTGATTCATATTGCATATTTTGAAGCTGACTTTTCATTTGAAAAATATTAGCAAAGTGAGGAGCCAGAGTGGTGGCGCAAATGGTAAGGCGTCTGCCTTGAGCACGCTAGCCTAGGATGAATGGCGGTTTTATGCCTTGGCATTTCATATGGTCCCCCAAGCCAGGAGCAATTTCTGAGTGCATAGCCAGGAGTAACCCCTGAGCGTCACCAGGTGTGGCCAAAACAAAAACAAAAATATTAGCAAAACGAGCTGGAATTGCAGATAACCTTCCTCTACTTGCCTGTTCAGTGGAATCCAGAGAGAACCAACAAATGCATTGCTGTAAGTGGAATATTTCACATCTGAAATCTTCATGGGCTTTAGATTATATGCATACAACAACAGCACCTATAAGAAAATTACAAAGCAGATGAAACATGACATCAAATTTAACTTTGTCTCTACAGACACAGCATCAGTTCTGAAAATACATTAAATGTTAAATTTTTTTAGTTTTTCTTTGAAAGAGAAAAATAAGACATGAGTTTTTTTAAATTCATTTTAAAGAGAAATTATATAAATAAGAGTTGTGCAAAAGTCATGAAATAAAAAGTTTTTTGTACCAATGTTATATTATTTTTTGAAGAATAACATTTCTTGCTGCAGTTAAGTCTAAATTTCAGCCTTTGAAAGCTTCCTACAAGTTATAAATATATACCTGTTGATCAACCAATTTTATTTTTTATTTTTAAATATGCACTTTCTCCTTCCGAGGTTCTAGTTATCCTGCTGTTTCTTCTCTCCATTTATTCAATCCATACACAATTTTCAAGCCCTTACCTCTAGGATAAAACTTCCAATGACTCACACTCTAGCAATTTCCCTGCTTGTCTACATTCTCACAGTTCTTGGAATCAATCAGTCTGATAGTCATGGATACAGAGAAATTGATATTCACAGAACCTGAAAGACATTCTGAGGTTAGCATCTTATTTTAAACAGAAGCTAACAGAGGCCTGAGATCTTTGTGAAAGTGGACTAAAGACATGAATTTTAACTATGCATTTTTAAAAATGAAGTAGTTAGACAGAAAGGCAAATTTCTAAAATTATAAATCCACAAAGTCAGAAAGAGCAAGAGATGAATGAAAAAGGTATTCACAACACTCTTAGGAATAGAAAATACTTGGAAAAGTGTAGAGATTGAGCAGAAAAAGATACTGTTGGTAATTAGGTTCACATGGATTTTAAACATACATGACAAATAAGTGTTTCAAAAATATTTCTTTTTTGCTTCTTCTTTGAGTACAGATAATTAGAATTATTACCCTTCTTCATTTTCTCCTTTTTGCTGGCCAAACTTCTTCCATTTTTATCCTTGCTGAGGTTATTTCAGAAAAATTTTATGCTTTAGGGACATTGAATAAAAGAGGTAAATGGAAAAGCAAAAAATTGGGGCCAGAGAGATAGCATGGAGTAAGGTGTTTGCCTTTCATGAAGAAGGCTGGTGGTTCAAATCCCGGCATCCCATATGGTCCCCTGAGCCTGCCAGGAGCGATTTCTGAGCGTAGAGCCAGAAGTAACCCCTGAGTGCTGCCAGGTGTGACCCCAAAACCAGGCAAGAAAAAGATATCAAGGGAATTCAGATAGGAAAGGAAGAAGTCAAGCTCTCATTGTTTGCAGATGACATAATACTCTACTTAGAAAACCCTAAAGACTACCAAAAAGCTTCTAGAAACAATAGATTCATATAGCAAGGTGGCAGGCTACAAAATCAACCTACAGAAATCAATGGCCTTTTTATACACCAATAATGATAGGGAAGAGATGGAAGTCAGGAAGGCAACCCCATTCACAATAGTGCCACACAAACTCAAATATCTTGGAGTCAACTTGACCAAAGATGTGAAGGACCTATACAAAGAAAACTATAAAGCCCTGCTCCAAGAAATAAGAAAGGACACACAGAAATGGAAACACATATCCTGCTCATGGATTAGCAGGATTAACATCATTAAAATGGCAATACTCCCCCAAAGCATTATACAGATTTAATGCTATCCCCTTAAAAATACCCATGACATTCTTCAAAGAAGGGGATCAAACACTTATGAAGTTCATCTGGAACAATAAATACCCTCGAATAGCTAAAGCACTCCTAGGGAAAAGGAAAATGGGAGGCATTACTTTCCCCAACTTTAAACTGTACTACAAAGCAATAGTTATTAAATAGTTATTAAAACAGCATGGTTGGAATAAAGACAGACCCTCAGATAAGTGGAATAGGCTTGAGTTCTCAGAGAACATTCCCCAGACATACAATTACCTAATTTTTGACAAAGGAGCAAGAAATCCTAAGTGGAGCAGGGAAAATCTCTTCAACAAGTGGTGCTGGCAGAACTGGTTAGCCACTTGCAAAAAAGCGAACATAGACCCGCAGATAACATCATGTACGAAGATAAAATCCAAATAGATTAAAGACCTTGATATCAGACTGGATACCATAAGGTATATAGAACAACACGTCAGTAAAACACTCCATGACATTGAGACTAAAGGCATCTTCAAGGAGGAAACTGCACTTTCCAAACAAGTGGAAGCAGAGATTAACAGATGGGAATACATTAAACTGAGAAGCTTCTGCACCTCAAAAGAAATAGTGACCAGGATACAAGAGTCACTCACTGAGTGGGAGAAACTATTCACCCAACACCCTTCAGATAAGGGGCTAATATCCAAAATATACAGGGCACTGACAGAACTTTACAAGAAAAAAAAAACATCTAATCATATCAAAAAATGGGGAGAAGAAATGAATAGACACTTTGATAAAAAAGAAATACAAATGGCCAAAAGGCACATGAAAAAATGCTCCTTGTCACTAATCATCAGGGAGATGCAAATCAAAACAATGATGAGATACCACCTCACACCACAGAGATTGGCGCACATCACAAAGAATGAGAACAATCAGTGCTGGCGGGGATGTGGAGAGAAAGGAACTCTTATCCACTGCTGGTGGGAATGCCGCCTAGTACAGCCTCTATGGAAAGCGATATGGAGTTCCTTCAAAATCTGGAAATTGAGCTCCCATTTGACCCAGCTATTCCATTCCTAGGGATATACCCTAAGAACACAAGAATACAATACAAAAACCCCTTCCTCACACCTATATTTATTGCAGCACTATTCACAATAGCCAGGCTCTGGAAACAACCAAGATGCCCTTCAACAGACGAATGGCTAAAGAAACTGTGGTACATATACACAATGGAATATTATGCAGCCTTCAGGAGAGATGAAGTCATGAAATTTTCCTATACATGGATGTACATGGAATCTATCATGCTGAGTGAAATAAGTCAGAGGGAGAGAGAGAGAGACGCATAATAGTCTCACTCATCTATGGGTTTTAAGAAAAATAAAAGTCATTTTTGTAACATTCCTCAGAGACAATGAGAGGAGGGCTGCAACACCAGCTCACTCCATGAAGCTCACCACAAAGAGTGGTGAGTACAGCTATAGAAATAACTACACAGAGAACTACCATAATCAAGTGAATGAATGAGGGAACTGGAAAGCCTGTCTGGAGTACAGGTGGGGATGGGGTGGGATGGAAGGAGATTTG
This sequence comes from Suncus etruscus, assembly GCF_024139225.1. Taxonomy (NCBI): domain Eukaryota; kingdom Metazoa; phylum Chordata; class Mammalia; order Eulipotyphla; family Soricidae; genus Suncus; species Suncus etruscus. Next base: position 51,462,046 of record NC_064858.1, on the reverse strand, counting down.
GGACATTGGTGGTGGGAATGTTGCACTGGTGAAGGGGGGTGTTCTTTACATGACTGAAACCTAATCACAATCATTTATGTAATCAAGATGTTCAAATAAAGAAGGAAAAAAAAGAAAAAGAAAAGAAAAAATTATGTGAAACTCTAAATTATGAATAAGAGTAAGTTCCCTACCCAAACTTCTCCTTTCCAGAATGTTACAATCTGGGCAGACGCTGAAAAGAATTTCTCTTAGGAGAGACAAATATAAAAGACCTAAAGATACTGACATTTCATGATCTTTCAATGAAGTTTTGATTCTCGCAAATATCTTACAATGAAAAGATATTTACCAATAAGCCTAACCTGATCTACTTCTTAGTTCCTCCAAACATGATAGAATATCAGGATAAAAACCATGAAATATGAAATAAAAAGTCAGACCAAAATAAATATAAAACAGAACTTGGAAAATCAAATGTCAGATAGCAGAAAAAGCCCTCTATGAAACCATGATATCCTTAGAAGAAAGACAAACATATCTGTGAAGCAAGAGTACAGTACTATTAAAATGGAACAAAGAACAAGAAAGCCCTTTAAAATACTTAATCATGGTCAAAACTGATAGAAAAATGTTTGAAATATAAATTAAATACATTTTCCTAAAGTCAACCTGAAAAGAAGCATACGTAATAGTAGAGGAAAAAAGGAAACACAATTCAATGGTTTCAAAATTAGTGGATACTCCAGAAGATCTAAGTTAATAATAGATGCAAGCTTATCTTCAAAAAAAATTCTTATGAACTAAAGAAAATATTTTTCAGATTCTGTATACTTCTAATATTGGAAGTTAAAAAAGACCAGGGCCTTCAAAGTCTTGCCATTCAGTCAGATTTTTTTTAGAAAATGTGCATATCAATAATTTTCATCTGGAAGCTATTGGTATTATTTCTGTTTTCAAACCTGATTCCAAACATATTATTGACTACATGAACAAACTGAGAACTGAGCACAAAGACTCCATCACTGATAGACAACAGTTTTTGTGAGACCAAGCTATTTTTCTAAATTTAATGTTTCATAATTCAGAGATAAAGTGTGTCTTATTTAATCGAGTGTTTCCGGAAATTGTTCCTTAACATTGTGCCTCTTTTTTTTTCTTAACTATACTTTCTTTATTCTGCTATGCTTCATTCAGTTTTCCATGAATATACTTAAATGTGTTGAGCTCTTTGAGTAATCAAAACCTTCCAATATAAATTTTCTCTGGAAGAGAAAGATTTGTTCATCCACATCAAGGAGTAAGACAGTGAGATGCATGGGTCCCGGCAAATGAAGTTTAGCAGTGAAGCTAGAGGATAAATGAGCTCTGTAAGATGAAAGATATGACTCACAAGTGAGTCTGGTTTGTAACATATGAAGAAGATAATCTAATTCACTAATGCTTTGTTCTATTCCCAACTTATTCTTGCCCCTAAGGGATGTTTCATCTCTATTATCTTACATACCAAGGACTGGATTCTTGAAGAGACAATAATATACAAAGAGAGCATTGTCAATGTACCTTATTCATATAGCTTGTATACACCTAAGAATACTGTCTGTCCTTAAAATTGTTTTCAAGGTGATCTAGTATACAACAGAATAAAAAAAGAAATTTGGAAATGAAAAATAATGTAAAATAATATTGTCTTATATAAACAAACCATTCTAGGAATGAGTGAAAGAAGACCCTCTTCTAATACATGGAGATGACTGAGAACTTCCTCAACTTGATATTTTAAACTGTAATAAAACATTTGACATATCTCTCTCTAGATACATATGTATCACCTAATAAAGGCCTGATTGATTCATAGGCAGCTGAGTTCTACACGTGATATAAGAAAATAAACATTAAAAATTGAGAGACAGGGCTGGAGCAATAGCACAGTGGTAGGGTGTTTGCCTTGTATGCCACTGACCCGGAATGGATCCAGGTTCAATTCCTGGCATCCCATATATTCCCCCTTGCCTGCCAGGTGTGATTTATGAGTGAAGAGCCAGGAGTGACCCATGAGCACTGCCTGGTGTGGCCCCAAAATAAAGCAAACAAACAAACAAAAAAGAATTGAGAGACTTTGGTTTTCATTCCTAGATTTGTCACTTTTGACTGTGGCTTCATGATTTTATCCTAGTGACTTGACTTCATCTTAAGATGAGAACATTGAACAGTTGTTCAGTTAGACACTTCTCAGTTTCTAACTTGGGCTTAGGTGGCACTAAGAGAAGGAAGGGAGATTATCATATACACTACCAAAGGAGGAGCTTCTTGAGAATCATCATTGTAAGTAAAGGTTTATTAGCCACATTGGCCTAGATGAATGACTGTCAAACTTGAAGGCAGAAATTCCTTGAAGATATTACAAAAATGCATGCTTTTTTAAATTTTTATTTTGACCAAAGTGGATTACAAATCTTTTACAGTAATTTTTTAGGTACAAAGCAACATTCAAACAGGGGCATTCCCACCATCAATGTTGTCCTCCCACCACCCTTGTTCCCAGTATGCATCCCATGTCCCCCTACTTTACCCCCCTCAGTTGCTAGTATACGTGGTCCCCTCTGTGTCTAGCATGTTGTAGATTGGATATCAATTCTGTTGTCATTGGCTTTGGATTTGGTGTTTAAGTTTGATTATTTTTTAAATTTATACTTAATGTTCATACAACTTTCTGGTCTTGGTACCCTCCATTATTTACCCCCCTTAATTTGTGAGGCAGAACAAGTTGGTTCAACTTATGTGGTTCTGTTTGAAGTAAAGAAAAAAATAAAATAAAATGGGGCAAAAATAAAACAAGCAAAAAATGGGAATGAGTCCTTCTAGAGGCTATAAATATCCATTTAAGAGAAGAAAGAGAAAAAGGAAGAAAAACATAACAACAATACTAAATTTTTTTTTAAAAAATCATACAAAAAAAACTGGAAAAGCACCACATCAATAAAGATAACAACCACACAATAACCACAGTCCTGAAATAAAAACAAAACAAAGCACAAAAAAATAAAACCCCTGGGAAAAAATAAACAACAATAACAAAACCAAAAAAATTAATTTGTGCTTCTATTTTTTTCTTGCATAGACACAGTAAATATTGGGGAAATTAGAAAGGGAATTCCCTTGGCCTTAGAGATACAGAATTTCTCTGCCCTTAAAGTATACTGTTATGGGAATAACTACAGGCTCCATATATGTTCTTTTACTCTCCCCTAGGTCCTTTTGTGGTGTATGGAAACTTTCTGCTCCATCATGGATGATAAAAGCATGCCTCTATAGCTAGAGATCTTGGTATTTGCACAGGTCAAAGGATGGAACCTAGGATGGAGTCTTTCTTTATGGTTCTAGGAGTTCTGTTCCATCACTGTTGTTTTAATCAGTCTTCTGTAGTTGGTGGTCTTGGTTTTTGCCCTAATCCTAGGATGAAGCATAGGATAGAGTCTTATGTCTCACAAATATCTGCTCGGTTGCAGTTGTCTCAGTCACACCTCTGGAGTTAGAGATCTTGGTTGTTTTACAGATCATAGACCAAGACCTAGGGTCTTTTTTTTTTTTTATTGGTCCCAGGATAAGTTCTGCCCAGTCATGGTTATCACAGTCAGTCTTCTGTAGATATCGAAGTTGGCTTTTGCACCAATCAAAGGATGACATGTCTTCTGATTTAATCTTATGGTTAGGAGGTAAGGTAAGACAACCTGTTCTTAGACCAAGTTGTTGCCATTTCCTCATTGTGAGGATATTATATCAAAACCGGCACATGTTGGTGTCAAAGCAGTATTAAGAGTGTCCCAAGAGGGAGATTGGTTCCTGGAGCTGTTGCAGAGAACTGTGTCAGTTCTGTCTGAGATCTAGGGTTCAGGGTTGGAGGTCACCGTCTAACCACATGAAGTATAAATTGGGACCACATGACATATGTTCAAGGTGGGAGGTGCCCCTCTATTGTAAAGTATATGAGTTCTTATTCCTAGTAGATAAGAGCTTGTTTCTATACGTAAAATGTCCCCTTTTTTAGTATGCCTTTGCAAGAAGAAATGGTGATATATTATATTGCTGGTGAATTTAGGGGTGAGAGTATCAGGCTCCATTATCTCTGTGCCCTGGTTTGACCTGAGCTATTATCCCAGGCAAGACTTTTTCTTTTGTATCAAGCAGAACCAAGACAGTGGAGTTTCAGAAAAAAAAGTAAACAGAAACAAGAAAAATATATATAAATAAAAAAAATAAATAAAAATAACTTTAAAAAATATTAAGGGAACAAAGTGATGCAGGAGACTGATTACCTTATATTTGGGGATAAACAGGTTAAGAGGTATAGGTCTTAAACTTATAAAGGAAGTATAGGCTTCCCCATTGTCTTTTGAGATTTTCTCCTGGGGGTTTGGAATCCAGAGCACATTTTCATCACACACCCTGGTCTTGTTGAGATTGAGAAATGATTTGTGGCAGTAAGGCTCTGGTAGAGTTTTTGCACTAGAGAACTTTCTGGAGCTGAGTCTGGTATCAAACAACAGTCCACATTTGGACTGAAAATTGCATGTCTTGAATAAATGGGGGCAGAGTATGGACTGGAATTTTGCATTTCTTATTATTTTCTCCAACACACTGATACCCATCTACACTCTCAGTCACAAAGCCATTAGCTATTAGGTGCTGGTCTCTGATAACTAGGTAGCCCTCCCCAGGTCTCTGTAATAGGCTGCAATTTGGAGGCTTTACTTCAGGATTAGTCTCTCTAGTTTAATCACCTGATCAACAAGATGTAGAACCCAGAGCAATTTAGAGGAAAGTCCTGCTTTAGAGTTAAAGTTTTCCCAATGAACTTCTGTGATTATTATGACATAGACACTTTTCTAGAATTCTCTAACTCTGCCTTCAGTATCTTGTTAGGAGTAGACTTATCTTGACTATACAGCTGCTTTTATTAGGAGTATGAAGACCTCCAGAGAGAAGCACTGGCTCTATTTCCTCAGTCTTAAAACTGAATTCTTATGCTGAGCATATTATCTAAAGGAATCATTTCAGCTCTATCCAGCTTGATGATTTTCACTTGTCAAATGGAGTGTCAAATTGCAATGTTTTCCTGATCAGACATTTACAATTGGTCATGGCTGCCTCGGGTTGGACTGTCCAGCAGAACTCAGCAGCAGAGTTGAATCCCTTTAAATGATGTATCACACACTGACTGGCAGAAAAGGCCAACAACTGATGCATTACTGAGCCTCCTCTCTCTGTTATTTCTGGGTTGCAGTCTTAGAGTTTGATCAAATTACAAACATAATTCAAAATATTTTCTGAAATCAAATGAGTTGAATTATTATTCACAGCATCCTCTAAGATGCCTAGATGCTTAACACAACAAGATTATGAAACAGGATACAAGTCAGGTTCCTCTGCTGTAATTAGGAGTCAAACCTAGGCCCTCAAGTCTTTGAAGAGGGTTATTTCTTAGGCTACCCCATAGAAGAATTTCTCTCTTAGTCTGCACAGCTACATTTATAACCACTGTCTTGGAAGTTCATTAAAATGATAGTCCCTAGCAGCCTTCTTAGTGTCTGTCTCTAGATGATAGTGGAATTGCTTAAAACATGCTTAGCTTGTAACAGAGTTCCAATAGAGTTAATAATGTTTTCTATTATATTCTAGTAAAGATAACTTTGTCCAATGGGATAATATGCTTTCTACACACTATGCTTAAGAAGTTAAACTTCTCCAAGTTATAAATTTAACTCAAAGTTATGAATTTAACTCTAAGCCCTTGGAGTGAAGGGCTAAGATTATTTAGCTCTCTAAATACCTACAAATTTTATAACCAAATTCCCACGCCTAGGATTTTTACTTTGTTGCCCCCTAGCATCCTGAATTCCTGGAGGCATTTCTACTTGGAAATATTGTGGTAGCCTGAATAGGGGAATCAAATAATATAAACTTGCATCATTATTCAATGCCCTTCTAAGTCTGTGGAAACTCTGAAGCCCTAAATCAAATTTGCATTACCATCTTGCCTCAGAAGTTAAAAAATGCCTATAGGCTGAACCTTCCACTGAGAGGACTCAATTTACAAGTGCAGATTTGGGATCATACTGTTGAACTCCTGACTCTAACTCATATTTCTTCATCTTGAGTCTGTTTCTTTTTCTGAAAAATGGGGCTAATGATAATTAGCTCTGCTTCCTAGAGTTGTTTTAAAGCTTATTTAAATAAAGTCCTGGAAAGTTCTATATAGATGGTCATCACCACTTAAGTACTAGAACTACTATATAGCTTGTAGTTTTCTCTAGATTCAGTCATAGACCCAACTTAAACTCTACAATAAATTCCTTTGATAATCAGTAGACCCAAACATGCTACAATTATTTAAGTTTTTTTTTTATTTTTGTCATTTTTGTTATGAGAACCACACTTGGTAATGCTGGATGCCTACTCAGGACACAGTAACATGGGGATAAGCAACCAAACTCAGAGCCTCCACAGACAAGCCATGTAGTCCACCACTTAAGCTACATTCTCAGATCCCAATATCTAAATCATCAAATGTCCCTGTATTAACTTACACCCAAGAAGTCAGTCCATCCAAATGTGTTTCCTGGGTTGTTTTTTTTTTCACTAAGATTTATGGCAGCAGCTATGATCATTTATCATGAGGCAGTAGATATGTGCATGTACCTTGTTGTCAAAAAGAAAATATCCCTGAACTAAAAAATGGGAAAATAATGGCTCTATATCTTTTCTTGTGACATAAGAAAATCAGTCAAGCAATATGCTTTAATCAAAATGTGTTATATGTAGTTCTGCCTCTAATTTGTCTAATACCAGTTCATGTTTTCATGTTAATTGTCAGATTGTTGATGGGTAAAAATATTGCTATTCTAATTATCAGACACAGATGTCATCTTAGTATTCACTTCTCAGATTCTTCTACCCCAGACTTATGTGGACTTAACTATCTCTATGTAAGAAATAGTTCTATTTGTGAACTTTACACCTGATTTCTACTTTTTAAAAAACTAGCTGCAAAGGTAAACATTTTATTTCCCAAATAGGCAATTCTCCTGTTTCCATGCCCTCTCTGCATGGAAATACTCTGTGTCAATGGGGCAAAGGAGGAGGGAGGGTGACCCTTGCCAGCAAGCAAATAAATTTTGAGATGTTGAAGAGACCAATTTACCAAAGAGATATTGTTTTTATAGCATATGCCACAAGAGTTTCAGAAAATGACATTCTTTATTTCCTGTGATACATTCTGATAACTTTTCTTGTATTTAATTTCTTTTGAAAATCACCACTTATGACTTAGATAATGACTGTGTGACCCATTGTATTCCTGGAAACATAGATTGAAAACCACTGTGCTAAATTTCCCCCAGACACACAGATTTGTTATTTTGAAATGCATATGGAAGATCTGGCAAGGATTATACTTGGAAGGGATGGGAAGGAGAGTATTTTGAAATGTGAAATTGGCTTTATACTCTTTCTAGAGAATGATATGCATTTCATGTGAGTTAGCAGCAGGTTTCCAGCTTCAGGAAGCACAGTGAAGAGGCCAAAGGGTAAAGCAAGCTCGAGAGCAAAGAGAGGCAGGCCCAGGAGGTTGCCACTATCTGAGGAAGGTCACTGGAGTCAGGAACAGGAGCAGCTACCAGAGGCACAGCCAGAGGGGACAGCACTCAAGAGCTGGGGAGTGCTGGCATAGACCAATGAGGGCCACAAGAAGCAAAGAAAAATGCTGAACAGGGCAAAACTATCTGAGAAATATTTTATGGGGAAAAGCCTCTGGCTCCTCTTAGAAAGTACTGCAATCAAAGGACTCTAGTGGCAGGTTCCAGTGGCAGGTTCCTCTGCTAAAGTCTTCAGTGACCAACTGCTCCATTTCTAAAAATTTAACCCCTCTTAAGACACTCCTAGCATCTAAATTACTGTCCTACCTGCAAATGTTCAAAAGTTGATAATGAACTACCCCCAAATACTTACCTCTCCTCCCTACTATTCCCACCCAACTCCAGCTTATTAAGTCTAATACAAAGGTCTGTCCATGCAAATAAATATAGATAGAAATAAACATAGTCTGGTAAAAATGAAAACAGTAGATAAATAAAAAGTGTAAATTCGTAAACTTGTAAATTTACAGAGTAATTTTTTTTTTTTGGTTGTTGGGTCACATCTGGCAGTGCTCAGGGGTTACTCCTGGCTCTATGCTCAGAAATCTCTCCTGGCAGGTTCAAGGGACCATATGGGATGCTGGAATTCGAACCACCATCCTTCTGCATGAAAGGCAAATGCCTTACCTCCATGCTAGCTCTCGGCCCCTTACAGTGTAAATTTGTAAGCAGCACTTGTAAACTTGTTCCACTTATTTGTTATGCACTTTCCTTTTATGGGTTTGGAGCCTTAATAAAAAAATATAGCTATTTATGTAGTTTTACATACAAATTAATGACAGTCATTTTGTTTTGAAGTTAGGCATTTATAAAATTGTCTCTGATTCCAGAGAAGAGTTATCATGATATAGAAGAGTTAACTAATCCACTGAATATGACCAAATTATGAAGTAATTTCATACATTACTAAAATACACAAAGCTAAGATTTAAGCCTAGGAAGTTTGAATCTAGATTCTGGATTTTCATTCACACTCTGTAAACAAAATAAAAATAAAAACCAAACAGTGCGAAGACAAAGAGGAAATATCAAACCAGCTGGCAAAATACATCAGAATACTTTCAGAGCAGTCTCAACTTGACTCTTAACAGCAACAATAGAAATTATAGACATTTTCAATATGATTAAATGAATTAATTTCTAACCCAGGATTTTTAATCCTAACATTTATTTAACAAACAAATATAAAATAATGGCATTTATCAGGCAAACAAAAACTGGTAGCAGGTTCTCATTAAAATTTTTTCAGGCTTTCTTCAGCCTTAGGGTCCGGAGATCCCGGCTCCCTGAGGACATCGGCTTATCCTCCCCTGAAGATTCCCCACACCCAATAAAATAAAATTCTTTGATCTGAAAAAAAATTTTTTTCAGGGGTAAGTGTAGTTAGGACAGAGAAGAGACCACTATGACAATGCTAGTTGGAAATGATCACACTGGACAAGAACTGGGTACTGAAAGAAGTAAAGTAATAGTAACAGTATTTCAAAAAATGGTTCCTTAAAGGAAGAAAGAGGGAATGAGGTGGGGGTTAGAAAGAAAGAAAAAGAGAGAATATCTGCCAAAAAGACAGGTTGGGGTAAAGGAGGGGAGCAGGAGGATAACTTAGGAAATAAATACTATGGGTATCGAAATATTGTATGACAGAAACTCAACTATCAACAACTTTTTAACTCTTTATCTCACAGTGATTTATTTTTAATTAAAAAAATTCCAGAATTTAACTTCAATAGAACTCTTTCAGTTCTAAAGGATTTAAAATTCAAGAAGGAATATAAAACCCTAATATGTAGGACAATAATTATAAAATATGTATACAATAATTAAAATAGTATTTCAGTTATAAAGCACATGATATAAAAACTCAGAAAAAAATAGGTGAAAAGAACCAATCCAAAATGTGAGAAGAGAACTGAGACAAGACCAAAATAACCCAAACATTAGTATTTATCTTAATTATAAGTTATATATTTATCTTAATTATAAATTACATATATAAATCATAACAATAAATTATAAGTGTAACGATAAATTAACTGTAAACTTCTTGAGTAAGATTACAATACAACCAGAAATTAAATTTAAAATAATTTAAGTGCATGTCTTTTGTAAAAACTACAGTTAAACTCAGGTACTCAGGTAGAAAAAGTTTAAAGTAAAAGGATGGAAAATGGTAGACTATGAAAACAAGATCATTTTATCTAATTTCAAAAAAAACAGACTTAATGAGAAGAAAAGGACATTTTTATGGAAAGGACATGAGTCACTTAGAAATGACATCAAAATAATCAGTTATCAATCTGATTTCACCTAACAATGCAGACTTAAATTATGAAAAGCAATAATTGACAAAAGCACAAAGAAAAAGTATTTAACAATCATATCAATATATTTGCACATACTTATTTTGGTAACTAATTGAAAATAACTGAAAAATGAAAATAGAAAGACCAGCAAGATTATAGACAAAGTGAATAAAACCAACAAAACTGATCAACTGGATAGTCATGAAAATACACGAACAACTAGCATGACAATGTTAATGAATGAAAGAAGTAGAATGCCTGTCTCTTATACAGGTAGGGGTCTGGGAGGCAGGTGGGAGTTTTTGGTTACAGGAATGTTGCACTGGTGAAGGGAGTGTCTTTATAAAGGAAACCCAACTACAATCATGCTTGTAATTAAGGTGCTTAAAATAAGATTTTATTAAAAAAAAAAAAGAAAAGAAAAGAAAATGAATTTAAGATTCTTTTGTTTGCTTGGTTGTTTTGTTTGGGTTGGGACACCCCCAACACTGGGTTACTTCTGGCAATGCTAGTGGACCATTTGGAGACAGAGATGAACCCAGGCCTCAGGTGGATAAACCCACATGCAAAGCATGTGCTCTGGCACATTGAGCATTCTCTACAACCTGCAATATACATTTGGAGATCAGTGGAATAGTTATATAATATGTAGTTTCTTGAGGAAGGGGGACACGTTTTAACAAATATCAATTCTGCATAATTGTTTTAATAACAATATAGGAACACATAACAAATGATAATTACAAAAATTCCATATGTTGAGAGTTTAAGAAACACATGTTGAAATGACCCACAAGTCAAAAAGAAATCATGACAGAATTATTTTTAAACTGTTTTTAGTTTTTGTAATGATGACAATTTAAAACACTTAAAATGAAAATATTATATTTAAAAACTTGTGGAAAGTAAATAAAAATGGTTAGAGAGACTTTCATGTCTTAAAATGTACATATTAACTGAATATTGAGAAAGAACTGCATATTGAGCTAAATGTTTATTTCAAAAAGTCAATAGGTAAAGAGTACCTCCAAAAAAATCTAGAAATATAAATGGAATAATAAAATAATACAAACTAATTAGTTCTGGCAACATAGGACCAAAAAAAAAAAAACCCACCTACATAAGCAATATAAAGAAAAAAGAGGTATGTCAGTACAAATATATCAGGTAGACAAATGTCCACATTGGTGTACATAGAATAAAGTGGGTAATATCTTAGAAAAAGCAACTTAAAGCAGAATTGGGAAGCAGGGGATCTATGGGAAGGGTTCAAACCTGGAATGTACACAAGTGGACCCTTACCCTGCCATCACTGCGCCTCAGCCACTGCTGGGCGGAAGCTTGGTTCCATCCTTCGATCTGTACAAAAATCAAGATCACTAAATACAGAAGACTGAAATCAACAACCATGACTGAGTAGAACTCCTAGAACCATAAAAAAAAGACCCTACCTTAGACTTTGTCCTAAGACCTGTGCAAAAACCAAGATCTCTAATTACAGAAGACTGACTTTGACAACCACAACGGAACAGAATGTTGCCTAACAACAAAAACAGACTTTGAGATTCAACCATGAACATGTCTGGAGCCTATAGTTGATCCTATGACAGTATGCTTCAAGGGTGGAGAAACCTTAAGTCAAAGGGATTTCCCTTCTAATTTCCTCAATACTTACTGTACATATGAAAAATAATCAAAACAAAACAAAAATATTTGCTACATCAGTTCCCTCTTCTTTGTTTTTGTTTTGTTTTGTTCTGTTTTGTTTGATTTTCCTTTTCTTTCTTTCTTCTTTTAAATTTATATTCATAGTTTCTTGACTGGGGTTCCTCCCTGCCTTTTTTTCCCCCAACAGAACCATAGAACATGAATCATCTTGTTCTGTCTCATAAATTAAGAAAAAAAAGTGGATGGTAGGTACAGGGGACAAGCAGTCCCATGAACATTGAGTGGAAATAAAAAATTATTAGACTTAAATACCCAACCCAAAGTCAATGACAATAGAATCAAGAGACCTAAACTACAATAAACTATACAAAAAAGGAACCTGTTACACTAGCAGTCCAGGGCGAAAAGGGTGGAGGTATGGGATGCATGCTGGGAACAGGGGTAGAGGGAGGTCAACACTAGTGGTGGGAATTGCCCTAATTCACTGTCACTATGTACCTTAAATATAACTGTGAAAGTTTTGTAGTTCATATTGTCTCAATAAAAATTTATAAAAAGCAATTTAAAAAATAGAATTCAAAAAGAAATAGAAACATTCAATGTTCTCTATGATTGACAGCAAAAGATAATATAAACTGTAGTTAGATACAGGCATCAAACAGTAGAGAAGATAGTGTTCCATGCAGAACTGATACCAACTCTGACAGCTGGAGATCAGAAGTTCATAGGTATCTTCTCACAGTGATTACTGCATCAAAAATCACTCATTTTCTTGTTAAGAAAATGCTAGGATTAGAGGGATTTACTGAATCTTTCTTACCAGTCAGAGGAAAAAAATAAAGTTACCATTAACTTCCCAGTTAATAAGAAAACATTAGCATTTTTATCAGTTCATCTATTTTTTTTTTGCCTAGCAAAAACTTGATCCAAAAACTAACAAGGACAATTTAGTAAAGAAAATGTTTAGCCTATGCAGCTCTTGAGAACAGTGGCAAGCATTCAACTAAAGAGGGGAAAACTGAAACTAGTGAAATTAAATGCATCATGACCAATCTGAATTTGTCAAAGAAACACAGGTTAATTTTTAACAATATAACATCAATTAATAATTCAGAGAAACAAATCAATGGGATGGAGCTTATGCTTTGCATGATGAAGATCTAGGTTTGATTCCCATTCCTGTGTACCACCAGAAGTGGTCCACAACAAACATAAAGTCAAAGAAATTTTATAAAACCACCTTAAATTTTTTTTTTTTTTTTGGTTTTTGGGCTACACCCGGTGATGCTCAGGAGTTACTCCTGGCTATGCGTTCAGAAGTCGCTCCTGGCTTGGGGGACCATATGGGATGCCAGGGGATCGAACCGTGGTCCGTCCAAGGCTAGTGCAGGCAAGGCAGGCACCTTACCTCTAATGCCACTGCCCGGCCCCCACCTGAAATTTTTTATTTTGGAGTTGTGAAGGTACATTCTGCAGTGCTCAGAGCCAACTCCTGACTCTGCACTAACTAATTACACCTGGAGGAACTTGGGGAACCATATGTGTTCCTCCAAAATGAATTCAGGTAAGCCACATGCAAGGCAAACACCCTACCCACAGTACTATGACTCTAATCGTCAAAGATTAAAACATTAAAATGATTAAGGATAAGGAATTTTAATTAAGTGATAAGAAAACAAGAAACTTTCTTGACACATTTAAAGTAACTATGTAAAAGGAAATTGAAAAGCAAGTATAATGGTGACACGCTGTAACTTTTACAGTAAAAGTAGGAAGAAGAAAAATATTTGTCTTGAAACAGATTTTCCCAGAAATTTTTAGCTCTATTAAGATTCATTCTACCAGGTCATATAGACTATGTCACTGCACATTTAGTCTAAATTATGAGATTGCATTAATGTGCTCGTTTAACTTTGTATATAAAGTATAAAATTTAGCTTAAGAGATACAATACTAATACATAAGTCTTATGTTTTACATACCATAGGTTCTGTATCCCTTGGAGGTTTTTCCAGTGGAGGAATGTACCACTGAAAGCAAAGTTCTTTGTTTAGAGCTTGTGTTGCCATGTCTGTTGATAACACTGTTTTATCAACTGGGCTAGAAATGATCCTGAGTGATACAACGGTAGACACAGAAGGTTCATAAACTACCTAGGGAAAAAACAGAAATGTCAGTGTGACTGCTGGTAATGAATTCATTCAATATTTAAAACATTCATTCAATATTCATTTGACATTGGCTTCTATAGATAACTCTGGGAATTGTTTCAACTCATATTTTGGATGTAGATCTTAAAACTGTTGCTGGCCTGCCACAGAGAACATTGTTCTACAAAAATATGTTCCAAAAGCCAGTGGACTCAATGCCACCCAGAGTAATGTCCCAGAATAAAGATCTAGAAAATAAAATATAGATCATTATTTTAGTTTCCAGATCATAATGGGTGCTAAGACATCAGTATTTTTTCCTGCCTTTGTTCACTGATTGCTATATTAAGGATGTGGTTATTATTTATAATCTATTTTGATGGTATTTTGCAGTGATATATGCAAAATAAGAAAGTTTTTGCTTAATTTTTAAACCCATTGTTCTCAGTCCTTTTATTAAATGCACTTAATTATTCAGCTAAATCAGGAGTTTTCCTGACACATAAATGTGGAAAAATGGAGAAATGTAATGTAGAAAGTGCAATAGTCAGTTTTATGTTATTTACTCCACCATTTGGAGAAGGAACCTCCAAAGTGGTGCTCAAAAGGCCTGGGATTCGGGTGGATGGGTCCCATTCTAGGGATTTCCAATTAGGCTGGTGTTTCTATGTGAGGGCCTGTGGATGCACAGTTGCTTCAGCTCTACAGTGTTGGAGAGTACCCAGCTAGGTCTCAGCACTTGCCAGGGCTGTTCCTAGCAATGCTCAGGTAAAATGTTAGTTCTCTGAACTGGGTCTTTGAACTGGGGTCTGCTGCATGCACTTCCTATGCCTTAATCCCTATCTATCTGGCACAAGAAGTGCTTGAAAGACAGTAAGCAGTGTTGAGGGATCCAACCCAGATTGGCTACATGCAAGTCAAGTGCTCTACCCTTCATAAAATTATTGCTCATGCTATCTTTCTGCTCCACCTACACTTCGGTTTTTTGGTTGTTTTTGTTTTTTGTTTTTTGTTCTTTTTTGTTTTTTGTTTTTTTTTTTTTGGTGTTGAGGGCTGTGCCATATATCCAGCTGTGCCCAGGCTTGCTCTTATCTCTGTGCTCTTTCCATGCAGTGCTCAGGGAACCAAACCTGAGTAGGCTGCATGCAAGGCATATCTTACACACCTTATTATGTCTCTGAGCTTCTATTTCTTTTTTAAAGATGCAGACATAGTAACTAACTAAAAACTAGTCTAGCCATAGAGATAACAGTGATAAGATTTCAAATCTTAAAAGGATCCTCCTTCAATGGAGTACAAATGATGTTTAAATTCAACTTTTTGTAGTGTCAAAGATAAGGCAAGTTATCTGGGAAGTAGTTCTATTAAGTTTTTGATATCTAAGCTATATTAGGGTTTGGTGACCAAGAGCATTAAGTCAGTGACTAGAAAGAAGCACCTGGTATTTCTATAAGGCTTTGTATTTCCATTATTCTTTGTCTATTGAAGACATAAGACAGTTAATGCAAGTCTTCAAAATGAAATTAAAAGGAGTGAAGACATTGACCTTTCACGTTAGCTAGAGATGAAAGAAAAATAACTTAAAGGTAATATAAAACTTTTCAAAACTGTCTATAGATGATCTTAGTAGTCATCATTCTCACTTAAATGCACTAAAATTGTAAAAGAATGACTAAAATGTACAATATGCAAATTACTTAGCTTAAATAATAACTTAAAAGTGATTAATCATGGACTGGAGAAATACTACAGTGGATAGGGTACTTGCCTTGCATGTCAATGACCTAGGTTCAATCTCAGCATCCCATATAGTGCCTACGCCCACCAGAAGTTATTCCTGAGTGCAGAACAAGGAGTAACCCCTTAGCACCACTGAATGTGGTACCAAAACAAGAAAAAATGGTGATTGATCAGAGAAATCCTGTTTGTTTTAACAATGATTAATTTAATCAATGATTGATTTAAAATTTTATTTTAGTTTTTTATATTTAAGTGATTTTAGGAGCTCCAACAACTATATTCACAAATAAACATAGTAAATAATTTGCTAAGTACAAAAAAATAACAAAGAACCTTAATTTCAATATATGCAATGTTTCTATTTAGAAAATCCTAAAGACTATCAAAAAACTTCAGAAACAATAGATTTATATAGCAAAGTAGCAAGCAACACAATTAACATGGAAATAATTAATGGCCTTCTTATGCACAAATAATGATAGAGAAGAAATTGACATTAAAAAACAATCCCATTCACATTAGTACCAAAGAAACTCAAATATCTTGAAGTCAACTTAACTAAAGAGGTGAAGGACATATATAAAGAAAAACTACAAAACACTGCTTCAAGAAATAAGATCATTAAAATGGCGGTACTCTCCAAAGCATTGTACAGATTTAACTCAATTTCTTTAAGAATACCTATGACATTGTTAAAAGAAGGGGATCAAACGCTCCTGAAATCCATTTGGAACAGCAAAATTCCACAAAAAGCTAAAGCAACCCTTAGGGAAAAAAAAAACAGATAGGAGGCATCACTTCCCCCAACTTTAAATTTTACTACAAAGCAATAGTATTAAAATAGCATGGTATTAGAATAAAGACAGACTTTCAGATCTATGGAATAGACTTTAGTATTCAGAGAAGGTTCCCTAGACATACAATCAATAAATTTTTGATAAAGGGGCTAGAAACTCAAAATGGAGAAGAAAAGCCTCTTCAACAAGTGGTGTTGGGTCAACTGGTTAGAAGCATGTAAAAAGAAAACTTAGACCTCCATCTAACACCATGCACAAAGGTCAAATCCAAATGGATTAAAGACCTTGATATCAGACCCAGAACCTATAAGGTATACAAAAGAATATGTAGGTAAAAAACTCCATGACATTGAGTCTAAAGGCATCTTCAAATATTTAATAACACTGTCCAAACAAGTGGAAGCAGAGATAAACAGATTGGACTATATTAATCTGAGAAGCTTCTGAACATCAAAGGAAATAGTGACTAAGATACAAAGACATCCACAGAATGGGAGAAACTATTCACCCAATACCCATCAGATAAGGGCCTAATATCTAAGATATGCAAGGTACTTGTTCTTATGGCCCCCATATGCGCTGATAACACCACATGGCATTGTTCCTTGTTTGCATAGGCACATTAAAATGGGAAAATATATACATACAAATAAATTCTTATCTAATAGAGATTGCAACACACAAATCTCTTAGTGCAATGAGACCTTACGCCCTGAACATTGATATAATAACCTGGCACAGGCCTCAGAAGAATGGGCACCCTCCATTCACCCCTTTACCAAGGAAGCTATCTATGAAACATCCAAGGTCTTTTATAACAACACCTGGAAGCAATCCTCTACAGGGGAAGACCTTACCACTGCTCTGACATTGACCTGCTGAAAAGAGATTTCCCTTAACACTAAGAAGATTTGACAACAACAACGACCTGCTTACAGGACAGGGTTCTCTGCATTGCCCTTTAATTATGAGGTGAAACAAGAGGACGCTCTGCACCATCCTGAATGCAGTGTAGGATATGCAGATTCCAGGATCTTTAATACAGAAACATGATACCAACAACAGAGACTGTGTGAAAAATAAAAGTATTGGCACTACAGACAATGACCTGGATTGGACAATCTAGTTTGCTTGGAGCCTAGAGTTGGTCTTGTGCCAGGAAACTTCAGGAGTAGGGTCTTCTTGTATTTAGGCCAAGGCTTTTCCTTTCCATGTCCCTAATATTTTGGTGGGCCTATGTAGACAATGATTGCCACTCTAACACCATTTTAGCTGTGCTCCTTTGACTTTAATCCTTAAGAAAAACAACCCACTTAAACTTTTGAGATTAACTTAAACTAATATGCATGTGCATGGAAATGTAAAAAAGTACTTTGCCTTCAATGTTTAAGGAGTTGCATAAGTTTTATGACTTTAGATTGCTTTGTGTGCTGCTAAGAAATATTATGTACTACAATCTGGGGACTTAAGGGACAAAGTAATTATACATGGGTTCTGTTTTTATTTTTCTTAATGTTTTTTGACTGAAAGTTCAAAGTTAAGATATCAGCAATGGGACTACTGAGAATTCTGTTTATGGGTGATTGTCCTTCCACTGTAATTTTACCTTGTCCTCTTTCTTTGCATCTTTGTTCTCATAAATAAAAATAAAAAAATTAATAAACATTTGTTCTCATAAATAAAAATTAAAAATACATAAACATTTATTCAAAAGTATCAAAATATGTTAAGATTATTGTGGAATTCTTTTTTGTTAAGGATTGATAATAAACAATGACATAATATCAAATTTGGAATTATACAAGTTAAAATAATTTTCTTAAAATATGTTAAAGAAATTTTTATGTAAAGTAATAATGCTTACTCAGTCAAGAAACATTCTTAAAAAAATAAAAAAAAGAGAAAAAACCTTTAACCCCATCAAAAAATGGAAAGAAGAAATGAACAATTTTCAAAGAAAGAATACAAATGGCCAAAATGCACATGAAAAAGTGGTCCACATCACTCATCATAAGGAAGCTGCAAATCAAAACAACAATGAGGTATCCTCTCATGTCACAGAGACTGGCACACATAACAACAACAACAAAAACAAAACAAAACCAAGAACAATCAATGCTTGAAGGGATATGGGGAGAAAAGAACTTTCATTCACTGCTGGTGAGAATGCTGTCTAGTCCAGCCTTTATGGAACACAATATGGAGATTCATCAAAATACTGGAAATTGAACTTCCATCTCATCCAGCTATATCACTCCTAGGGATATACCCTAGGAACACAAAAACACAATAAAAAAATGCCTTCTGTATACCTTTATTCATTGCAGTACTATTTACAACAGCCAGAATCTAGAAACAACACAATGTCTTTTAACATATGAGTGAATAAAGGATCTATAGTGCATATACACAATGAAATACTATGGAACTATCAGAAAAAAACAAAGTCATGAAATTTTCCTTTACATGAATGGAAATGGAAACTATTATGCTGGGTGAAATAAATCAGAGGGAGAGAGATAGACACAGAATAGTTCTGTGATATTTAAGACAAATAAAAGACAGTGTTGTAATAAGACCAAGGACTGGCCCATGATCCGAAGCTTACCACAAAGAGTAGTGAGTGCAGTTACAGAAATAACTACACTAACAACTATCATGACAATGGTAATAAGTGAGAAAAATAGAATGTCTGTCTTGAAGACAGGCGGGGGTAGAAGAAGATGGGAGGCATTGGTGGTGGGAAGATTGCACTGGTTAAGGAGGGTATTCTTTTCTACAACTGAAACCCAACTGCAAGCATGTTTGTAATCATGGTGCTTAAATAAAGATATTATTATGAAAAATATATAAGCAGTGTTCATTAGTGTGTTGCTTTTATAATGGTAGCAATAGAAGAGAGCATGTAGAGAGGTATTGTTTTTATTTTTTGTTATCTGTTATTTTTTTTTAGTTTTTTTAAAAATCATACTTTAAAAAATTTGTTATTTTTAAAGAAGCATATAGCTTCTCTGTTTTATTTTGTGTTTTGAGGGGGTCACACCTGGTGATGCTCAGGGGTTACTCCTAGCTATGTGCTCAGAAATCGCTCTTGGCTTGGGAGACCAGATAGGATGCTGGGGAATGCACCCAGGTCCATCCTGGGTCAGCTGCGTGCAAGACAAACACCCTACCATTGTGCTATCACTGTGGCCCCAGAAACATATAAGATCTTATTGACAATGGAATTAGGTAAATACATTTCTTGTCTATTTTTTTATGTATTTGGGACATGTTTGATTTTTTCTTAAAAAGAATGAAACAGATTGGCCAGAGCTTTTCATGGGCACAGACCTAGAATCCAACAGTCAGTTTTCACCCTTCATGTACTGTCTTGCATAGAATCCCATGCACAGTTTGAATTCTGTCCTTTGGTTAGAGATATGGATGCTATTTACATGGTATCCTATCACCATTCTCAATAGAAGTGACAACACAGAGACTCACAGAAGTGACAAGTGTGACACATGACCATGATATTCTGGAATGGCACAGCTTTCTTTGTGGGGAGAAAATCAAGTTTAAGTATCAAATTAGGAAAGAAGTGTGATTGAAATAGCCTCCTGAGTGATTAAAAGCTAAAAGATATTGTTACAAAAATCAGCCAAGCTCTGAGGTTTTTTTTTTCTTCTTTAATTCAAAAGGTTTTATGCTCATTAGCTGTCTATCCAGTGAAACAAACACATGATTAGGTGGCACGCACCTGTCAGGCAATCGACAGTGATCTCCACAACTTATTATCCTGGGAAAGTGTTCCATTAATTATAGTTTAAAAAAAAGAGCAAACAGGGTGAAACTGTGCTTTGATAACATTGCTGTCGTTAGAAATGTCACATGTACTTACAATGTATTCAAGGTTGTGCCTTTGGAGCATCATCCCTGGGAACTGGGTAATGATAGGCTGCCTGGATATTAAAATACTCAAACAGAGCTTCCTTTCAAAAGAGTATTGAAAGAAGACACACTGCAGTTTCCAAACTTCTATACAATATTCACAATATGAAAACAAGCAATTTTTTGTTCCCTGTTCCAAAATGTCAGAAATGCCTGGGACACGTGGCAGTGATCCCAAAGGAGTGCCCAGAAACTGGGAATGATTACATCTTTCTCCTACTGTTCTTTTTCTAAGTGGAAGACTGGATATCATTATATTCCTGATCTTTCTAACTCCTCTCACTCTTCTAGGTAGATAAATATGAGGGAAAAATGTTGAATATACACAATTCTGTTTTTCTTTTCTTGAGAACAAATTGTGTGCATGGGTGAACAGTTTTTACTCCTTTCTGTGACAGATATTAAAGATACTTGTTCCCACAAATACTGAAATGGTCTATCACAACCAAAAGAAAAAAAAATCTTTGACTAGATCGGAAAATTTCTCTGCCTTGCACCAGTCCAATAACTATTATTAATCAGTTTAAATAATCATATACCCAATATCAAGTTATGACACAAAGTTAGGTGAATATTAATCTTGATTTTTTTTCTCTTCTCTTATTTCTCAAATGTTTAGAATATAAGAAGAAAACGGGAGTGTCAAGTATTAGTCATACAATGTAGCCCAGTATCAGGAAATAAAAAGTAATCTGAAATATTTTCCCAGTTACTTCAAAAATCTTCCCATGTTATTTCTAGTCCTGCCGTAGGTTAAGGTGCGGTAGAACAAGTTGGTATAACTCTATGAGCCCAATTTAAACCATTTGGCCTGATTCCTGGTTCCGGGCTTGCTACAGCCAAAGAAGACCCCAGCAAAGAGAAGGTCTACAGGACTCTGCGCACAAAAGGTGGAGCCAGAAGAGCGAGGCCTTGTACATCTTCCATCCTATAAACCCCATTACAACACGAGGTAAAAGTGGTGGGGTGTTTGCTTTGCACACAGCTGACCCAGAACAGACTGCAGTTCAATCTTTCTGCATCCCATATGGTCCCCAAGCCAGGAGCAATTTCTGAGCACAATGCCAGGAGTAACCCCTGAGCATCACCAGATGTGGCCCAAAAATAGAAAAAAAATTAAAACCATTTATTGAATTCTGAAATCCTTAGTGGGTCTTTCTACTACTTTTCAAACACACAATTTATTGGCACCAATATCCCATTCAAAAGAGTGATCTTAACATTTCTTTGCTTTAAATATTTTTTATTTTGACCAAAGTGGATTACAAATCTCTCACAGTAATATTTTAGGTACACTGAGTTGGGGCATTCCCACCACCAATGCTGTCCTCCCTCCACTCCTATACCCAACATGCATCCCATATTGCCCTCCTTTGCCCTCCCCCCCCCCGGGCTGCTAGTATAAGTAGTCCCCTCTGTGTCTAGCTTGTTTTTGATTGGGTATCAATTCTGTTGTCATTAGCTTTGGATTTGGTCTTTAAGTTTGATTATTTTTTAGTTCTACTCAATGTTCATACAACTGTTTGGTCTTGGTACCCTCCATTATTTCCCCCTCAATTTATGAGGCAGAACAAGATGGTTCAAGTTATGTGGTTCTATTTGAAGGAATAAAAGAGGGGGGAATCAAACAAACAAAAAATGGGAAGAGTCCTTCTAGAGGCTATAAATATCAATTTAAGAGAAGAAAGGAAAAAAAGGAAGAAAAACATAATAATAATACAAAAAAATCAAATAAAAATAAAACCCAAAAAGCACCACAGCAATAAAGATGACAACCAAACAATAACCACGGTCCTGAAATAAAAACAAAATAAGGCAAGAAACAACAACAAATAAAAAAATAACAATACAAAAAATTAATTTGTGCTTCTCTTTTTTTTTTTTGCATAGGCAGTGTAAATATTGGGGAGATTAGAAAGAGAATTCCCTTGGCCTAAGAGATACAGGGTTTGTCCACCTTTGAAGTATACCGTCATGGAAATAATTACAGGCCCCATAAATGCTCTTTTAGTCTTCCCTAGGTCCTTTTATGGTGTCTGGAAACTTTCCACTCCATCATGGATAATAAAATCAGGCTTCTGTAACTAGAGATCTTGGTATTTGCATAGGTTATAGGATGGAGACTAGGATGGAGTCTTTCTTTATGGTTCTAGAACTTCTGTTCCATCACTGTTGTTTTAATCAGTCTTCTGTAGTTGGTGGTCTTGGTTTTTGCATAGATCCCAGGACAAAGCCTAGAATAAAGTCTTTCATCATGTTTCCAGAAGTTCTGCTCAGTTGCAGTTGTTTTAGTCAGACATCTGGAATTAGAGATCTTGGTTGTTGTACAGATCATAGGCCAAAGCCTAGACTAGGGTCTTTTTTATTGGTCCCAGGATGAGTTCTGCCCAGTCATGGTTGTCACAGTCAATTTTCTGTAGTTAGCGATCTTGGCTTTTGCATAGATCAAAGGATGGCATGTCTTCTGATTTCATCTTATCAGGTGGTGAGATAAGACAACCTGCTCTTAGATCAAGTTGTTGCCATTTCCTCATTGTCAGGATATCATATCAAAACTGGTGCATGTTGGTGTCAGAGCAATATTAAGAATGTCCCAGAGGGAGTTTGGTTCCTAGATCTGCTGGAGAGAACTGTGTCTGTTCTATGTCTGAGATCTAGGGTTCGGGGTTGGACACTTTCTGTCTAATTACATGAAGTCTAATATGGGGCCACATGATGTATATTCAAGGTGGGAGGCGCCCTTGTTTTGTAAAATGTATGAGATCTTAAAATTTCTTAAGAAACACAAATATCAATGCCAAAACATTTCAATCCTTTCTAAATTTAGGTGAAGTTCAAAGTCAAGATATTTCCAAATAAACAAGTGTCCCACTTCCACCCCTTGCCTGATTGCCAAAGAATTTTATGCAAGTGATTTGTTCATTTTAGAATTATATACTGTACACTCACAATAGTCCACACCCACTCCAAATTTCCACTAAAATCTCAAAGATCTATAGCATTCTTTTCCATCAGTCTTCTTATATTCTGCTTTCATTCTACTTGCAACTGTGTCACTATACCATAATCTTTACATACACACATACAGAGTTTAATTGGTCAATTAGAGTTTGATCCTTTAATCCTCATCACCTCCAAATGATCAGAAAGCTGTTTTGCTTTGTTTTAAATTTTCCTTAAATTCTTCTTCTCTTTCTTATTTTTTTTATTTTTTGTGTACCTAGAATAAATAAACCCTAAAATAGATACACCTCCAATCACCTCCTACACAATTAAACAGACCACTTTTATTTTTTTTTGGTTTTTGGGTGATATCCGGCAGTATTCAGGGGTTACTCCTGGCTCTCTGCTCAGAAATCTCTCCTGGCAGGCTCTGAGGATAATATGAGATGCTGGGATTTGAACCATCGCCCTTTTGCATGCAAGACAAATGTCCTAACTTCATACTATCTCTCTGGCCCAAACAGACCACTTTAAAAAAAAAAACACTCTGAAACTCCAGCACCCCAACCCACCCTATACAAAGAACAATGAGTAAACAAAGAAATACACCACAGCTGAAGATTTGGAGATAAATCCTAGCAGATTCCCAAATTCTCCAAAACGCATGGACTTCATAGATGAGGACCTAAAATCAGCATTCAATGTCTTCGCGATGGAATTCAAAGAATCACTAACCAAAGAAATTTAGAAATCCATAAAAATACAAAAATGATATGTAACTTGAAACATTCTGAAAGTTTCTGAAGAGAAAATCAAAAGAAAAAGTAATTTGGTAAGTGAACTTTCTTAACAACGCAGGATTGTCTCAATAGGTAGGCAGAAGTGAGCTTCCCTCCTGGCAAAAAACAAATATATGCCAACAACGAAGCTAATGTGATTTCATCAAAATCTGCTGAACCTTAAAGTGCTATACATTTTTTTAAAAATTTTTAAATATTACCTTGCCTGATGAATCAGATAAGCTTTTATCTGAAGGTAAATTTTCCCATTCTTGAACTAATTCTTTTGGAAATTCATCAATGCAACATGTAGAATACAGCTGTAAGAATTTTTTGAGGAAAAAGTGCATTTCTTTTTGGCGCAAAATCAATGCAGAGTTGAAAAGGGACGTGAAGAGGCTGTCCACCTGCACAGAATTCCCAGTTTCTGACTTTAGAGAGGCTTCAGGAAGAAAAATGAAAGAATGTTAAGAGTTCTATTAGATAACAGTCATTCTCCATACTGCTATCAGCTTTCTAATCACTATCTCTTACTTAGCCACCATTCAGCCTAATGGAAGTAGGGGAGTAGCCTAGTGGAATATATTGGATTTCTTCTTGCTGCAGGAAAGAAAGAAGCCTCTTAGAGATTGCTTCCAGTTCTAAGTAATGGCTGCAAAATTATTTTATCTGGATGTCTTGGTTGAGGGCTCTCCAGAAAACAGTCATAATTTAGAAATGAGGTCATTTCTAGGGGCATTCTAGGGGAAAAATCATGTATATTTGTCTCATAAACTGGAATGTTTTCCTTTCAGGTCCCTTGGGTATTGAGAATCTCTGGACTTCAGGTTTTGATACCACACTTCCCAGTAATTTCAAAAATCATCCCACAGTGAAAGAACATTAAAACGGGGGCATTTGACAAACTCCGGCAGAGGATTTAGAGTTCAGTTGAGTTGATATAGGGTAAGGCATGGACAAGTATGGTAGTACTGCTTCATGTTCATATCTCTGGCTGATGACCTTACCTTGTTCTTATAATAATCACACTTTTATAGATGCTTCCCTGCATGCGCGCGCGCGCGCACACACACACACACACACACACACACACACACACACACATATTTTTCTAAGTCTTGGTTGAGCCCATTGTTCACAGCTGAAAACTGCACAGTGTAACTCAAACATTTCCCCATCAATCACCTGAGTGATAAAAGACATCACTACAAAACTACAAGAGGGAATGAAATGAGGAGATTATATTAGTTCTTCTGGGAATTTTTTGGACATCATCTGTGATAAAAAAAAAAAAACTAGCACCAAAAAAGCCTATGTGAAGAGATGCATATCTTCTGTTTAATAGACTGGTCACTAATACTCTTACTGAAGGCCAAATCAAATTTTTCTTATTTTATAATTTGTCACATTCTGGCACTCTGATTGTAAACTATTCTGAGTCCCAGACAATGTAGGAAGTCTTGGCAAGTTTCAAGATGCCTCCTTCTAATTATGTTCCTCATTCATGTTTTCGCTAAAAGCTGGACTGTCTCAAGTTCTGCTTATCTTAGGCAATGAATTGAAACTTTTACCTGATGAGAAAATGATACCAAACTATGTCAAAAGGATCACATAATTGTAGGAAATAGCTCCAAGGACTAAAGTGTTCTAAGACTGGGATCTGGAAGTGACCTTGGTGGCCTTGAACACTGCTGAACCTAAAGTATGCTCCTCATTTGGGAGGCTAGGTTCCCACAGGTAGTGTTCAGCAAGGCAGGAACCATTCAAGCAGTGTTGTAAGCACCAGGCAGAATTGGGGACCAAACTAGGGTTCAAACACGCAGAAGACTTTCACTACTTCCCTTAGGGCTAGTTCTTTGGTTCTAAATCTTCTTTTTCTTATAGATGAAAACCCTACCTAGAAGTTTGCTCATATTATTAGTTCTCTGCAGGTGAATATAGTAGCGCAACAAAAGAATCCAGGTAACATCCACTTTGGGCTCAGTCTTTTTTGTAGCATCTGTGTTCTCACTGGAATCGTCACTTTGGTAGAAAACACTTTGGTTACCTCCAGTCTGGAAGACTACATGGTGGCTGCCTGAAGGTTTAAAAATATAAAATATATTTTAATTCAAATACTATGATATCTTTAAAAATCATGTGAAAAAAGTAAACTTTTCCTTTAGAAGGAAATAAGTCATATTGAGAAAAATAACCATGTATGTAATCAGGCATGAAGATAAAAGCAATGTAAATAAAATGAGAACATGTCTTTATAACCTGGTAAGAGGGTGGTGGGAACTAAAGGAGGAGGAGGAAGTAGGAGGCTTATTGGACAAATAGGAGAATGGAATATGCTGATTGGAAGTAGATTGTGACTCCACCCCAGATTTACGTGCAACTACCTGCAAGACCCACCCATTCCTGGGAGGAGTCTTGGGGAGTGGATACTATGTGTAACTTTACCTGTAAGACCCCTCCCAGGGATCCAAAGCGATTAGGGGAGATTGGCCAGCATGGAGGTTGAAGGAGACATGAATAAAAGAAGTTAAGATGCAGGGCAAGCTAAGAATGCTTAATAGGTTTATTATAGGCAAATTCTTAAATAGGTTTATGATATAGGCCACACATGTGATGGCGAGGGCCAATAAAGAAGTTATCTCTCTGGAAGCCAGCCTGTGAGTGAGTTCTATACCCATTGATTTTCTGGACCCAGACCCGCTGCTGAAGGGGGATGCAGAGCCATGTGGACTGGGATAGCAGAGAAAGGTCCTCCCATCTCCATCCACCAACATCCAAGCCCATCCTAAGGGCTCTAACTTTACATTAGATGAATTAAAACTTTTAGTGATGACAGCACAAAGACTTGCACACATCACAAAGAATGAGAACAGCCAATGCTGTGGGGAGAAGCTCTCATTCACTGATGGTGGGAATGACATCTAGTTCAGCCTTTCTGGAAAACAATATATATATTCCTTAAAAAACTGGATATTGAGATCCTTTATGATCCAGAAATAAAACTACTAGGGACATACCCTAGGATTACAAAAACACAATACAATAATTCCCTTTGCACTTCTATAGCAGCATTATTTACAATAACCAAAATCTGGAAACAACCCAGATGCTGGACAACAGTTGAGTGGCTAAAGAAACTGGTACATCTACACAATGGAATATATTATGCAGCCATTGGGAAAATTAAAGTCACAATATATGTCTAAATAAACATAGATGGACATGGAGACTCTTATGATGAGTGAAATAAGTCAAGAAAAAGAGGGATAGACATAGAAAAGTCTCACTCAACTGTGGGATATAAGAAAAATAAAAGATAGTATGGTAATACATTCAGAGACAATAGAGATGAGAATTGATAGGACCAACCCATGATATGAAACTACCACAAAGAGCAGTGACTGCAGTTAGAGCACTAACAGCACTGACAACTACCATGACAATGATAGAGAGAGAAGCAGCAGGAGGTGGGTGAGAAAATAGGGGGCATCGATGGTGGGAAAATTGCACTGGTGAATGGTGGTTATATTCTATGACTGAAACCCAACTACAAACATTTCAGAGTGATTCCCAACTGTGAGAAACCGTAAGTGTTGCCTGTGCATGTTTTTCTACTGTCCTGTCTCCTGAACCTCTCGTGAGTGGGTCAAAAGGGCCCAGCAAAATCGCTCTCCTAGAGGCATTTAGGCTTGGCTGGAATGCCATATTAATATCAGATGATTCAAACTTTATACTTAGGAAAGTTGTAAGGAACAAAGATGGACATTTTGTATTAATCAAGGGATATGTACAGCAGGAAGAAATCACTCTCCTAAACATATATGCACCGACTGAGGGGCCAGCAAAATATTTAATACAACTGTTGACAAATCTGAAAAATAATATCAATAATAACACAATAATTGTGGGAGACCTCAACATGGCTTTGTCAACACTTGATAGGTCAACCAGACTGAAACCCAACCAGAGTATACTAGACTCTGAAAAGAGAAATGGAAGAAAGAGGCCTAGTAGATATATATACGACACTCCAGCCCTAGAAACCTGGATATACATTTTTCTCCAATGTACATGGGACATTCTCCAGGATAGACTACATGCTGGCACATGAAACATACCTGAATAGCTTAATGATGCAGCTCATAGAATTACACATAGGTAAGACATTCCATGACATTGAGACTAAAGGCATCTTTAAGACGGAAACAGCACTCTCCAAACAAATGGAAGCAGAGATAAACAGATAAGAATATATTAGGCTGAGAAGTTTCTGCACCTCAAAGGAAACAGTGCCCAGGATACAAGAGCCACCCACTGAGTGGGAGAAATTATTCACCCAATACCCATCAATAAGCAGCTAATATCCAAAATATACAAGGCAGTGACAGAACTTTACATCATTTTTTCTGTTACAAGAAAGAAACATCTAATTCCATCAAAAAATGGGGAGAAGAAATGGAGGGAAATCTGCTAAGTGAAGTAACTCATCAGAAGGCAAAAATACAAATCCTGTAACATATCATTCATATGAAATACAAAGAAACAAAGCAATGCAGCAGAATAAACTGAAATAAAGCAAACCTTGGATTCTGACCCACAATCTGAGGTCTATGGAATTGTGGAACAAAGGGTTAAGAGGGCAGCATTCTTTTGTGAATTCTTGTTAATAATTTTTGCTGAGCACTGTGCACTTACATTTGAAGTAGTGTGATGCTGTGCTTCTAAGCCATTACGGGGTTGTAAATCAGCATAATCTCAATGATTAAAATTTTGCAATTAGAACAAAATGAAGTGTATTTCTGACCTCTTCATGACTCCTTTTTGGTTCTGACTCTGGGAACTAAAAAAGTATGCTTCTCTGCATCTGCTCAGGATCATGTGCCGTGGTTTTCTAATTCTCAAGTTTTGATCAAACTCACTCTGAAATCTGGTTTTACATAGTAATTGGCAGGGCTAACTTACCCATCTATACAATCTCCCTTCTTTGAGTGCTCAATCAAGTATCAATACCCAGCTCATTATTCTCTAGGTCGATCTCAGCTTCAGTCCCTGATAATAATGTCACATATTACACGGGTAACTTGGGAATCCCTTTCCTGGATTCATGCTGCAGTGAATTAAAACAAGTTTGGTCTATTTTATCCAACCTTATCGTGAGTTGAGATGGGAATGGCATGAGCTTAGTCTGACAGTTCAGCATTTTGATGTCCTTGCTCATCACATAAGGCACAGATAATACAATTGGATGGATCAGGATTTGTATTACCAGTGGGATATTATACACATTAGATAAGTTATCTGAGTACCTTGCCTCATTTAAAATATGTGTATAACAGAACTCTCAGTGAAGACAAAGGAAATTACATAAGAAAGTGCTAGTACATGGCATCAGAGGTCTCTCAACCTATAACTATCTTGCCTTCACATATTAATGCTTTCTGTGATACTCTAAGTCTTGGGTTCTACAATAATCGACTTCATTACATTTTTTAATAATTCTTGACTCTGTGCCTTTGAAGCAGGAGCAAAACATTAAGAAAGAAATGGCTTTTTTCCAGACTGAAAAGTTTTCTGTTTCAAGAGACAATAAATATATTAAGGGTCACCTGTGATTCTTAGTTCTGCTCCAGAGATTTTCTTCTATTACTCTGACAGTAGGTTCAGCAGCATTAGTTTTTAGTATGACAGGTATTTACATTTTTTGTGTATCGCATAAATTTAATTGTGAGAGGATACATTCAGGGCCACTTCATCTAAAATATTGTTTCCAATTCAAAATTCCTTCTGGAATTTTTATTTTTCCTAAACTTACATTTATTAAGGTCTGTAGAAAATCAAGACAAAATATGTATATATTTAAGTACAACCATATTCAAAGTAGGCATCTCATAAATGCCTGGGTCACTGACTCTAAATATACTGCCATGAGGCAGTATCATCATTGCAGAGTATCTCTTTCAACAAGGATGTAGAGGAAACTTTAATAAGTCAGAACAGCTGCATCACTGTCTCTTAGGGCTCTACAAATATCATACAATTCTTCTCTAGTTCTGGCAAGATGCTATATGCTCTGATCCTTCATACACAGCTAGTCTTTTCTATCGCTATCAATGACCAACTGTTTCTGAGAAAAACGTGCTGCTGTTTCTCTCTGGACTCCATGTACCTGCCATGAAGTTTTCAGGAAAAATTATTCCTTCTTAACTTCTATGCCCACTCTGCCTCTATCAAACTCCTCTTGGAAAGCATATATTTAGTTTCAGATATATTACTCTGCCTTCCTTAAACTTCCTACTTCAAAAATGTCATTCTGTAATTTCAAGATGTATGTCCCTTCTGATTATCTAATGATGGGGAACTTGTGGAAGGCAAGACTCACTTCTTGGATGTGTCCTGACACTCCTCCTCTCTGGACATAAAGTGCTGCTACAGCACTATGATAACACTGAATATTGTTTACAGTAATGTATCTTGGTTGTATCTAATTCATATCTAGTTCATAACAAATCACTAGATCAATATTGCTAGAAGTTAATACTTCTGAAGAATCTTACTCCAGGATACCCATTTATGCTAGAAAATTTATGAAGGAGCTCCAAAAAAGGCTTATCAATTGGTTTTTGCCCTTTGGCAGTTCATTATATATACCATTCTCCAATTTGGGTATTTGTGACTCTCAGGTGGGGGATTTTTCAGTATCTTCTTCCAACCCAAATACCACAATGAAAGAAATCATCAACATGAATTAATTATCAGTCTGCAAGGAAAAGACTAGAGGGCATAATTCTTCTTCTTCAGGGTGAAGCAAAATGCAGTACACAGGGCTTTACAGCTTTGTCATTAAAGATTACTGCTTGGGAGATTAACAGATGGGAATATATTAAACTGAGAAGCTTCTGCACCTCAAAGGAAATAGTGCCCAGGATACAAGAGCCCCCCACTGGGTGGGAGAAACTATTCACCCAATACCCATCAGATAAGGGGCTAGTCTCCAAAATATACAAGCACTGACAGTATTTTACAAGAAAAAACATCTAATCCCATCAAAAAATGGGGAGAAGAAATGAACAGACACTTTGACAAAGAAGAAATACAAATGGCCAAAAGACACATGAAAAAATGCTCCACATCACTAATCATCAGGGAGATGCAAACCAAAACAACTATGAGGTACCACCTCACACCCCAGAGATTGGCACACATCACAAAGAATGAGAACAAGCAGTGTTGGCGGGGATGTGGAGAGAAAGGAACTCTTATCCAGTGCTGGTGGGAATGCCACCTAGTTCAACCTTTATGGAAAACAATATGGAGATTCCTCAAAAAACTGGAAATCGAGCTCCCATACAAGCCAGCTATACTACTCTTAGGAATATACCCTAGGAACACAAAAATACAATACAAAAATCCCTTCCTTAAACCTATATTCATTGCAGCACTATTTACCATAGCAAGACTCTGAAAACAGCCAAGATACCCTTCAACATATGAATGGCTAAAGAAACTGTGGTACATATACACAATGGAATATTATGCAGCTCTCAGGATAGTGGAAGTCATGAAATTTTCCTATACATGTGGATGTATATGGAATCTATTATGCTGAGTGAAATAAGTCAGACAGAGAGAGAGAGAAAGACGCAGAATGGTCTCACTCATCTATGGGTTTTAAGAAAAATGTAAGACATTCTTGCAATAATAACTTTCAGAGACAAAAGAGAAAAGAGCTGGAAGTTCCAGCTCACCTCATGAAGCTCACCACAAAGAGTGATGAGTTTAGTTAGAGAAATAACTACGTTTTGAACTATCCTAATAATGAGAATGTACGAGGGAAATAGAAAGCCTGTCTAGAGTACAGGCGGGGGTTGGGTGGGGAGGAGGGAGATTTGGGACATTGGTGATGGGAATGTTGCACTGGTGATGGGTGGTGTTCTTTACATGACTGAAACCCAAACACAATCATGTATGTAATAAAGTTGTTTAAATAAAATAAAGATTACTTCTTGGGAAAAATAGTAAAATAAATGCTAGAAATACAAAATGAGAAAGGAAAATTTGGACATGCTATGAAAATCACTAAAATAAAAAATGAAGCTTACACCCTAGATTTAAGCAGAGATGAGAAAAGGATACAAATTCCCCTACTCAAATGGATCAACTAAAACCATTTGCTTATAAGTAACCTTCTCGATTGTGTGTTAAACACACATCATTAATTCATCACAGCAGCAATTTTTCCTGTCCTTCACTTTAGGTTTTAAGAATCCTGCTCAGGTAGCTATTTGGTATTGATAGAACATGTTGTATCAGAAATTATGAATAATTATTATTCAAAGAACATTCATGTCCCTCTCCCTTCTCTTGAGAAAGCACATATAACCTTACTGCACTTAACTTGGTTATACAGCCATGATCCATAGTATGGAATGTGGAAAGATGCCTCTTTTATGTGGGTTTGTGTGCTATGTTGAGTCTCTTTTGCTTGTGTTTTTATGAAGAGAGCATCCCAAATAGCTCCTGCCTCTTTATCCAGAGCCTCATAACACATATACCTGGATTTCATTTGAACTCAAAATGTAATCTGAAGTGGAAATATGTTTTCTAGGAAAAACAACCAGACCATGGGCTACATAAGGCCTGTGAAATCGTCTATTCTAGCCATAGTACTTGACTATGCACATGACTGGATAGACACAGAGACTTCCTGTTGGCTCCCCATGGCCTCCCTATCATTTATGCCTGCCAATGATGTTATAAATATCCAAACACCCCTTGGCATAAAAAATAATCCCCCATCCTTGTGTGAATTTTAGGCTTATTTGGTACACAGCACTATTTTGCAATAGCTTTGTAGTATAGCATCTTAGTTGAAGATTATTCATTATCACTTCCAAAAATACTGATAAAGCACAAGAAAATGTATGGGGTTAGAAAAGACAGATTTTTCAGAAGGAAAGAAATATCAGTTGTGTAGGAAGTTGAAGAATGGATAAAACCTCATAGTATTAAGTTTTTCAGACTTTGTCTTTATCCATAAATCAACCTCAATCATGCATGATGGGTAAGGCTGAGAGAAACCAAGATTGGGGTATAAATGGACAAATCTTTATTGTGAATATTATAAAAATATAAAATGTGTACTCTTTAGGCTACATTCAGGGAACCTGAGCCAGGGAGAATGAGGGTGAAATTCAATCCCATGTAAAAGGTGAAATTCAATCCCAGAATGACCTGGTTGGTCCCTAGACTTGCCCATTCAGGAGGATGCTAAGCAAAGTAATGTACTCAATCTTATGTTCAGGTTATAAACCAGAAATAAGATCACATACACAAATTAAAAAAGTATAAAAATAAGAATGTACCTTGGCACTGGGGAGATAGTTTAAAGAACTGGAGTACATACATTTTAGGTGGAGAATCGGAATCCATGCCCCATACTAGAGACTCCTGAGTACTCACTGGTATGATTCTGGAGGCCCCATGGACCCAACAGAAAACTACAATAACACTGACTACAATTATATCAGGAGGCTCAGGGCTTCCAAGCACTTTTGAGGACCCTACTCCTTCCCAAATAAAACACTTCTTTGGCATACATTTCAGTTGAAAGGGTTGACCTGATAGATGCCCCTCCCCCACCTACCAGGAGAGAAAGGTTCTTATTCCTCAGATCAACTTGACCAGCTTAAGTTTACTGGCATGTTAGCAGATAGGATGCTGCCTGCCTACATAGAGGCTTTTACAAGACCATTCATACCCAGTGGGTTAATGTGAACATACTCATAGTATATGCCTCCTATGCCTCATTACTTATCTAGAAAAATTAGACATTACTACTGAAATATGAGCATGGAACTAAGACTCTGGCATCTTGCTTCTTAAGAGCCTAAACCAGTGGTCGGTAAGCCATGGCTCTCGAGCCACACGCAGCTCTTTACACTTTTTAATGTGGTTCTTCTGTGTGCCGGGCGGCCACTCCAGGAGTTAGGACTCTGCTCCTAGCCTCTGTCAGTGCACACCCTGTGTGGTTCTCAAAATAAATTTCAATCGTGGTTTTGGCAAGATTTGGCTCAGTTGAAAAAAAAAAAAAGGTTGCCCACCACTGGCCTAAACCAATACTTAAACATAAGTACTCAACAAGAATATTTTTCAAGGGCCAGAAAGAATGTACAGCAAATAAGGCACTCTCTTGTATGCAACTGACCCAGGTTCAATTCCTAGGACTATATATGGTACCCTGAGCACAGCCAGGCGTGAATCTAGAGCATGGTACCAGGAATAAGCTATGAATATAGCCAGGTGTGCATGCCTCAAAAATAAAACAATTTTTCCAAATGAATAAACAAACACAAAAGTGACTGTTAAATATGTGTGTTACTACTAATATAACTTAAAGGTTTATACCATAGTTTGCTAACAAAGGAATAATAAATAATAGTAAGATCAAGTTTAAATTTGGGAAAACTTTCAGTCATTAATTCAACAAATATTACTATTTAATGTCTGCATGTGAAAGAAGTATGAGATTTTTCCATAAACAGAACAACAAATCAAATGCACAAAGTTGCATGAAAGAAGCTGATAATAGTTGTTGAGAAAAAGACACACATGCAAGCACATACTTTCTCTCATTCCCTCACAAGTAGCTCATAAAAATAATTACTGGAATCATTAAAGACTATAAGAATGAGCAGAGCTGAAGATATAGCATGGAGGTATATAGCATGGAAGATATAGCATCAAGGTGTTTGCCTTGAATGCAGAATGTTGGTGGTTCAAATCCGGTATCCCATATGGTCCCCTGAGCCTGCCAGGAGCAATTTCTGAGCATAGAGCCAGGAGTAACTCCTGAGCGCTGCCGGGTGTGACCCAAACCACCCCCCCAAAAAAAGAATGAGCAAAAATTTTCAAGAATCAGAGCCCCTCAACTAAATATTCCCAAAATGTCCACCTCAATATATATAATCTATAAAATAAACATATTAAGATTTTTATTTTTAAACATCTGAAATATAGCAGGTAATTGAGTCAGTAGTGTTTATATGTATGTATAAAATATATACATAGAGATACATACACAATAACTGAAGCCTCTTTTGTTCTAGAAACTAGGCTTGCAGATCTCTATTCTCACTCAGTGGTCACTCAGACCATTATTCTCTATAAACTTAACACCAAAACACATTTCAAGTAAGCCTCTGAAATTATAATTACATATTCACACATAACAAGTTTATGTAAATTACATAAAGATTCAAACATACCAAGTAAATAATCTGTGTAGGATGAGAAAAGATCCATAGTGGCAAATTCTGGAATAGTTGGTAATGTGTCTTGATTAGCTTTATCAATTCTAGCATTCTTCTTTCCAAAATGTAGGTTAACTGCCAGCACAGCTTCACTCACCTCCAATTAATAAATTAAAATTTATAAGTACATGTTCACCAATTTATAGTATATCCAGTATAAAAATAAATTGAAAGGTAAATTCATAAGGTGACCTAAAATAAAATATTATCCAAATACAATATATATACACATATCATAGTCAAATAAATCATTACTGTAGGCAATTTAATGAGTTAAGACATTATATATTCTACCACATCTAGCAATGACAAAAATTTGTTAAAATACAAAATATTTAAAATATGAATTTGCCAATATTTTCATTAAAGACCAATCTAATAAAAATTTAAAACTATAAACCATCTCTTAGCTTCCCAAAGAAACACTGCTGGCATCAATCCCAATGAATGACAGAGTTTTCTTTGACTTGTTTAAATAAAACACTGTGTTGCCTTACTAGGTCATAAGATAACACCTGGTACAACAGTAAAAAAAAACTATTCAATATCACACATACCTGTGTGGCGGCTCTTATTGCAATCCAGGCCAATGAACTGTACATTTCTACTCTATTTCCTAGTTGATCTTTCAGAGAACTGTGCCTTCTGACAGGAACCTAAAAAATACAGCAAAAATGTTATGATAGAAATAAAGATATCATAAATTTTCACAATCATTTTTCTCATTTCTGAAGATGGAATTTTAGTGAAATGCCCAGTAATCATTAATGGTGCATGAGCAGTGGTAGTGGAGAAGGAAGAAGATTAGACTAGTATGAAATCATATATATACTTTGGTGTTGTGGGATACAATAATTTTGTACATTGCTACCATAAACTTGAATATTATAACTACCTAAACTATATTTCCAAAGAATTAACAGTGCTCATTAAAGCATTCTTTATATCAGAGACATGGAGACAATTTAAGTGAATAATGGTAAATGGATAAAGAAAAATGGGTTGTTTACATATACATGCATGATAAATATGTGTAGTATGGAATAGATGGTAAATATTCAGTAGATTGCAGAGTGAGGTATATAGCTCAATGGATAGAGAACACACACAAGGCCCTAAGTTCTAGTCCCATCCATCAACACATGGCCCTCTCCAAGCCTACATAAAATGAAAGTAAATTCCTTTAAAATATATATATACACATATACATTTCTGGTATACAAAAACAGAAAAATTATTAACAGTAAGAATTTCAGCTTTGGGCCCGGAGAGATAGCACAGCGGTGTTTGCCTTGCAAGCAGCCGATCCAGGACCAAAGGTGGTTGGTTCGAATCCCCGTGTCCCATATGGTCCCCCGTGCCTGCCAGGAGCTATTTCTGAGCAGACAGCCAGGAGTAACCCCTGAGCACCGCCGGGTGTGGCCCAAAAACCAAAAACCAAAAAAAAAAAAAAAAAAAAAAAGAATTTCAGCTTTGTATGACTATTATAATTCTTATTATTTTCTATAATAAATTTGCATTAAGCAATAAAGCTAACAACACTAGTGGTATTTTGAGCATTTATTTAAAGTATTTACCATTTTAATAGAGGGTCTATAAATTAAACACATTTTGTGTAAAGATGATAGTAAAAGAATATATTAAAGTTTTCGATGAGTATATGTTATTTTTATTCTGTGGGGACTTTCTTCATGGGGTGGCCATACTGGGTAGTGTTCAAGGCTCACTCCTGGCTTTGTGCTCAGGGGTCACTCCTGGTGAGGCTTCAGGGATCATAACTGATACTAGGGATTGTCCCCAGGTTAGCTGCATGTAAGACTGTTGCCTTATCTACTGTACTATCTCTGGTCTTTTTCTTGTTAGGAAATTACTATAAAAATATGTAATAAGAAAGTTCCAAAAGAAAAGCAAAATTTATATCGAATGTAGATTTTTTATTATTTGTATATGTAGTCAGTTTTAAATATAGGACCGTTAATACTGTAAAAATAAGTAGAAAGAAACTCCATCAGCAATATAATATCTGCCTATTTTATTTTCTAACAAAAAGTAAAATAAGTATTAATAAGCAATTCTTAAGACTTACTTGATCTTGATACAATTAACTACCATTAGACTACTTGACTATAGTTTTTATTCTGCTCTTTTAGCCAATCGTTTAATCTCCAATCAAATGGAAGAATAAAATAATCACAAAATTATTTCTTTTATTCTTGCTACTCTATATCCCAGTAAAAGAAAAGTCGGTGAGTAATGCTTTTGCTAGAGCAGAAACTACAAAGTATAAATATAGCCTCTTCCAGTTCAAATATTAAAATTGGCAGAAAATGATATCTGGAATTACATGCTCAGGGAAACCCAAGCAACGAACCACTGTCCCCAAATAGGAATGTCCTACTCATTCGGTATAATGAAGCTACTTGGTCTCTATGAAGACCTTGCCAACCTACTATTTGATCTTGGGAAATTTACCTACTTAAATTCTGGGAAATGGTGTAATAAGCTCTTTTATTCATATATATGATTATAAGCTAATTATATAAGCTACTAAGTGATGAATACAGAATATTATTAACTTGGTCTAATGTAATTAAGCAAATTTTAAGAATTCATTCTCAACTGAAGGGAAGGTTTTACTGAGGTTAAGGTTAGCTAGAACTCAGAATATAAAAATTAAGTGCTGTAGAGAATTTGGTGGGTATTTATTTAGATGGAATAGGCTTTCAACGACATATAGAAGTTGCTTTCCTATAAACTGAGGCAAAAGAAAAATTTTATCTAGATTAATAATGAATGTTCTTCATTTGTAGAAGATAATATATTTTATGCAGAGAAATAACAATTCACACACAAATTTAGAACATATAGGGCAAGAATCAAGTCCACAGAATATTAATTCAATACTCATAATTAATTATGTCTATATACCATCAATGAACAACTGAACTAAAATGGGAAAATTTCATTCACAATGAATATAAGATCTAAGATGTACAAGATTTATACTGTTAAATATAGAATTATTGTTAAGAGAAATTAACATCTAAATAAATTAACAAATATTGTTAAAGTGGTACTTTTCCCAATTTTTATATTCAACGTAATCCTTACCAAAATTACATGGCTTTCTTTTTGCATAAATTAACATGAAGGTGCTAATATGGTACCTGAAAATGCAAAGGACTCAAAGAAGTGAAAGCAAGTTTAAAAAGAAACAGCATACTGTTAACCAGAGCTGTCTGGTCCAAATATCAGTAGGGCCTTTAAGAGAATTGCCCAACCTAATGTCTGATAGGGAAGCATCAGTTTAGGCAAATAAGAAGGAGGGAGTCAGCAGCTAAACACTGCCTTAAGGTGCCAATGTAAGTCCCACAACCCTGGACCTCTTCTTGGGCCAATAACTGAAGGGGAAGAGGCACTCAGGACCATAAAAACAACCTGCCTTTTCCTCAATGACATCCAGCTGGGGCTGGCCAAAGACTGTTTGAACAGTCTAGACCTCCTACAGAGATAATGGGGGCAATGGTTCAGACAACAACTGGCATAGGCATGTGCCTCTTATCTACCCCTGAAGGGGCCACCAGGTCCCCTTCCCTTATCTTGACTATTGCAGTGAAACTGTAGAGGCCAATATAGCTACATGTGCAAGAAGTCCCCATTGGGGACTGAATTGAACATGGCTTTGTGTGTATTAAGGGAATAACCCCAGGTGTGTTTGCCACTATTTTTGTAAATCCACATGCGTTCTGCATCATGATCATTCTCCTACCCTAGGTGTCATACCTGGTAAGAGAGGATGAGCAGAGTTAGATCCACCAGAAGAGGACCATTCCCCTTATTCCAACTCTTGCAGCAACTGATGTGAAAGTGGTCTCCCTTGTCAAGGGAAACAAGCAACTTAAACAAGTCTCCCAACAAGTGGAAGCTGATCTGAGAAGATACCATTTTTCTATCAGGATGTTAGAAGAACAGTTGCCTCCTTAGCTGAAGTTGCTCTCCAGAACAGGTAGGGATTAGACATAGGTTCTGGGGGAACAAAGTTGTTTCTATGCTAACAAGTCAGGAGACACAAGTGAGACGCTGCAGCAGGTGAAATCTAGTTTGCAGGAGCAAGAAAGGCAATGAAAAGATTCTGCTACCTATTATGAACAGTGGTTTGATCACCCAGGAAAACCTCCCTGATTAAGATGCTTGTGCTAAGGTCCCAGTATGTGCCCCAAAGTAAAGACAAGAATGAGGAACCCCTCAAGGAGAGTCAAAGATTTGACTTAGGTCCATAAGAGGAGGATAGAATGTTGGGGCCTGGGTTCTGAACAAGGAGAGATACCATTTTGTAAAAGGCCACATGGACCACAAGGAGCACCATTATATGCTAAGCCTATTTCCATTAACACCACCCCAAGCTGGCCATACAAGGTAGCAGACACAGGAAACAGTAGGAAGGTACCCCTAGCCAATCATTTTAAAGATCATCAGAAAGCTAGAACCTCCTTATATCCCTTCCTTACATAATCTTCTTTATGACCTTGGGCAGGGTTCATCTTCTTCTGGGGATGGCCATGGACAGCCAGTATGGAGACTTTTTGGTAGACAGATTAAAGTATTAAGGAAAAGAAAGAAAGAAAAGAAAAGAAAAGAAAAAAGAAGAAAGAAAGAAAGAAAGAAAGAAAGAAAGAAAGAAAGAAAGAAAGAAAGAAAGAAAGAAAGAAAGAAAGAAAGAAAGAAAGAAAGAAAGAAAGAAAGAAAGAAAGAAAGAAAGAAAGGAGGGAGGGAGGGAGGGAGGGAGGGAGGGAGGGAGGGAGGGAGGGAGGGAGGGAGGGAGGGAGGGAGGAAGGAAGGAAGGAAGGAAGGAAGGAAGGAAGGAAGGAAGGAAGGAAGGAAGGAAGGAAGGAAGGAAGGAAGGAAGGAAGGAAGGAAGGAAGGAAGGAAGGAAGGAGAGAGAGAGGGAGGGAAGGAGGAAGGGAGGAAGGAAGGAAGGAAGGAAAGAAGAAAGGAAGGAAGGAAGGAAGGAAGGAAGGAAGGAAGGGCACAGTTGTTTTACAAGTATTTACTTTCCTTTTATGCTTCTCTTCCCCACAGACAAGTATTTTCTAATTTTAAAACTTACTAACATCTTTAATAACCAACAGCCTATATTCTTGTAAAGATAGGTCTATCAATCAATGGAATAAACATGGGAATCCAGGAGTAATCAATTTTTGACAAAAGTGTCCAAGTAATTTAATGAAAAGAAAAAAATGTTTCATGCTCGCTTTGGCAGCACATATAAAAAAATTGGAACGATACAGAAAAGATTAGCATGGCCCTTGCATAAGGATGACACGCAAATTCGTGAAGCATTCCATATTAAAAAAAAAAGAAAGAAAAATGTTTTAACAAATAATACCCCAACTATTCAATATTTATGTGCAAAAATACTAATTTAGAGCACTACTTCATACTTTACACATATTGAAATTCAAAATAGAATATAAATCTAAACACAAAAGCCACACCTATAAAGCTTCTAAGAGAAACTTGAGAAAAATCCTCAACTGGAACTAATCATGGGAAGAGCTATGCCAACAAAAGACATATAAATATTTAAAATATAAAAAATTATAAATTTGAATTAAGATATAATTTAAATATAATTAAAATTAAGATATAATTTAGTTAAAGTTAATATTAATAACTTACAAATTAAATTATATCTAGACTCTCTTTCAATAATATATATACATATTATCATATCTCTGAAAGGTACTAAAATAGTTATATGCACACTCTTACAATTTTGTCAATGAGTGAGGGAAGTAGAAAGCCTGTCTCAAATACAGGCACGGGGTGGGGAGGAGGAAAATGGGAGCATCGGTGATGGGTATGTTGCACTGGTGAAGGGCGGTGTTCTTTTTATCACTGAAACCAAACTACAATCATGTTTGTAATTATGGTGTTTAAATAAAAATTATTTATTTAAAAAAAAAGAAAGATGAGATTGAAAACAAAGTTTTCCTTTAACATTAAATGTAATTAATGATAGATATCAAATAGAGTTTAGATTCTATTGTACATGTAAATAAATGATGTATCTCATTTTATTTTAAAATCTACATATTTGTTAATACATTGGTATTTGGAACCTATATAAATACCTAAATTTATGATTAAAAGAATTTGAGAAGTCAAAAAAATAAATAAACAAAAGATAAAAAAGATTTTATCAAGTAAGTAAACAAGTGTCTGATAGGCACATAAAAGTATCTTAAGATTATTAACTCTCAGGAAACAGCAAATCAAAATCTCAAGAAGACACTTTCATAACTATTACGATAGCCAAATAATGAGAATAGTTAGAGGAATGCTTAGAAATTGGTCTCATACACTGTTGACAGGAATAGAACTTGAGACCACTCACTATGGAACCTATTTGACAGAAGACCAGAGATAAACCTAAGGGTTGATATATGATCCAGAAATTCCATTCTTAAGGACATACTCAAAAGAATCATTCATCTACTTTACCAATGTTTCATTTCTTGCAATTTTCCAATAAAAACTAATGCCTAATATTTATATACACTTACGTTTCATGAATAACATTTTTACAGGCAAAAATAGTTGTCATAAATGTGTTTCTAGATACTAAACAAATTATCTAAAGAGTTATAAATATATAACTATTAAGAAATAATGTATCCAAATCACAGACAAAAATAGTTTCATGATTTAATAATATAGTATTGCTAAAAATAGCAAGCTCAAAGGCAATTAACTTAAATTTCTAGGACAGAAATGTTTTATTACCACAGATGGTAGTGGCGACACTGAGAGCTTGCTCTTTGACTTCATTAAGTGCAGAAACAATATGGCCATCTCTAGGTAGGAGTCTCTTATCAACCTAAAACAATATAGCATTTTATTAAAAAACTTCACCACTTAAAATCATTTGCCAACTACTTCTGAGCTAACACAAGGTAAAAGTGCAAGAAACTAGTATTGGTTCCAAACTCCACTTGCTTTTCACAATCTTTTTAGTATAGACATTGCTATTTTTCTACCTACTAAAAAGAGAGACTTGAAAGGCTGAGTATTCTAGCTAGTCCTGTGCTGGCAACATTCAATGGCATAGCTGCTATGAAGCCCAGCATCAAGATCTTTCTGGAGTATTTAGCACACAATATACTAAAAAAAAAAAAAATCAAGCAAGGTTTGGACCAGAGAAAGCTGTCTTGAAAACCACCCTCTTTCTCTCTACCATCCTACACTAATTAAAACTGAAAGAAATACAAGGTTTTTCAGAAAGTGTCAAAGCCATAAACTGGAGCTACTTGGATGAGTTCAGTCATAATTATGGTGGCTGACACTCAGATCTGAAGTGAGTTGTATATAGTACTAAGTTTTCTGGTTCTGGTGCTGTTGACTAGTGAGTATCCCTAGGAATTCTTTGTAGATACGGTTTCACATCCAAGGGAGGTTTCCTGTAACCTAAGACTGACACAAAATTAATCTCAGTCTAGATAGTATATATTTAATGTCAAGAATATTACCATGATACCCTGTTGATGAGACCATGGGTTTAGGGAACAGGCTCAAGCAATACAAAGATGTCAACAAACATCAGTGTACTAACTGTGCAAGAAAGTTCTCTAATACCTCTAGATATTGGCTATTCAATATACTGTTAGACAGAACTAAAACCCAAATAGGTGTATGG
The DNA here is from genome assembly GCF_024139225.1 of Suncus etruscus. Classification (NCBI taxonomy): domain Eukaryota; kingdom Metazoa; phylum Chordata; class Mammalia; order Eulipotyphla; family Soricidae; genus Suncus; species Suncus etruscus. The sequence goes on along the minus strand of NC_064858.1, from coordinate 51,419,055 downwards.
TTAGGAAAATGGAGTAAAGTTTTTTACCCTGAGTTTTGATCATTTTTCAAACTTAGCTGTATAGCTTCAAATAAACTCTCAAATTTTGAAGTTGAAGATCTCTCTTCCATAAACATCTGACGTTCTATTTTGCCTGAAAACAAAAAAGATACAATGATGTTTCCCTGTTTCTGAAAGCTACAAGATAATATTTGTTTCAGAGTGGGAAGTCGAGAGAGCTCAATATGCTCAGATCCTTCGGCCTCCTCTGTCTCTTGTTTCTCACCAGAAGATAGGTCAGTGGAGAAATACCTTTTGCCCTTTCCTTGTCTCAGACCTTCTCTCAAGGCTCCCTTGACTGAACTGTTCCCTCTTTGGCATTTCCCATGCAACTGTTCCTCCAACTCACAATGCTCACTGCCTTCTATATTCTTTTTCTCCTTTTCTCCATGCACTGTCACAGAAAGTAAAAGCCCTCTATTTTAAGTCTGAAAGCGAGTGTCTGAAAGTTACCACTTTAGTGTTTCGTATTCTAGCTCACACAGTGTTCCAAGCTCTCATGGAGAGCCATGGCATCCAGATGGAGGCAATAGAGAAGCACCACAGTAGCAAATGTGGCAAGTAAGGAAATCTTGTAACCACTTTGAAAAATAATGCGCCATTTTGATACAGCAGGTGGAAAAATCACAAAGTCACACCTAGCATGAGGCTCACTTCAGGGTGACTGGCCATAGTAGGTTAATAGCTGAGTTGTAGACTTCTGGAACTTTACTAGTCCAGACTGTATCACGTCTTCCTCACTGGCCAGCCAGGATCCCTCATGCCTGCTTTCTAAAGCTATCATCAGAATTAGCATTAGGAGCTATGAAATACTGACTAGAGTCTGGCTACTGACTGCTGCAGCTCAATGAATAACAATAACCATCATCATCATCATCATTTGCTTGTAGCTAAATAGACCACAGTATTTTCCAATATACTAATTAAATATATTACATGTTTAAAATATAGGCATGCTATTACTACTAAGTTAAAGTAGTTGTATTTTAATAAACTGGAAAGATATGGGTCCAGAAAAACAAAATAGGACTTAAGACACATGACTGGCATGTGGCTGAACCTGATTCAATTCTTATAACAACATGGAACTCTGAGTAAGCCTGAGCTGCTGCCTGGAGACTCGGAGGCACCAATAGTGAGGCATAGGTGATGCCATTTCCAGTGGCCTGAAGAGAACCATATTCTTGGGCCATCATATTTAAGTGCCAATCTAACTGGCTTCCAAAAGGCTCCTGTGCAGGGCCTTGGAAGACCGTTCTCTCATCTTAAATGCTTAGTTAGGTTATAAAATTATGCTTGAAAATATCTCCCAAATATTCTCTAAAGCTGAATGGCAAATGCTAATATAGTTTATTCAAACATGTATAATAAAGGCATTAAAATTATATAAACAAAGAAAGGAAAAGTTATAGCACTTTTTTCTTTCCAGATAAATTGAAAGTGTAGAGTTCTCTTTATCTGAAATTGTTTAGCATGAACATTTGTGTGCTTGTCATCTGTATGCCCATTGTAAAAATCTGTGTTTTATAAAGTCAGGTACACAACTTATAAGAAGCCTATTCTTAATGAGAGAAGGAAAGAATCTGTAAACTTGGACACAGTTCTGAACTCTAATAATATTGCATACCTTTCTGAAAAAGGATTTCAGCTTCCACCTCATGTTCTTCTGTCCCCGATATCCTACAGAGTTTCAGGGCTGTCTGAAGAATATGAAGAGAAGGTAACCACCTAGAGGAGTCTTTCATTCTACTATTTTGACATTGTTTGGCCATGGAATGTCCTAAAGAAAGCCATTGGATGGGAGAGAAAAATGAGCATACAAAGTTTATTATTAAAAGCCTACATGCCACCAAGAATCCCTAACAATAAGCATATATATAATATATATTAAGAACTGTGGTGATCTCTGGTTTTTCACATCTAAAGAAAAATAAACAGATATTTCAATAAACTATAATAGTACTTTTCAAATGTCAATGTTTACTTGTTGCTTAAATCAAGGAAAACTCTCAAGACCCAGTTCTAAAATGTCATAATACTCTATAAAATAATTTTGGGTTTCTGTCAATGAGGTTGCGAGCAGATAAACATCTAAAGGTTTTAAAATATTTTCTTCTGGGTGTTGATAGTACATTGGGTATGGTACTGCTTGTACTTGCCTTGCATGAAGCTGACCCAGGTTTGATTACTGACACCACATATGGTTCCCTGCAGGAGGGATCCCTGACCACAGAGCCAGGAATAAGCCCAGGTCCAAACTCCACTCCCAGAGCAGTGGCCCAGGACTGCAGAATGAAACAGCTCAAGGACTGAGTAGGGGGGCCAGTCTTACTGCCACCAGGCCATTTGAAAGAGTCCCTGTGTATCTTGGGGCCTGACCTGTGATCCTCTGAAACAACATGGCAGTATAATTAGACAATATGTGAGGCTCCCTTCAGGTTCTGAACTTTTTCAGTTGTAAGATGTCAGACTCTGTACAGGATTTGTAAGAAATCTGGGGCAGGTAGTATACTTATGGACTTCAGGAATGTGAAATGAGCATGGCAGGTTTGGGATGAAAAGATATGGTTCTCTTTTGACTCTCCCTTCTAAAAACAAGGCCTAATTCTTCCTCTGAATGAAGCAGGATGTTTTAACAATGCTGAGAATATGGGGCTGGGAAAAAACCATGGCCTAGCTTCTGAAAGTTCTCACAAGAGTTGTTGGGGGAAAGAATGAGACTGAAAGTGGTGAACACCCACAGCACTCTCTGAATTAGACTTGGTACCTCCCAAACATAGGGTCAGTTTTACTTGCTTCACTCTACAACAAGTTAGTGAACTTGAGACTTATCTCTGTGTTAGTACTGGAAAATGGAAGCCCAGAGAAGTTCAATGACTTGCTCAGGGGAACAAAATCTGAAGCCTTTCTCCTGAGTCCAAGTTCTTATTGGCAACGATTGTGATAGTGATTCTATTCCCAGAAAGAAACATAAGAAAATTATATTGATACCATGTACCCAAGAAAACCTCCTATCTCAATGGTATGCCAATTTTCATGTTTTTTATTTCAAATTATGCTGCTTAGTAATAAAATATCAATCACATCAATGAGGCAATTCATATATATGTTAGTTATAAATAATAGTACTCATCTTCCAGATTTTGTTAAAATCAGAAAAAAAGAATTATACAGTTGTGCTTTCCCCAACCAGATAACAGTTTCTTTGAGAACAGAGTCAGTAACAGAGTCCCTATCATATTCCCATTCTCCACCCCCCTTACCCCATGGTGACTCTTGTACATTAATAATGCTCAGTAAATATTTGCTTAAAATATAAGACAGCCTAAAAACATTAAATGAAATAGTCTTCACCCCCATTGTACAATTTGTAATGTACTTTGAAATCTTAAAAGCCCAAGCTTCTAAAAAGCCACTAATGGGAAAAAATAAAGTCAAAAAAACATGTTTATTTCTTGTTCCATTTAGATAACTTCAAATTGCATGCACCCCGTCCCCATCTACACAGCCAAGGTGCTCACAAAGGAGATTAGTTTTATAAAAGTAGCATCCTCCATCACTTTTTTCTTTAATTACTTTTAAAAAATTCAGTTTTATTTATTTCTTCTATTATATATTATATATAAATATATTTTTTTCTTTAACTTCACCTGCTTTGGTTCTGCTTGGTATGAAAACTGAGAAGAAAAAGTCTTGCCTGGGATAAGAGCTCAGGTCAAAACCAGAGCACAGAAATTGTGTAACCTGTCATTCTTACCCCCAAATGCACAAGCAATATAATATGATACCATACGCTTTTGTATAGGCACAGTAAAAATGGGGAAACCTTATGCATAAAACAATATCTTATCTTCTAGGGGTAAGAACTCATTCATACATTTTATAATATAGGGATGCCTCCCACCCTGAACATGTGTCATGTGGACACAACTCAGTCTCCCTGAGATTGGACAGTGTTTGCCCAACCCCAAACCCCAGATCCCAGACGTAGAACTGATATAGTTCCCTGCAACAACACCAGGAACCAACTCCCCTGAGAAATTTCTAACACCACTCTGGCACTAACTTGTGCCAGTTCTGATATGACATCCAGACAACGAGAAAATGACAACAACTTGATCTAAGAGCAGGTTGTCCTATCACATCACCTAATAGTAAGATAAAATCAGAAGACATGTTGCCCTTTGATCTTGCAAAAACCAAGAGTACTAACTACAGAAGACTGACTTTGACAACCATGACTGGTCAGAACTTATCCTGGGACCAATAAGAAAAACCCTACCTTAGGCTTCAGCCTAGGACTTGTACAAAAATCAAGATCTCTAATTACAGAGGTCCGATTTTGACAACTGAGACTGAGCAGAACTTCTGAAACCATAATGAAGACTCTATCCTAGGCTTTGGCCTAGGATCTGAGCAAAAACCAAGACCACTTATTACAGAAGACTGATTATAACAATGATGGAACAGAACTTTTAGAACCATAAAGACTCTATCCTAGACTTTGTCCTATGACCTGTGCAAATACCAAGATCTCTAGCTATAGAGGCCTGGTTCTATTATCCACAACTGAGCAGAAAGTTTCTTGGCACCATAAAAAAGACCTTGGGGTGTGGTAATGAGCATGTACAGAGGTAGTAGTTGTTCCCATGACAGTATGCTTCAAGGGCAGAGAAACCCTGAATCTCTTAGGCCAAGAGAATTCCCTTTCTTACTTCCCCAATACTTACTGTGCCTATGCAAAAAAAAGGGTGTGTGTGAAGCATAAAACCTTGCCACACCAGCATACTCCTTTTTTTTTTTTACTTTTCCTCTTTCTTCTTTTTTCTTTCTTTTCTTTCTTCCTCTTGTGGTTATTATATGGTGATTTTTTTTTTTTTTGCTGTTGGGTGCTTTTTTTTGGGGGGGGTAGTTGCTGTCTTTATTTTTTTAAACTGTTGGGTTTTTTTTGTTGTTGTTTTATGTTTTTATTCCTTTTTTGTCTTCTTCTAGCAGAGCCACACAACTTGAATCATCTTGTTTCTGCCTCATGAATTGAGGGGGGAAATAAAAATGAACGATACCAGGACCAAACAGCCATATGAACATTGACTGGAATTAAAATATTACCAGACTTAAACACCAAACCCAAAGTCAACAACAACAGAATTGATACCCTATCTACAAAAAGCTATACACAGAGAGGAGTAGTTACACTAGCACTCTAGGGGCGGGGTGGGTGGGGGGGAAGAGATATGGGACACATGCTCGGAAAAGGGGTGGAGAGAGGACAACTCTGGTGGTGGGAATGGTCCTGATTCATTGCCACTATATACTTTAAACATTACTGTGAAATATTTTTTATTCACTTTTTGGCCACAATAAAAATTATTATTAAAAATAGAAAACAAAGGAGATCAGTTTTGCATGGCCTAGCTCTTGTGCTGCCATCTAAACTATTACTCTAAAGAAAAACTGTGGAGAAGACGTTGAGCCAGATGACTCCGTGCTTCATAATATTGAAGTGCTCCTTTTCCCAATAAACATCAATTCTGTGAAAAAGAACTTGTGAAGCTGATGCTGTTTTGACAGAAATGCTGCTTTGACCTTTTGTTTTTTAAGTCTGTATTTAATATAACAGGAGAGAGAGCAAGCTGTTCCGCTCCCAGGGAGGCTGTGAAGGCAGCGGCAGCCGAGCCTCTGAGTGGGGATGGCACATCCTCGAGTTGAATCAGGCAGGAAGCAGAGAGCACACTGGCTTTAACACAATCTGTTCAACTTAACATGATCTGTACTTGGAGTTCCTGTGGAAATCAAATGCACTGGTAATATCCCAGACTGCGAGCTGGAAAATGCAAGGGGAAATAGCTTATGTGGGACTAAAGTACTAGGATGATTTAGGAGGCCACCAAAATCGGTTTAACTGCATTGATGAAGAAACTCAGAAATTTAGAGATCAAAAGGTTTACCCCAAGAAATGAAATTCCTTCAAGGAGGTGCCAGGAAAAATAATCCTGCAGGCCAGGCCAAAAGTAAGCTTTGCATGCAGGAGGCCCAGGTTTGATCCCTGACAGCAAATGATTCTTTGAGCATTGCAGAGTGCCCACATCTGAGAACAGTCCATGAACACTGTTAGGTGTGACGCAGAAAAAAAATCACAGAGGAAGTTCAGATGATCATGATGCCAATGATGAAACTATGATCCCTAATGACCTTGAAGGGAAGGAACAGAAAAGAAATAAAGAAGAAGGTCCTGGACAATTGAAGCTTGAGCACTCACTACCTTCCCCAGTCTAGCTGAATTCAGGCAAAGAGGCACTAGGGGGTAAAGGATAATGTTCTGAAATGGAGGTTTTAATGAAGAGGACAGATAGGAAACAGTCACTGGAACTACAGACATTTTCCAAGAGTTGGGGTACACCATGATGGCAGGATCATCTAGGAGAGGCCCAGGATCCAGGATGCAAGAGCAAAGTAGGGATGTGGCTACTGTGAGTTCAGTACTGGTTGGTTCAAATCATTACCATGGATGCTGCTAGTAGTCTAATAGCTATCTCAGGGTGAAGGGCACAATCCAGAGTGCAAGAGCCCAATAAAGAAGTCCAATCATCAGGGGCTGGAGAGATAGCATGGAGGCAGGGTGTTTGCCTTGCATGCAGAAGGATGGTGGTTCGAATCCCAGCATCCCATATGGTCCCCTGAGCCTGCTAGGAGTAACCCTTGAGCACTGCCAGGTGTGACCCAAAACCAAAAAAAAAAAAAAAAAAAGGAAGCCCATTCATTACACTTTGGTGGTGAGAATGTTAGAGTAATATCGAGCCCTGTATTATTTCAATAGAAAAAGTAAAGGGGCCCAGGAGTGCAGGAGTGGAATGTAATGCAGAAATCTTTCTCTTCTCTTTTCTCTTCTCATCTTATTATCACTTTTCCTCATTTTCTTACTCTCTTTCTCTCTCCCTCCTCCCGTCCTCCACCCTCTTTCTATGCCTTTCTCTCTTTTTTCCTCTCTCCCACCCTCCTTTTCTCCTCCCTTTTCTAGGAACTGGGAAAGGAAGTCTGTGCTGGTCAACAAACTCTCATATGTCAAAGCATCCAAAATACTGAAATCTTAAAGGCATTATTCATACAGCCTAGATTCTAGATGGATAACCTTTTTGAGCCCGAGTGCCCAAACTGCCACACAAAACCAAAGAATTTCCTCAAAGTGCCAGCACATCCACCCAATGGCTAGTCGGGCCCTGTTGCCAGGTGAGCTGCAAAGCCGACAATGGCACACTCGACTCCTGCCTGATGCATATCTTAATTGCGGACATTTCCGCGTGCCAGCTGCAAGACCTTCGCGTGCCACCACTGGCACGCGTGCCATGGGTTCAGAACAAAGAAGGCTGATCCAGGTTTCCTGCTGTCCAGGCTGAAAGTAGGAAGTCAAGGTAACTAGTGGTAGGAGGCCTTCTCTTCAGAAATCAGTTTCCCAAAGAGAACACTGGATGTTAGCTTTCCTTTTTCCCTTCTCTTATAAGTTCTGCTTCTTCCTCATCCAACAGCCAGGACAGTCTTCTGAGGCCTGAAACCTTCCCAGGCTCAAATCTTCCAATTAGGTAACCCAAAATACACCTTGCTTTGACTTCACTGGTCTCCTAGCAGTTCTAGAAGACTCCAATATTGTTCTAATTTTAGAGTCACACAGCTTTTAGATTTTAGACACACAGCTTTCTGGGTGTGTACTACAACTTTCCTTAAGATCTAGGCAGCATTCTGTCTCCCTAGACAGACAAGCCCTTCTTGATCATTCTATCCCAGCCTCCCTTCATTATTTTCTCTGAGCGACTACTATCTGCATCTTGCATAACACTTAACTCAATTTATAAGATAGATATTTATAATTTATTGTCATATAATAAAGGTTGTTTATAGCCTTGCCACTTTCCAATAAAATTGTTAATTTCCTAACAAATAGTTTATCTTATATGATATATATTTTATTAAATGTGATTAGGGTCTCACACCCAGCTGTGCTCAGAGGTTACTCCTGGCTCTGCACTCAGAGATTATTTCTGAGGGGCCAGAGAGATAGCACAGCGGTAGGGTTTTTGCCTTGCAAGAGCCAACTCAGGACCGATGTTGGTTCGAATCTCGGCATGCCATATGGTCCCCCGTGCCTGCCAAGAGTAATTTCTGAGCACAGAGCCAGGAGTAACCCCCAAGCTCTGCTGGGTGTGACATCCCCCCCAAACAAAAAGCTATGATTCCTGGCAGGCTCAGGGAAGATTTCCCTGGGATGTCAGGGATTGAACTCAGGACAGCTACATGCAAAGCAAATACCCTACCTGCTGTGCTTAAGGCCCAAAATTTGATATTGTTGCACAATATTTATGATGGGACATATACACAATTATATTCACTGGCTTTATTTCTGTCTTCCAATAATTACAAGAGCTACATCTGCTTTCTTCTCCATTAACTTTTCAGGATCACACAATAGCATATGCTAAGTTATCAGAAACTATTTGTTAAATAATTTGTGTTTTATTAAATAAATTTGAGCATTCACGAATATCATTCCCTATAAATTCACTCACATAGCAGCCTGCCTAAAAATAACAGAACGTTTTTAGTAAGAGCTTGAAGGTCAAATTTAAATGGTCTTACCAATTCTCATTTTTGTTTTGGCTAATAACATGATATGTGGAAGATAGATATTCTTTAGTGGTTGTATAGGACTTGCATAGTCAGTATTTGATGCAGGAAATTCAATCATTTCTCCCAAAGTTAACAACTGAAAGAGAAAAATTGCACTGAGGAATTAGCTCATATGGTCTGGAAGGAGAAAATGGCCAAGCAGAGAATCTTCAGGTAGTGGAAACACAGGCACACCCTGACCTGTTTAATGAGAATGTCATGGCACTGCACTAATGAATGAAGCTTGTCTGTTTTCAAAGAGGCATTATCGCGGAATTTCTCAGCTTTTGTTAGGTCATCCATCAATAGCATGCTTCTCGCCAAGGTTAAGTGAGATCGAGGAGAAATAAACACATTTCCTTGAAGCAATTGCATTATATCCTATTAAAATAAAATTATTCATTATTATATATTACATCATTTCAAATCACAGAATTAGGAAATGCCTCTATTGATTGGCATGCCTTCAATCCTTACTAAAATGTTAAACTCTCTTTTGTTTAGTTTTGTTTTATATTTTTTGGGCCACACCTGTTGATGCTCAGGGGTTACTCCTGGCTATGCACTCAAAAATCACTCCTGGCTTGGGGGACCATCTGGGACACTGGGGGATCGAATCTGGTCCATCCTAGGCTAGCATCGGCAAGGCAGACGCCTTACCTCTAACGCCACCACTCTGGCCCCATGTTGAACTCTATTCTAACCAAAATCCTTCAGCCAATCAGTGTGAATGAAGCTTCCTTCCTACCTGCAGTTTAGTTATGATCTCTGACTTTAAATGCTTCTCTTGAAGACCAATGATTACAGCTTGCATCAAGAATTCAGCCTGTAGCTCCTTGTCATTTGAATTCTTGGCCTCCATTAACGCATCATTGATGAGACTATCCACATCAGTCAAATCATTTTCTAAAACAAACAAACCTAGTTACTGAAAGAAATGAGTTCTTTTAAAATATATAATTATCAAGAAAAATGTTGCCAAGAAAACAATAATTTAAATATGTTCAATAGCCTATCAGAGATATATGGCATAATATAGAATAGAATTATATAAAAGGCAGATCAGGTGACCTCTACACAAAACACTGAAAAGAAGTTACAATTTAAAGGGGGGAGTGCTTTTGGTATTTAAATACAGCAATATAAATAATGAATAAAGTAATTAAATTTGGGTAATAGAAATGGGTAAATTGATAGGTTTCCAAATAGTCTGCTGTTAATCATAATAAGAACTAATACTTCTATGTGTAAGGCTATGAGCTAAGAACTTTATAAATATAACTCATTTGATTCTACCAAGAAGTCTTTGAAGGAGGCAAAACTATCTTGAATTTACAGCAGAGTAAACTGAGGTAGAAGGGGCTTAAGAGATTTCACCTAGACCACATGGACACAATGTGATGTGCAGAGCATTTGAACCTGAAGAATTTCTCTAGAACCGGCATTCTGTGCATTCTGGACACATACCCCCATACTCTCCTTCTCCTCTTATGCTGCCTTCCTGGATGAAAAGGAGACCTGTGCCAATATTTTGAAATCTCTTTGCCTGCCTTGCCTTCATCAGTAATGCAATACCACAGGAAGAGTGAAAACAATTCTTCTTTTCCTAAATGTTTGTTTGTTTGGGGAAACATATCTGTTGTTTCTCGGGGCTCTGGACTCAGGAATCAGGAATTCTGGTGGGAATAAGGTACCATATGGGATGCCAGGGATTGAACCTGGGTGGGCCACATGCAAGGCCAATGCCTGACCTGTTATACTATTGATCTAACCCCAGAATTTTTTATTTTGGAAACAGCTCAAGGTAGAAATGTATAAAATATTAATGCTGCAATAAAATATCACCTGATAAAGACACCATTAACTAAGATAATTTCTATGAATTTTTGAAATATATTTATACCTGTTACTATTCCAATGCCACGAACTTGTGCCACAAATGCAGTCACCAAGGCCAAGCAGCACCTTAGCCACAGGTGAATGTTGAAATACTCTCGAGCATGTAGGGAAATAGGATCTAAAAATTCATCATCTTTCTGTTCAGTTGCCTGAAAATATTTGAATCGTGGTTATCTTTTCAGCAAACCATGTCAACATTCCAGCTTAGGGTGAGATGTTTTTTAAGTAAAAGACTTGACAGCATTAATATCAGTGCATTTTTAATTTGAAAAATGATGTCTCAGCATTTTATAAAATATAAAAATATACACATAAACAAAACAAATAATCACTCAAAATTCTCTATTAGCAATTTAGTACATGGCAATTTTCTATAATATCATTTAGTTCAACTTCACTTTGTTAGGAAATTGACCATAGAAATTTAACTCTTTTTTTTTTTTTTTTTGTCAATTAGTCTTTAGTAAAACTGGTTACAATATACCTAGTTTTACCTAAAGTTTCAATTTCCAAAGACTTATCACAGATAATGATAACTGGATACTTATCTAATGTCCTTTTCCCCCCAACCCCCACCCTGCTCAAGAGGGAGGGTCTGGGTGGGGTTGGTGAACTTCCGGGCTTCCAGCTCTTTAAGGATCTCATTCCTTTCTGGGAGCCGGGAGCTTTTGCCAGCATGGGAAATGGCAGGCCTCCATGCCAAAGGCCTTTTGACCAAGCCTGGGGTGGTGCAAAGCTTGGGCCACTCCAAGAGCCTTTCATCTCCTTCCTCCCAGACTCCAGGGCTGTACCTGAGCCACATGCCCAGGGGTCCAATGAGGTGGGTGCCGGGGGGAGAGTTTAAAGGGGACCCCAAGCTTTCCCCAACCCCCACACAGCACAAGAGGGGATGGCTTAGGGAAGTTGCAGGCAACTTTCCTTCCTACCAGTATCCATTCTGAAACCGCGCAGGGGTGTGTGTGTGTGTGTGTGTGTGTGTGTGTGTGTGTGTGTGTGTGTGTATACACAATTAACTAGGATATCATTGAGTTTAATCTGTTTGTCATATACAGAATATCTATCCCCCCCTTGGCTCACCACCCAGAAGCTCATTTTTAGTCCTTTATTCCCTCACCCTCACTGCCTATTACCCCATATTTAACTATTTTTACCCTCAGTTCTTGGCTCCCCACGAAGCTTATCATTATCCCCATTTACTGTAAATTTTTTTAGATTTGCTTTTTGTCTCTGTAGTCTCAACTGAAAAATACTTCAGCAGTCTGAATTTTTCATTACAAATTGTATCATCATCAACTTCTATGCCATCAAAAAATTGTACACATTGTTTTAAAGCTTAATAGTATCAGGAGTGGCTCTCAGTTCCTCCAGTACACTGAACATCACAAACATTTTAAGTATCAAATAATAAATAATACTGACAAATCATTATCAATGGCTTATTATGTGCCAGGCACTGTTACATGTTTAATAGATATTATCTCACTTAGTACTTTTGACAAGTCAAAGAACGGGTATGATTATTTCTGCTTTATAGGGTCAGGAAGTAGTTCAATAAGCTGAGTGTCCAAGCACTGCTGAGTGTGGCCCCAAAGCCAACAAAGAAAAATTAGACTGGAGAACTGAAGGCTAAGTCATTTGCGAAAATCCTGTGATGTTTTAGCGGATGTAAGATTCAAGTCTGTACTTTCTGAATTTAGAAACCAAAGTCATATCTATTTGCTGCATCACTGTGCACACAGCTTACACCCCAATCATACATGACCAGAATTACACTTTACAAAGGGGCAGCCAATGTCCAGAGGTACTGGTGGGAAGATGCAAAAAATATTTTTCTCCAGACTGGAGTGCGGAACATTTAGACCCTTAGGACATTTAAAACCATATTTTTTTCAGGAATTTCCCCTGCATCTGGACCACAATCAACTCCAACAGTCAACAACACTGGCTTCCAGTCTGACACTCACTGTGACACTCAGTGTGACTTAAAGGGGGCTGGAATGTGGAAACACAGGGAGCAAGCACAGAGAGCCTTTATGGGAAAAGTAAAAGGTGAACAGAGAATCCTTCTTAGTTCTGATTAGGATAGCAATTAGAATTGCCTCACTGAGTTCTCTAAGTGTAAATATTTCAATTAGAAATATAAGGAATGGGGCTGGAGCAATGGCACAGAGCAGGAAGGAGTCTGCCTTGGCAGTGCTAGCCTAAGATGGACCACGGTTTGATTCTCCAGTATCCCATATGGTCCACCAAGCCAGAAGCAATTTCTGAGCTCATAACCAGGAGTAACCCCTGAGCATCATTGATGTGCCCCTCCAAAAAAAGAAATATAAGGGGAAAATGGTCAATTACTAGCAATATAGGAAAAGTGCCATCAGTTACTATTTAAGTCCAAATCACATTTATCTAAATCCGAGTGTTTATCCCCAACAATTATGACATTTTGGTCTGAATTATTGATATTTGTCTGTCCAGTTCATTATAGAATGTTAAGCAAATTCCCTACCTCTATGCACGAAAGCCTCCCTTTTTATTGCTCTTAATATAGTAAGATATGAGTATCCACTTAGGATAATTAGTTCTGTTAATTTATAATGACATTACATATTGGCAATTTTGATAAAAATAGTAAAATAATAATCACTTCTCGGCCTTTTGGCTAAGATCAAGTGTAAAAATAGTAAAATAATAAGCAAGGAGTTTATATAATTTTTTCATACGTATTTAAGCCCTCGACTTTGGATTAACAAAGTCCAACATAAATTGTGGTTGCTAAAGTTGAGAGCTCTACTCTGGAAGAATTTGAGTAATCCAAAGTAGGAGTCACAATGGTGATGCTGAAATAATACATGTAAAGGTGAGATGAAGAACAAGTCTTGTGAAACATTATTTGATAGTGAAATTGGATCTCAAATACTGAAATGACACATTTGGTGAGACTTGGATGTGGATTATCTCCAATTCCATAAGTTCACACAGTCAAAATAAGAAATAAAAAGTTTAAGGACATTTACTTCTATTTATTAGTAAAATAAACATGACTTAAACATCAAGATAAATACTCTGAAGTTAATGGTTTTTTCCCCATGTTACCCTTTCTTTCATTGAAATAATTAGACAACATCCCAGCAAGCCAAATAACTATTATCTAAATGTTGTCAAGATAAACACTGAATTCATACATACAACAGTTGATGTAGAGATGGAACTTTCTCTCCTTTCCATTGATACTTTCTTCTTAAAAAGTTTTGAATCCTGAAGAAGTCTAAGAATGGAAAATACTATTGCAGAACTAGAATAGAAAATATATGTAAAATATAATTAGTATTGTATCTGCCATTCACTTCATATTTACTAAGACTGTCTCTCCAATAAATTCCCCCGACCTCCTCCTCTATTCTAAACTGCTAGATGTCCCTTCTAAATTTTAATAACACTATTGTCTTATTCATCAGCAATGCTTATCATACATTTATTTAATACTACTTGTTCTGTAGTGAAGTTATCTTAGTCCCATTTAAACCTACCATCTAGAGTTTGGGATATGATTGAAGCTAAATATTGTTTTAGTTAAAATGAGTGAATAAAGAGGAAAAGAAAGCTTCCAAGATCTAAAGCAAGATCTATGGTCATCCTGCTAATAAAGTGAACAGATAATGTATTTTATCATACCAACCAAAATAGTTTTCCAGAATTCTGAGGATACAAAACTCTTATTTTTTTTTAACACCATAACTTAGAAACCTTTAAGCTACATAATTGCTCAATCACAGGCTAACATTACCACACAAGGAGATGGGAATATTTTACTTCCTGTTGCTCATTATGAAATTTGTCTACATTTTCTACATTAAACCTCCCATAGAATGTTACATTTAGAAGTGATGTCAAATAGAAATAGAAATATTTTCATAAGATGTATCCAGAGCTATCTTCTTTTGAAATCGATCTACCTTCACACCAAATAATTTTAGGTACAGAATAAACTATTAACCTATAGATGCTTATCTTAATGGTTTTTATAGCATGGAAAGCTTAATGAAAGCTAAAGAGACAACATAACAACCTGTCTAATTGACATCTCCACTTAATTAATTAATAGACAATCATATTTAAAATAAGTTTAAATGTTAGACCATGTCTTCACCCAAACGGCCTGCTAAAGTCCTAACCCTCAGTGACCTCAACATGACCTTACTCAAAAACAGAATCTTTGTAGAAGTAATGGAAATAAGGTCAATAGGGTAAGTCTAAACCACTATGACTTGTATGCCATAAAAAAAATTTTTGGAAAGATAACAGAGAAGACAGCATGTTTGCTTAGCAGCCAGCTAACCCTGTATCAATTTTTAGCACTGCATAAGGTGCCTCAAGTACTTCCAGGGTTGATCCCTAAACACAGAGCCAGGAATGAGCTCGGAGCCCAGTTGAGTGTGGCACACACACACACACACACACACACAAAACCCCAGTACTAAATTGAATTCACTTCATTTGCTTGTCTCTGCCCAAATAAATCAGAGGCCTCTGGCATCCCTGGATTATAGTTAATATAATTCCTCCCTTGCATTCATTCCTAAGGATATGATCAGCCTCTTCTATGACCACGAGAAGATAGATGTGAACTCTTTGTGGACTACTGGACTATGTACATATGCTCACTGTTAAATCCATTTTCAAGCTATTTAGCGGGGGGGATGTGCTTGTTGAATTAAAAACTGAAAAATATTCATGATGATATTGAACATAGAAATAGTCGATTTTGTTTAATACAGTTTTGTTGTTTGTTTTTATTGAGTATTTATCATCTGCTATGAGCCATGTTAAGTGCTTTCTATGAAATTGATACACTTAATTTCCATCAACAGCCTACAAGGTAGATACACTTATTCTTATTTTGCAGAACTAGAAATAGAGACACAGGAATCTTTTTATTAAATTTTATTTTATTGAAACCATTGTGATTTACAAAGTCCTTCATAGTTGAGTTTCAGACATACAACAAATCAAGGCCAATCCCATCACCAGCATCAAACTCCCTCCAACAAGATTTCCAGAGTGCATCCCATATCACCACCCCCTAAGTGTAACAGTTCCATTTTAAGTTTAGATTGCTAAAGTTTGGATCTCTTGATTCCAGAAATCTTAAATTATTTGTCAAAGTTATCAGAAAGAGAAAGAGGGGATGAGGAGTCAGGTTAGGGGTTTAGGATATAGCTCAGTGGTAGAGTTCATGCTGTGTATGTTTTATTCACACACATATAAACAAGCACACAGAGAGGTGGGTTTAGAACCTACGTTTTGCCCCTTGAGTATGACTCTTGCATGGGAGAAAAAAACACAGTGACAGTGCTTGTGGAGGGCCACACCTGTACGCTCATGGATGATGCAGGGGTAGAGAACTCCCCCACACAGTATGCACTCTGAACCTCTGAACTATCTCCCTGACACTGGAGCCTGTACTCTTTGGGCAGGGGGGCAGGGGGGTTGAGGTGAACACCAGGGTTCTCAGAAATTACTCCTGGTTCTTTGTTCAAATGAACATACAAACCAGATTTGTCCACTTGCAGGGCAAGTCCCTTTACCCCTGTACCATATCACACTCCAGCTTGAGTCTGCAGTCCTGATAGTTATATTAAAGTTGACCATTGCCCTTTTGTTTTAACAAGTTTGATTTTGTTTGCATTGGTGTACAGATATTTGGTGATATTTTATGATCAAATAGCCATTATTGACAGTACCTCTTCTCAAGATTAAAGTTCTTCTTTGGTTTAATATTTTATGAAAGGGGTTCTGCTTTGCATACAGGAGTACCCCCATAAGATAAGCAGCACCATTTACTGCCATCTATCCTTATAGACCCTATATTTTCATCTTGAAAAATAGGACAAATTTTAAGGAAACAGAGACTCTTGTGACTCTAGTCAGCCTAAGTGGGTTTCTATTCCTTTAAGGGTGAAGACATCAGTTATCATATGCCCCCCTTAAAATTGCCACTGGAAGATAGTTGTTCCAGGGGGAGGAGGGGCATATAAAGCCTAGACTTAAGTGCTAGGGGCTGCTGCTACCCCTGCTGGATTGCTACAGCTATATGGTTGCTGCTGAATTGTTGAAGAAACTGTTTGCTAGACTCCTTGCTTCTGCTATCTTTTGCTGCCTCTACTACTATTTCCTTTTGTGTGGACCTTTCTTCCTTTCTCTGGATGACTCATTGCTCTAGTCCCAATCTTTGCTCTCTCTCTCTCTCTCTCTCTCTCTCTCTCTCTCTCTCTAGTTACATTAAGGATAACATTTTATTATTTAGATATTTTCAAATTATTTTTTATTTAAACACCTTGATTACAAACATGATTGTGGTTGGGTTTCTGTCATGTAAAGAACACCCCCCCCATCACCAGTGCAGCATTCCCATACCACCTCTCTC
Source organism: Suncus etruscus (assembly GCF_024139225.1). Classification (NCBI taxonomy): domain Eukaryota; kingdom Metazoa; phylum Chordata; class Mammalia; order Eulipotyphla; family Soricidae; genus Suncus; species Suncus etruscus. The sequence continues at coordinate 51,402,038 of NC_064858.1, read as the reverse complement.
TTTTTCTCTCTCTCTCTCTCTCTTACTCTCACTCTTTTGCTCTTACTCTCTTCCCCTCCATCTCTCCCTCTCTTTGCCTAGGGGTCTGGCTGTAAGGACCCTGGCCTCCCTGCTTTGCCATTCTTTTAATTAAGCCTGGATTTGAACTCTCTTTTGTTGGGGTTTTGTTTGGACCTGAAAGGGGGAAATGACATTTATTGCTTTTTTTCTCTAAATTACCAACCAGCATCAAATCCAGTTTAAAATTATTTAAATTTCAACTCCTAAGATTTTATTGAGCCAACAGGTATTGTGAAACTATGTCCTAAGATATTGTAATCACCTAACCTATTAAAAATTATTAAAAAATAAAAGTAAATAAATAAGCAAATCACTACTAACAAAACAAAATCTACAACAATGAGTCAGTATGTGTCAAGAAACAAACATTTCTCACCCCACACCTTTCTAAGGCATGCACCTGGGTGATGTGCAGTTTTGAGGGAGGCACACAGCTTGGTGCCTGAAGCATCCTGGAAGGAAGCCCAGATGATGCCTTATCCAACTTTGAAGTCCAAATTCTAATTCTAAGAGGATAAAGTCTGAACATATACTATGTTGAAGTCAGGGTGACAAGGGCATCTTCTGGTTTCATCTCACCATTATGCAGAAACCCTCCCTAAAAGCAGGTTGTTGCTTTTACCGAGTTGTCAAGGTGCCATATGAACTCCCTCTGAAGCAAGTCAATTTCAGGGAAGCATTAGGGCCTTCCCTGGTGGAAGTCCAATTCCTGGTACTGATGTACCATAGACGGGATCAAAGTTTTGTGGTGAATGGCCAATGTCCAATCTTCTGAAGCCTATATCAAGTCACTATGACAAGTGCTCAGGGTCTTTAGCCTCGCTGCAATATAAAATTTATGTGTTCCTATCCCTAATAGATAAGAACTTGGATCTCTAACTACAGAAACCTGACTGTGACCACTGTGATATAAAGTGCTTTAACTGGGACCATAGAGAAAGACTTTGAGGTTAAAGAACTTGGTATCCCCAGAGGCTGTAGTTGGTCTTCTGCCAGAAAGCTTTATAGGTAAGGTCTTCCTGTTTTTAGGCCAAAGGTTTTTCTTTTTCTATTTTCCCCATATTTTGCAAAAACAAAAACAGACAAAATAAAAAACTGTCATGCACACTTTTTATTGTATTTTTTATCTCTTATCTTTTAAATTGGGGCTCCCACCTTTTTCATAGAACCTTGGGGCATGGATTACTTTATTTAACCTCATATTCCCACATTTTTATAAAACTAAGAGGAAAGGGATAAAGAAAGGTTGGGGACCAGGGGTTAAGTGGCCTCAGATGAATTGGTGGGGAAATAAATAAGGACAGAAATAAATATCCAAGCCAAAGTAAACAACAACAGAATCAAGGGACCTAAACTTTAACAATCTAAATTCAAAGGGACCTGTTACACTGATAGGCCCGGGAAGCAATTGGTAGTGGTATAGGATGGACTCTGGGTCCCTTGGTGGAGGGAGGTTGAACTGGTGGTGGGAAGGGCCCTGACTCATTGTATAACTAAAATTCAAGTATGAAGGACTCTGTAGATCACAATTGTTTCAATAAAATAAGATTTTTTAAAAAAGAGAATAAAGTCTGAGGTTTGGAATCTTGCTAACCCTACAAATTGATGAATAACAATCTCTGTTCTAACCCATCAAGCACTACTGAGTTGTACAGGGGAAATTTGCTCATTTCTCTCAAGAATTGAAAGACAGAAAGTGTTGCAGGATTATCCACTATAAACAGTCTGCAATCCCAGAGGAAAGAAGTTTCATTTTGACACAGAATTAAAAGTCTCAAATGCCTTTCCCCATGAAGCCAATAAGTTAAATATCAAGAAAAAGTGACAGGCACATTAAAAAGAAAACAAAGATAGCAGCATACTGAGAGAGGTGATGTTAAAAACAGCAGAAAGAGTTTGAGTAACTTTGATCCCAGTAACTTCTTATTAACATTCAGGACAAAAATGGTGTTTTTCCCATAATATTCAAGCAATTCCCACTTTCTATCACTCTAAGAAAAGATGCCTTTCAATTTCCCTGACACATAATTTTATTAGAGGAATCATGAAATGTCAATCTAACCATCAATTGCACAAGGAATTGTCTAAAGACACTTGGCAAAGCCCAAACACAAGCTGGGAGTGGGGATGGGGTCAAGTCAGAGGGGAAGTTGGGGGGGGGGTCAAGTCAGAAAAGAAGACACAGAGAGAGAGAGAGAGAGAGAGAATAGACTCAGAATAGACTCACTCATCTTTGGGTTTTAAGAAAAATAAAAGACTTTGTTCTATAATGCCCAGATGAGGGCTAGAAGGCCTGGCTCACCATATGAAGCTCACCACAAAGAATGGTGAGTGCAGTTAGAGAAATAACTACATTAACAACTACCATGACAATGTTAATGAATGAGAAGTAGAATGCCTGTTTAAAATACAGGTAGGGGGTGGGGAAGGAGAGATATGGGGGCATTGGTGGTGGGTATATTGCATTGGTGAAGGGGGTATTCTTTTTATGACTGAAACTCAGTTACATTCATGATTGTAATCACGGTGTTTAAATAAGATAGTATTAAAAAAAAGATCACACAAGAAAGTCTCATTCATACTGATAAACTTCCCACAGCAACAACTCTGCTAGAAAAATGGCAGGAGCATCAGACTTTGCAGGTGTGATATCAAGGACCTACCTTTATGTGTTTTTTTTTTTTTTACCTTCATGTCTTTAAAATAAAAACAATACTAACATACTTGAAAATTATATGTGTGTTTATATACATATATATATGGCTTTCAAAGTAAAATCATTATTCAAGTTAAGGGTCTCCTGGCCATCAGTAGTAGTCTCAAAGGCTGGTTAATTAAAATTATATTAATAGGCTGCATAAATTGCATAGAGGTTGAGGAACTTCCCTTCCATATAGCTGACTTGGGTTCAATCCCTTGCACCAAAAATGGTCTCCTAAGTACCACCAGGAATGATCCCTGGGGGTAGAAAGTTCTGATCAGAGTCAGGTATGGCTCAATATTTCCCTCCATACAGCAAAGAAAGGAAAAAATGTTCTATGACATGTTATTCATTCTGTGTACATTTTGTAATTTTTAGCTTCTGATTTCCTTCTTCACTAAAAATAAATATTCACATCCTCAATAGCAAAAATATATAAGACATAAAGAGAGCTGGAAAATGATAAAAGACAGATGATGGGACATATATTCAATAGCTATTGTTACATTCTGGGACACAGTTTTGAGAAGAGAGTTCTGTTTTCTTCCTGATGGAATTACAATAATCATGCACTCTATTTTTATATATAAAATAGTACATAGAATATATTAAAATATTTATCTACACATGCATTTTTAACATGTATTTTCTATATCACACTACCCATAAAATTTGTTTTCAAACTTCAATGAGAACATGGTAGTTTGTAATGGTAAGCCTATTTTATCATCAATTAATTATCATATTTTATATATATATATATATACCAAGACACAATGCCACCAAATTTCAAAATTATTTAAGTAGCAATATACAACCTTAATAATGAGCAAGAAGAAAGGAAAAAAGGTATCAAATACAGGAAAACTCTTGGCACTGAATTACCAAATAAGAATGTCAAGAAAGAGAGGTCAAGGGAAAGAAGGGGTGAGAAGGGAAATAAGAGGAAGCAGATTGATGGTATAACATATCAGCACTTACTTGCAGGGACCTAGAACACTTTGGTAGTATAGAGTTTAGGCATCAAGCAACTAAAATCCAGTACTATTATAAACACATGAACCAAACTATAATAATTAAATCATAATTCAAGTTTGCTGAGGAGGGAGTATGGGGTGTGAGGGAATCTGGGCACACTGGTAGAGGGACACTGATATAGACAATTGGTTTGAGTTGTAATATTATGTACCTGAAACACTATTATTACCAGTATTATAAGTAATACTGCCTAAATTTTAAAAAATTAAAAATTATTGAGGGCTAGATTGACAATACAGTGGGTCAGTCTCGTGTATGCAGCCGACCTGGATTTAATCCCCAGCATTATATGGTCCCCAAACCTGCCTGGAATGATCCCTGAGAACAGAGCCAGGAGTAAGCCCTTAACAATACTGGGTGTTGCCTCCAAACATACATAAATGCTTCACTAATATTCACCAATTGAGAACATAATTTGACCTTTTCAAATAATTGTGAGCATTCTTTAATATCTTTAATGAACTAGCAAAAAAACAACAACTTCTAGAGAGAGAATAGAAGATGGGTGGGAGAAATGAACAAAAGTGTCCTCTTGGTAGTAATATGGCATTGTTCCTTTAATAGTAAATAGAATGGATCCTATATAAATGTATAGGTGATAAGAGATACACCCCCAAACTCTATAGTATTGCAAGCTGGTAATAAAATCATTATTTAAATTATGAGAAAAGGTACAATGGCTAAAATACAAGTTGTAGTGTCTTAAAGGTTTGTTACATTGTGGAATTTAATACCACACACTCTCTAATCACTTGGAAACACTAAGTCCTTGAATTATACAGAGACCTTCAATGTTGAAACATTTCATTAGCACAATTTTAAAATTACTATGCTTGTTAATATTGCCACTAATTTCAAAATAGAAAACTCTATTCTTATTTATACTTGGCAAGCAGCAGGTTTTCTTGCTAGTCTCCAGAAACCATTCTATAACCCCAAGTTAAGGAATAATTTTATTCTGTATTAAATAAATAGGAGACTAAATTGGGTTCTTATAATTTGTCAATCATAACAGAGCATCAAATTTTCCTTCTATGCTAGACTATTTTCATAAGTGTTCATTACCTCCCTTATCTTATTATCTTGTGAAAACTGTCTTGCACGCACATCTACCAACTGATACCCCCCCCCCATTTTCCTATTCTCTTCTACTGTCGAAACTCAAAATAGGGATTGCTGCCAAACACTACTGCAATGGACTATAGCCTGACCATTGGTTGTGGCTTTTGAGACCAAGCCAGCCTAGAAGCTTCTAGGAATCTGAGTGATCTGATGTGAGATGGAAATGCCTAAGGAGGGTGCAGCCAGAGGAGCCCAGCTGCTCTGATTCACTTCACAGTCATACACATCTTGCAGCCAATGAACCCCCACCATAACATGTAGAGGAAAAAAAACCACACAATGTCATAACAATGGGAAAACAATGCAGGCCAATACCAAGCATAGAGAATGAAGATGGCATCTTTGATGACCCGAAAAATGCCAACCACCTAGTTAGTCTCTCAGATAAGAAGTTCAGAGAAGAAACATGGAGGATGTTCACAGAACTCAAAAAAAGCATAGATCAAATTGAACAAAACACAAATAGAATTATGAGGATACGAGGAGAGAAAACAGAAATCACCAAACTGAAATAAAAGGTCTGAAAAACTCACCAGATGAAATGAAAACTCAATGGAAAGCCTCTCCAACACAGTAACAGCAGCTGAGGATAGTATCAGTGAACTGGAAAATGAGATGGATAACAATTCCATACAACACAAAAGATTGGAAAGGAGTCTTAAAGCAAATGATCAGACAACGGAAAAAGTACTCAAACATGTGAACAGATGAAATTAGAAGTCTTTGATAAACTCAACAGAAATAACATAAGAGTCATTGAAGTCCCAAAGACCCAAAAAGAAAATCCCCACAAAGAATCAACAGTCAAGGACATCATTGCACAGAAACTCCCAGAGCTAAAGACTTCAGGCAACCAAATCCTACATGCCGGAATAGTACCAGCTAAAAGTGACCTGAAGAAAAGCATCAAGACACATTCTAGTCAAAATGACGAATACCAAAAGCAGCAAGATCAAAAAGGGAAATTATGTACAAAGGAACATCGTTAAGATTTACAGCAGATCTATCACAAGAGACCCTCAAGGCATGATGAAAGTGGTGGTATAAAGTGACAAAACTCAATGAAATGAATGTTTCGCCTAGAATATTGCAGCCAGCCAGACTCACTTTCAGGTTTAAAGGAAGTAAACATAGCTTCATGGATAAACAACAGCTAGGAAGCTTAACAGACTCAAAACCAGCCTTATAAAAAACTTCAATGTCTTCTTTAAGACAAGACATACAGACAAACCAAACTTCTTTTTTTTTTTTCTCATTGAGCTTTTTTTCTTTATTTAAACATTTTGATTACATACATGATTGTGTTTGGGTTTCAGTCATAAAAGGAACACCACCCATCACCAGTGCAACATTCCCATCACCCAAGTCCCAAATCTCCCTCCTCCCCACCCAACCCCCGCCTGTACCCTAAACAGGCTCTACATTTCCCTCATACATTCTCAATATTAGGACAGTTCAAAATGTAGTTATTTCTCTAACTAAACTCATCACTCTTTGTGGTGAGCTTCCTGAGGTGAGCTGGAACTTCCAGCTCTTTTCTCTTTTGTGTCTGAAAATTATTATTACAAGGGTGTCTTTCATTTTTCTTAAAACCCATAGATGAGTGAGACCATTCTGCGTTTTTCTCTCTCTCTCTGACTTATTTCACTCAGCATAATAGATTCCATGTACATCCATGTATAGGAAAATTTCATGACTTCATCTCTCCTGACAGCTGCATAATATTCCATTGTGTATATGTACCACAGTTTCTTTAGCCATTCGTCTGTTGAAGGGCATCTTGGTTGTTTCCAGAGTCTTGCTATGGTAAATAGAGCTGCAATGAATATAGGTGTAAGGAAGGGGTTTTTGTATTGTATTTTTGTGTTCCTAGGGTATATTCCTAGGAGTGGTATAGCTGGATCGTATGGGAGCTCGATTTCCAGTTTTTGGAGGAATCTCCATATCACTTTCCATAAAGGTTGAACTAGACAGCATTCCCACCAGCAGTGGATAAGAGTTCCTTTCTCTCCACATACCCGCCAACACTGTTTATTCTCATTCTTTGTGATGTGTGCCATTCTCTAGGGTGTGAGGTGGTATCTCATCGTTGTTTTGATTTGCATCTCCCTGATGATTAGTGATGTGGAACATTTTTTCATGTGTCTTTTGGCCATGCGTATTTCTTCTTTGTCAAAGTGTCTGCTCATTTCTTCTCCCCATTTTTTGATGGGGTTAGATGTTTTTTTCTTGTAAAGTTCTGTCAGTGCCTTGTATATTTTGGAGATTAGCCCCTTATCTGATGGGTATTGGGTGAATAGTTTCTCCCACTCAGTGGGTGGCTCTTGTATCCTGGGCACTATTTCCTTTGAGGTGCAGAAGCTTCTCAGCTTAATATATTCCCATCTGTTAATCTCTGCTTTCACTTGCTTGGAGAGTGCAGTTTCCTCCTTGAAGATGCCTGTAATGTCCTGTAGTGTTTTGCCTATGTGCTGTTCTATATATCTTATGGTTTTGGGGCTGATATCGAGGTCTTTAATCCATTTGGATTTTACCTTTGTACATGATGTTAGCTGGGGGTCTAAGTTTAATTTTTTGCAAGTGGCTATCCAATTGTGCCAACACCACTTGTTGAAGAGGCTTTCCCTGCTCCATTTAGGATTTCCTGCTCCTTTATCAAAAATTAGATGGTTGTATCTCTGGGGAACATTTTCTGAGTATTCAAGCCTATTCCACTGATCTGAGGACCTATCCTTATTCCAATACCATGCTGTTTTGATAACTGTTGCTTTGTAGTACAGTTTAAAGTTGGGAAAAGTAATTCCTCCCATATTCTTTTTCCCAATGATTGCTTTAGCTATTCGAGGGTGTTTATTGTTCCAAATGAATTTCAAAAGTGTCTGATCCACTTCTTTGAAGAATGTCATGGGTATCTTTAGAGGGATGGCATTAAATCTGTATAATGCCTTGGGGAGTATTGACATTTTGATGATGTTAATCCTGCCAATCCATGAGCAGGGTATGTGTTTCCATTTCCGTGTGTCCTCTCTTATTTCTTGGAGCAGAGTTTTATAGTTTTCTTTGTATAGGTCCTTCACATATTTAGTCAAGTTGATTCCAAGATATTTGAGTTTGTGTGGTACTATTGTGAATGGGGTTGTTTTCTTAATGTCCATTTCATCCTTATTACTATTGGTATATAGAAAGGCCATTGATTTTTGTGTGTTAATTTTGTAGCCTGCCACCTTGCTATATGAGTCTATTGTTTCTAGAAGCTTTTCGATAGAGTCTTTAGGGTTTTCTAAGTAGAGTATCATGTCATCTGCAAACAGTGAGAGCTTGACTTCTTCCTTTCCTATCTGGATTCCCTTGATATCCTTTTCTTGCCTAATCGCTATAGCAAGTACTTCCAGTGCTATGTTGAATAGGAGTGGTGAGAGAGGACAGCCTTGTCTTGTGCCAGAATTTAGAGGGAAGGCTTTCAGTTTTTCTCCATTGAGGATAATATTTGCCACTGGCTTGTGGTAGATGGCCTTCACTATATTGAGAAAGGTTCCCTCCATTCCCATCTTGCTGAGAGTTTTGATCAAGAATGGGTGTTGCACCTTATCAAATGCTTTCTCTGCATCTATTGATATGATCATGTGGTTTTTATTTTTCTTGTTATTGATGTTGTGTATTATGTTGATAGATTTACGGATGTTAAACCAGCCTTGCATTCCTGGGATGAAACCTACTTGATTGTAGTGGATGATCTTCTTAACGAGGCATTGAATCCTATTTGCCAGGATTTTGTTGAGGATCTTTGCATCTGCATTCATCAGTGATATTGGTCTGTAATTTTCTTTTTTGGTAGCGTCCCTGTCTGGTTTAGGTATCAAGGTGTTGTTGGCTTCATAAAAGCTATTTGGAAGTGTTTCTGCTTGTTCAAATTCATGAAAGAGTCTTGCCAAGATTGGCAGTAGTTCCACTTGGAAAGTTTGATAGAATTCATTAGTGAATCCATCTGGACCTGGGCTTTTGTTTTTCGGCAGACATTTGATTACTGTTTTAATTTCATCAATGGTGATGGGGGTGTTTAGATATGCTACATCCTCTTCCTTCAACCGTGGAAGATTATAAGAGTCCAAGAATTTATCCATTTCTTCCAGGTTCTCATTTTTAGTGGCGTAGAGTTTTTCAAAGTAGTTTCTGATTACCCTTTGAATCTCTGTCATATCAGTAGTGATCTCTCCTTTTTCATTCCTGATACGAGTTATCAAGTTTCTCTCTCTCTCTTTCTTTGTTAGGTTTGCCAGTGGTCTATCAATCTTGTTTATTTTTTCAAAGAACCAACTTCTGCTTTCGTTGATCTTTCGGATTGTTTTTTTGAGTTTCCACTTCGTTGATTTCTGCTCTCAGCTTTGTTATTTCCTTCTGTCTTCCTATTCTTGGGTCCTTTTGTTGAGCATTTTCTAGTTCTATTAGCTGTGTCATTAAGCTACTCAGGTAAGCTCCTTCTTCCTTCCTGATGTGTGCTTGCAAAGCTATAAATTTTCCTCTCAGTACTGCTTTTGCTGTGTCCCATAAGTTCTGAGAGTTTGTGTCTTTATTGTCATTTGTTTCCAGGAACCTTTTTATTTCCTCCTTGATTTCATCTCGGACCCACTGGTTATTGAGCATGAGGCTGTTTAACTTCCAGGTGTTAAAGTGTTTCTTCTGAGTCCCTTTGGAGTTCACAAATAATTTCAGAGCCTTGTGGTCAGCGAAGGTAGTCTGCAAAATTTCTATCCTCTTGATCTTATGGAGGTATGTTTTATGTGCCAGCATGTAGTCTATCCTGGAGAATGTCCCATGTACATTGGAGAAGAATGTGTATCCAGGTTTCTGGGGATGGAGTGTCCTATATATATCCACTAGGCCTCTTTCTTCCATTTCTCTCCTCAGGTCTAGTATATTCTTGTTGGGTTTCAGTCTGGTTGACCTGTCCAGTGTTGACAAAGCCGTGTTAAGGTCCCCCCCAATTATTGTGTTGTTGTTGATATTATTTTTCAGATTTGTCAACAGTTGTATTAAATATTTTGCTGGCCCCTCATTCGGTGCATATATGTTTAGGAGAGTGAATTCTTCCTGCTCTACGTACCCCTTGATTAATATAAAATGTCTGTCTTTGTCCCTTACAACCTTCCTGAGTATAAAGTTTGCATTATCTGATATTAGTATGGCCACTCCAGCTTTTTTATGGGTGTTGTTTGCTTGGATAACTTTTCTCCAGCCTTTTATTTTGAGTCTATGTTTGTTCTGACTATTCAGGTGCGTTTCTTGTAGGCAGCAGAAGGTTGGATTGAGTTTTTTGATCCATTTAGCCACTCTGTGTCTCTTAACTGGTGCATTTAGTCCATTGACGTTGAGAGAAAGAATTGTCCTGGGATTTAACGCCATCTTTATTTCAAAATTTGGTGTGTCTTTTGGGTAGTCTTGTCTTAGATTAGGTCTTTCAGTTTTTCTCTTAAGACTGGTTTTGTGTCTGTGAAGTTTCTGAGCTGTTTTTTGTCTGTGAAACCATGTATTCTTCCATCAAACCGGAAAGTGAGTTTTGCTGGGTATAGTATTCTGGGTGAAGCATTCATTTCATTCAGTCTTGTCACAATATCCCACCACTGCTTTCTGGCATTGAGCGTTTCTGGTGACAGGTCTGCTGTAAATCTCAGGGAAGCTTGCTTGAACATGATTTCCCCTTTTGATCTTGCTGTTTTCAGAATTCTGTCTCTATCTGTGGGATTTGTCATTGTGACTAGGATGTGTCTTGGGGTGGTTTTTCTGGGGTCTCTTTTGGTTGGTACTCTTCGGGCATGCAGGATTTGATCACATATATTCTTTAGCTCTGGGAGTTTCTCTTTAATGATGTTCTTGACCATTGATTCTTCCTGGAAATTTTCTTCCTGGGTCTCTGGGACTCCAATGATTCTTAAGTTGTTTCTGTTGATCTTATCATAGACTTCTATTTTCGTCTGTTCCCATTCTTTGACTAATTTTTCCATTGTCTGCTCATTTGCTTTAAGTTTTTTGTCCAATCTCTCCTGCTGTATGGAATTGTTATGTATCTCATCTTCCACAGCACCAAGTCTATTCTCAGCTTCTGATACCCTGTCCCAGAGCTTATCCATTTTGTCATTCACTTCGTTTACTGACTTTTTCAGTCCTGTTAGTTGACATGTTATTTCAGTTTGGAGTTTTGTCATTTCTGCCTTCATATTTTCTTGGTTCTTATTAGTGTTCTGTTCAACTCGATCCATGGTTTCTTGGAGTCTGTTGAGCACCTTCCATATTGCTAGTCTAAAGTCCTTATCTGAGAGGTTGATTAGTTGTTCAGTCATTATCTGGTCCTCAGAATTGTCATCTTCATTCTCTATGTCTGATGCTGGCCTGCGTTGTTTCCCCATTGTCACACTTGTATTGTGGGTTTTTCTACGTGTTGTAGTGGTATTCATTGTCTATATGATGTAGGCAGCACACTCCTCTGGCTCCTCCCTTTCTGGATGGGCTGACTTGCCTCTAAGGGAGGGGAGTCCTCCGTGGATGAAGCCTCACACTGGGTCAAATCTTAGGCCCGAGCATGCAACAGAGAAGACAGTCCAGAGAGAAATGTTTGCTTCTGTGATATAGCGCCGTTCTTAGTGTGATTTTTCCTTCTTGTTGCAATGGAGTTCTTTCCTTAGAAAGAGTGCACGGCCGCGTAGCGAAGCGGAGCGGCCGTGCTCCTCTGAGCCTCTTTTTGCCCCACTCGCAAGAGTTTCACGCAAGAGGACAGTAGACAGACATAGACAGGTCACACTCACAGTCTTTCACAGCTGAGCCCCACTGGGCCGGTGTACTTTCGCGGATTTTCCCCGCCTGGTGTCACACACAGGGAGCCAGCTTTTGCAAAGGTTAGCCGGTTTTTATGCTCTGAAGTCCCTCCCTACAAACCAAACTTCTAAAGAAAGATGACACTAAATCCCATGACAATTATCTCTCAATACAACGGACTAAATATACCACAAGTTAAGAGAAACATTGTGGCAAAATGAATAAAAAAGCTGAATCCTTCTGCTAGCTACAAGAAACACATCTAAATAGTCAGATCGAACATAGACTCAAAATCAAAGGTTGGAAGAGAATCCTCCAAGCAAACAACTCCCTTTAAAAAGCTGGAGTGGCCATATTAATATTATATGACACAAACTTTAGATTTAGAAAAGTTATAAGGAACAAAGATAGATATTTTGTAATAACCAAGGGATATAAACAAGAGAAAGAAATCATACTCCTAAATATATATGCAACCAATCAGGGATAGCAAAACATGACATATCTGAAAGAAGACAATAGCAACACAATAATAGTGGGAGACCTCAACACCGCCCTGTCACATCTTGATAGGTCAATCAGGCTGAAAACAACAAGAATATGCTAGCTTGGAAAAGAGAAATGGAAGAAAGTGGATAGATAGATAGATAGATAGATAGATAGATAGATAGATAGATAGATAGATAGATGGCAGTCCATCCCCCCAAAAAAACTGGATACACATTCTTCTCCAATGCACATGCTCCAGTATAGGCCACATGCTGGCCCATAAAACATATCTCCATAAAACCTTGAGATAGAAATCATACAGACTACATTCTCAGATCAAAAGGAAAACTTTAACACTGGAAAATTAAACAGCTCACTACTGAACAACCAGTATTTCAGAGATTAAATCAGAGTAGAAATTAAAAGAATCCTAGAAACAAGTGTGAGTGAAAACACAAATTATGAGAATTTCTGTGGGACACAGAATATACGGTACTAAAGAAAAATTATAGCTTTGAAAGTACACATCAGGAAGAAAGAAAGGGCCTACATAAATAGCTTAAAGACAGAGCTTATAAAATTAGAAAATGATCAACAAAAGGTACCAAAAATAGGTAGGAAGAAGGAAATAACAAAGCTTAGAGCAGAAATCAATGAAGTAGAAACCCAAAAACAATACAAAAGATCAATGAAAGCAAAAGTTGGTTCTTTGAAAAAATAAAAAAGATTGATAAACCACTAAAAAACTCACAAAAACTGGAGAAGAAAACTTAATAAACCAGATAAGAAATAAAACAGGGGAGGCTACTACAGAAACTGCAGAGATTCGAATGGTAATCAGAATACTTTGAGAAACTCTATGTTAGGAAACATGAGAACCTGGAAGAAATGGATAAATTCTTGGACTCTTATAATCTTCCACAGTTAAACCAAGATGATTTAGCTATCTAAACAGACCTATCACTTCTGAGGAAAATAAAATGGTAATCAAAAGTCTTTCCAGAAACAAAAACCCAGGCCCTGATGGATTCACTATTGAATTCTTTCAAACCTCTCAAGAGGAGCAGTTACTACTAATTCTTTTCAGGATATTTCATAAAATTGAAGAAACAAAACAGTCTCAAATAATTTTTATGAAGCTAACATCACCCTGATACCAAAACCAGAGATTCTGCAAAAACCGAAAACTAAAGACCAACCTTCCTGATGAACTCAGATGCAAAGATCCTCAACTAAATCCTAACAAGTAAAATCAAAGGCCTCATCAAGAAGGTCATACAGCATGACTACATAGTTTCATTAAATCATAGGCCTCATCAAGAAGGTCATACACCATGACTACATAGTTTCATTAAATCATAGGCCTCATCAAGAAGGTCATACACCATGACTACACAGGTTTCATAAAAAAAAAAAAAAGGCCTCATCAAGAAGGTCATACACCATGACTACATAGGTTTCATAAAATCAAAAGCCTCATCAAGAAGGTCATACACCACGACTACATAGGTTTCATTCCAGGAATGCAAGGATGGTTTAATATATGTAAATCAATCAACATAATACACCATATCAACAAAAAGAAAAATCAAAACTACATGATCATATCAACAGATGTAGATAAGTCATTCGATAAGATCCGACACCCATTCTTAATAAAAAAAAACTCTCATCAAGATAGGAATGAAAGAAACTTTCTCATTATAGTCAAGGCATCTACTACAAGCCAATGGCAAATATTATTCTCAATGGAAATAAACTAAAAGCCTTTCCTCTAAATTCTGGTACAAGAGAAGGCTGCCCTCTCTCACCACTCCTATTCAACATAGTGCTTCAAATTCTTGCCATAGCAATTAGGCAAGAAAAAATATCAAGGTCATCCAGATAGGAAAGGAAGAAGTCCAGCTCTCACTGTTTGCAAATGGCATGATACAGTATTAGAAAACCCTAAAAATTCTACCCAAAAGCTTCCACAAACAATAGATTTATATATCAAAGTGACTGGCTACAAAATCAACACACAAATATCAATGGCCTTCTAGTACACCAATAATGATAGAGAAAAAAATGGACATTAAAAAAACAATCCTGGGGCCGGAGAGATAGCATGGAGGTAAGATGCTTGCCTTGTATGCAGAAGGATGATGGTTCGAATCCTGGCATCCCATATGGTCCCCCATGCCTCCCAGGAGCGATTTCTGAGTGTATAGCCAGAAGTAACCCCTGAGCGCTACCAGGTGTGACCCAAAAGCCAAAAAACAAACAAACAAACAAACAAAAAACAATCCCAGTTCTGGGTTCAGTCCCATCATTGCTCATCTGCCCTTTGGGGCCTGCCAGGTTGGTGCTGGGGAGGAAAGAGGGAACCTCAATTTCTAATCCCTTTCACCAAATGCAAATGGGGCTCTTTTTGGGTTTTTCCCAGCATCTTTTCTAGGTCCCAGTTCCATTATTGACTTCTCATTACTGCCCAGTCTGCTAATGTTAAAATCTCAAATTCAGGCCTCAGTCTATAGTTTCTTTTATATTATTCATTAAGGAAAGTCAGCCAGAAAAAGGCTTTAAATATTATCTATGTTCTAAATACTCCAGTAATATTTAACATTATCAGTATTGCATCCTAGAAACACAATCTAAACAAGGCCAAAATAGAACTTCCAATATTTCCCCTAAATTAACTGTACTCTGACAAAATCCCATTTGCCATTAAAAAGAACTTTATGTTAACTCCTCTATTTCACAGCTCTAAATTTAATTTATTATCAAATTCTCTTTTTTTTTAGGGGCAACTTGGGGCAATACCTACCAGTGCTCAGTGCTTTCTTCAGGATCTGTGTTCAGAGGTCATTCCTGGTGATGCTTAGGGGACCTTTTATGGTAACTAGAAATTGTACTAGGGTTGGCTGTGTGCAAGGCAAGTGCCTTACTCCTTGTACCATCTCTTGGTCCTGTATTGCCAAATTCAATGGCTCTACATTCAACTACTCAGCATCCAAACACTTTTTACTCCAGTTGAACCAATAACAATTTTTAACTTTCTTTCAAAACCTTTCCCTATTATGATCAATATTAAACTTAAAAGTCAGGCTCTTCTCTATAACTTAAAAGTCAAATCAAAATACTTTGACTCCTCACTTTTCTCAGAGTAAAAGCCAAACGTCCTATATAAACTTCCCCCTACAAATTAACTCTTCTAGTCTCACAACTCTTTCCTTTGTTCATTGTACCCTAGATATGAAGCCATATGCTCCCTCAAGCATGTAGTGGGCATATTGTCATGGCTTGTCATATTCCATTTACATATAGTCACCTGATCATTCTTTTTTTTTTTTTTTTTTTTTTTTTTTGGTTTTTGGGCCATACCCGGTGACGCTCAGGGGTTACTCATGGTTATGCGCTCAGAAATCGCTCCTGGCTTGGGGGACCATATGGGACGCTGGGGGATGGAACCACGGTCCGTCTTAGGCTAGTGCTGGCAAGGCAGACACCTTACCTCTAGCGCCACTGCGCCGGCCCCACCTGGATCATTCTTAATTTAAGTACTTTGTTCAGATATCACCTCATCAACAAGGCCCACTTTGATTGAAAATTTGTTTTAGATGTGAAGGTTCTGTATTAAAGCCAGTAATTTGAAGTGTTACCCCTCCCCTATGTCACCTGGATGGTGAGACCGTCTCACAGCTGGGAGGGATCTGTGGTTGGAAATTAAGAGTGGCCTGGGGAGAAGGGTGAGAGAAAGATTCAGCAAGGAGATCAGAGACACAGGATGGATGCAGAAAGCTGTTTAGCTTAAAGGCCATGTGA
Organism: Suncus etruscus; assembly: GCF_024139225.1. Taxonomy (NCBI): domain Eukaryota; kingdom Metazoa; phylum Chordata; class Mammalia; order Eulipotyphla; family Soricidae; genus Suncus; species Suncus etruscus. Next base: position 51,386,017 of record NC_064858.1, on the reverse strand, counting down.
GGAATATGCACATGGCAGTTAGGACCTTATAATAAAGCTGGATGTCTCCTGAAGTTTCACCTGACTGCCTGTTTATCATTTTTTTAACCTTTATCTTGAACCTACAGACTCATGGGCTGATGGGGATGCAGGCACCAGGCTGGGCCGAGAAAGTCCTCACCATCCATCCATCCACTACTAGGACTCTTTAATAATTCATTCAACAATTGGTGCTCAAAGATGGACTTGAGCCTGGATCCTAAAAGACCTCAGTAATGATGGTGAGTTTTATGGCCTTATGGGTAATTTTGGCTCTATTCAGCTGGAGTGATAATGGAGAACCCAAAAAGTTGCACCACATGGCACCTGATCTAAATATGCTAGAGACCCCTTCTGGCAACAGAGTGGGCAGTTTTGAAAAGGGGTAGCTGAAAGCTTGGAGCAGCTCCCCAAATGCCCAGGCATCCTAATTTTTCTTCTACAAAAAGTGTTTTTTCTGAGGACCTCAGCCTCCCAATTTGCAGAAACTTATAGAGGCCACTGATTAGAAAAAGATCAGGAAAATGACTTCATTGATGGCGGACTGACTTCAGGAAGATGAACGGCACACCTACCCCCAAATTCTGGCCTAATCAACCTCAGGGGTGTTAATCTCCCAGAAGGCAGTGGCAGCAAGAGGGACCAACCACTTTCTCATCGAGCTGCAGCTAGAAAGCTCCCTCCTTGCAGGAAGGCAAATGAGATAGATATGGCCACACTCCATACAATCTGCCTAGTGACATGGATGTGGCTCCAGCTCAGGACCACCTGGGGAGCCCGAGGATTTTTAGAGCCAAAACCATGTGGCCAGCCCTCGAACCCTGAGGAGTCGCCCACAGCTTACTGACATCTGGACATGATAATGATGAAGAAAAGAAGATTGAAGGAGAAAATGGAGATAAAGAACAGCCGAGCAAAGCCCAACTGAAAAGCTGATTTAAAAAAAAAAAAACAAAACCTTGCTGCACTTAACTTTGTTTCAGGTTGATCTCTTAATCCTAGTTGCATCAGGCATTGTCTTGCTAGTTTAAATGTGTTTTATAGTTTTTCCTAATTAATATTTCCTAATTGCTATAATGTTTTATTGTGTATCTTAATGTAGTATCCTGTTTTCAAAGTGTATTTTTCTGCATAAATGTTCTCGTAATTTTGTTTAGTGAAGTTTTTGGAAAGGAACTAGGATTTTTCAGTATAAAAGTGCTTGGTTAAATAACATTAAGAATTTTAAACTACAAGTGTATTTGCAGAAAAGTTATGTTTATAGAAAAGGCTGATATTTTAATTTTACACTTGAAACTTTGTTGCGTTGGGTAATATTAGGGTTCCTGCCTTTGACTGGCGGAGGTGAGGAAAACAAAAGCTTTGTAACCTTGTCTCATTATTTTTCTTTTATTTTTTTAAAACAAAACACCCAGATGTTACCCCTCCCCCAACTTCCTGCCTAGCTCACCTGGAAGGTGAGACCCTCCCACAGTTGGGTGGGGTCTGTGGTTGGTAACAAAGGGATTACATCGGGGGAGGAGAAGCAGATGCAACAAGGGGACAAAGGCAGGAATGCCTAGGCAGGAATATGGATGGATGGATGGATGGATGGATGGATGGATGGATGGATGGATGGATGGATGGATGGATGGATGGATGGATGGATGGATGGATGGATGGATGGATGGATGGATGGATGGATGGATGGATGGATGGATGGATGGATGGATGGATGGATGGATGGATGGATGGATGGATGGATGGAGGGCAACTGAAGGAGGCTTCTTAAAAAGCTTAGCATAGAAGCCATGAGAAGAAATGCACATGGCTGTTAGGTCCTTGTAATAAAACTAAATTTCTCCTGAAACTTTATCTGTGCTCTGGATCATTTCTTTGCTGTCCTCACCCTGCACCTACAGACCCAAGCAGGGGTGGCGAACAGGATTTTTACCCTCACTCAAAATGACAAAATGCAATATGTGTTGAATATATTATTGTTAAAATTATATGCTTTTGTGTGAGTGTTTGTCTGTTTTGGCAGGTCACTGCGTGGTGTGGCTCTCTGACTCTCACAGTTTAAAAGTTTGACTCTTTGTGTCGAACTTGTTTGCCACCCCTGCCCAGGGCCTAAAGGTTACAGGTGTAGGGCCAGGCCAAGAAAGGCCTCACCATCCATCCATCACTATTAGGACTTTTTAATTAATAATTAATTCAACAACAAGAAGGCCTGAAAGGTTTATCACTCTCATAAGAGGCTCTCCAGAAGAGGCACAGCAGTCTTCAAAATAGGCTGAACGTCTTAAAAATAGGGAAAAGACTGGTGTGCAGCTGATTCCGATCAATGGGTGGCAGTGATCAGAATTTGCTGTTTTCTTAAACTTCTCACCAATGGAGGGAACAAATGGAGTTTCTTGCCCACTTGTTCAGATTATGGCAGAAGAAATGGAATGAGCAATGGGGCCTGAAAGCTTGTCTGGCATTAACATGTTGGCACCAGGGCTCCAATTTGTGTTAATTAAGCAACATCCAAGTGTGAGCCACTGATAGTACATGACAATGTATTTAAACATAGTCAATGTGTTTAAACATAGAAATTGAATCATATTTCTTATTCAAACACAATTTGAGGTAGTAATTCTCTTCCTTCTCTCTCTACTTTGGACATTCTCCATAAAACTTCACATTTGAGCAGCACTATATAATTTACTTAATTGTGTTTATTATTTGCTGCCGCCCTGTTTACTATCTATAAAATATAAGTGTCAGAAGAGAATATATTTATCAATATTGTTCTATATTGTCTGACATATATACCAGTAATGGGATAATTTTTAGTAAATTGTAGATGTCCATGTTATTTTTTGAAACAGTTAATGAATGGTAAGGTAAGAGTGTTGTATATTATTTAAAGGATCACTATTCAATCATAGAATATAGAATATCAGAAGTAACACAGGAAGTTCTTGAAAGTGTATTTCTGTTTTAGTAATCATAAAAATTACTTTTAATTATTGTTTTATATTACTCCAATTATTTATGCATCTATGAGAATACTGCTGTGGGAACTGAACTCTAGTCAGATTCATACCATCCACACATAGATCAGGACCTGACAGTGAGGGAGTGAACAGTGGTTGCATGCATGAATGAATCAGTGAACAAGTGACACAAGAGAGCCAACACTAACAATCATATCATATTTAAAAAATCATCACTTACCATCATTCTGTAAATGGTTCAGCCAGCATAGCATAGTTCAGGAGATCCTACCTTTTCAGAATGTACCTTACTTTCTTTCTCTCACCTTTCTCACTCACTCATCACAGATTTTCTTTGTAAAAATCAGAGAAATATATAGATTTTATGTTTGAAAACAGGAAGTAATTAAAAATAACATCAGTATTTTGGTTTCTCCATAAGACAATCCAGATGTTTGATTTAAGCATACATTTGCTTTGCTGAGAAATTTTTTGCTTTGACTGTTGTATTCTTTTTCTATTTTTATTTTGACAACATGATTTACAATATTGTTAATAATATAATGTCAGGCATAGAATGGGAAATGTTACTTCTTAGATGTGTTTTGTGGGGAAAGGGCACATTCTGTTATACTCCTGAATGTGCTTGTGATATTATTTGGGGTGCACAGGAACAAATTCAGGACATCCACATGCAAAGCAAGCATAGTAGCCCCTGTACTCTTTGGCCTGAGAACTGTAGTTTCCAGTATATTAAGATATAAAAATTCCTCTGAATAATATAAACCAAATTTGCTTTATTAGTCTAATAAATGCACAATCCCTAATTAGTAATAAATTTATCAGATATAAGGGTGAAGAGAAATGCCTCTCCAGGAGCCTTACCTGTAGGCTGCGCGGTGTCTCTGCAAGGCAATATCAGCCAACTGAAGCTGGACCTCCACCACAGTCTCCAAATCTCCTGCAGAGTACTGGGAGAGGCTTCTGTGAGCAGAATGATCCAACTCCACCAAAAGGCTGTTCAGCCTATCTTCAGCCTCAGCCAGTAAGACTGACTGAAGAAAGAACAAACAGATACAGATACATGAGTTGGGAGACAATACAAACATTGCAGCAGTCCTAATGTTACACAGCTTTTCCTTTTGTATGTGCAAAGTAACAAGGGAGGGAAGACCAATAGGCCATCTGAAGGTATTCTAAAAAGAAGCAATCCAGGCACAAGAAACAAGACAATGGAGAATGCAAAGAAAAGTGAGATGGGGAGAAGTCTAAGCAACAGTTACCTTCCATGTCTACACAGTGATGCTCAGAGATGTATGTTTTGTAATAATCAAGGAGTATGTACACCAGGAAGAAATCATACTCCTAAACATGAACGACCCCAATGAGGGACTAGCAAAATATTTTTTAAATTATTGACAAGTCTAAAAGACATCAATAGCAACACAGTAATAGATGGAAACCTCAACACTGCCCTGTCACCCATGATAGGTCAACCAGGCTGAAACTTAATAAGAATATACTAGCTCTGAAAGGAACAATGGAAGAAAGTAGCCTATTAGCCTACAACTCTTCGCCCCCAGAAAACTGGATACATATACTTCTCCAGTGCACATGCATTATTCTCCAGGATAGACTACCTCCATCTAACACCATGCACAAAGGTCAAATCCAAAATGAATTAAAGACTTTTATATCAGACCCGGAAATCATAAGGTATATAGAACAACATGTAGGCAAAACACTCCATGACATTCAGACTGAAGGCATCTTCAAGGAGAAAACAGCACTCACCAAACAAGTGGAAGCAGAGATGAACAAATGGGACTATATTAGCTGAGAAACTTCTGCACCTCAAAGGAAATAGTGACTAGGACACAGAATGGGAGAAACTATTCATACACTACCCATCAGGTAAGGGGCTAATATCTAAGATATGCAAAGTAATGATAAAACTTAACAAGAAAAAATAAAGCCCCATCAAAAATGGAGAGAAGAAATATAAATGGCCAAAAAGGCACATGAAAAATATTCCACATCACTAATCATCAGGTAGATGCAAATCAAAACAACAATGAAGTACCATCTCATGCCACAGAGACAGGCACACATCACAAAGAACAAAAACAATCAATGCTGGCACAAATGTGGGGAGAAAGGAACTCTTTTTCACTACTAGTGGGAATCCCATCTAGTCCAGCCTTTATGAAAAACAATATGGAGATTCCTCAAAAAAACTGGAAATCAAGCTCCCATATGATCCAATAATACCACTTACAGAAATATACCCTAGGGGCACAAAAACACAATACAAAAATACCCTCTGCATACCTATGTTCATTGCAGTGTTATTTATAATAGCCTGAATTGACAGACCACCCAGATGTCCTTCAACAGATGTGTGGTCCATATATACAATAGAATACTCTGCAGCTCTCAGGAAAAATAAAGTCATAAAATTATCCTATACATGTATAGACATAGAAACTATTTTGCAGAGTGAAATGAGACAGAGAGAAAGAGAGAAAGAGAGAGATACAGAATAGTCTCACTCATCTGTAGGATTTACGAAAAATAAAAGATATCATTGTAATAATAATCAGAGACAAAAGAGATGAGGGCTGCAATGACTGGCCCAAGCAGGAAGTTTGCACTGGTGAAGGAGTGTACTTTTTATGACTAAAACCCAGCTACAAACATTTTTGTATTAATAGTGCTTAAATAAAGATATTTTAAATGTTTACTATCTAAAGTTTGTATTTTCTCAGGTTTAACACATAATATTTGTAAATGATTAATACTTCTCTCACAGAGCTGTGAAAATTAAATGATTATGCAAAGTGCCTGTCAAGTGGTTAGCACTGAATAAATGATAGCCATTTGTGTTGCTGTTGCTATCACTATTATTATTAAGAAATGATAAACAGGGAAGGGAATACTCAAACCCAACCAAATAATAAATGATATTCTCTGCAGAGTTTGTCTTGGGCTGGAAGAATCAAAGTGTGGCACTTTAGGGCATCTATATTTCTTTCAAAAAGAAATTTCCATCTTTGGCCCTAGCACACATTCACATGGGATAAACTACCAGATCTCCCCCAAGCCATCTCAGTCTAGTGGGGTCTGTTTTAGTGCCTACAAGCAGGCAGTCTGCTAACTGATGTACTATCATATCAAAATTTTCCAAACTGACCTTTATTGTGCAAAGAAGCAAATCATCTTTTGGTTTTGTAAGTTGTAAAGCTGAACTTCCTTCTTCTTTTAAAATTTGCTCTACAAAACAACATGAATTAAAAAGTGATCTTTGTGGTTTATGAAATTTAAGTCCATAACTTGTTAGGAAATTATAATATTTTATTATCGTTTAATATGTGACAATTGCATTGATTTATGGTATTGATGTACCGGTATGTACAAACTTACTATAATTCATCACCACCAAAGGGCATGTGACCCAACCATATCTGTCCCTAAATTTCTTCTAATCTGGTCTGATTCTAATCCCCTTCCTTCCTTGAAAGTTGGTTCTGTACTCAAATATCAATTTCATTGTTCAGTTATGTTTAATTTTTTAACTCCACAATGATATCTCAGAAGCATTGCTTTCTTAAAATAGTTATAAAATATCATCCATTAGGAAACCAAAGTTAGGGGTCAGAGCGATGGCACATCAGTAGGGTGTTTGCCTTGAATGCAGCTGACCCAGGAATGACTTCGGTTCAGTCACCCAACATCCCATATGATCTCTCAATCCAGGAGTGATTTTTGAGCGCATAGCCAGGATTAACCCTTGAGTGTCACTCAGTGTGGCCCAAAATCAAGCATTAGACACTTCTCTATCTAATTAAAATCCAGTTAATTGTTCCTACAAGTGAAAAACAATGACGTTTAAGGCAACCTCTAATAATTAAAAAATATTGCCTCATAAAAATAATTCTGCATAAATTTTATTCATAAGTATTATAAATTGTAGATTTATATTAACATATTATATTTATATTAACATATTATATTAACACTATATTAACATACAATATATTCATGTAGCAATTAATATGTAATTAAAATATATTGATATGTGTTCTATATTAATATCCAGTACTAAAGCCAAACAGTTGATTTGGAATGGTTTTAGTGATGTTTTTCAGTTTAGAAAGCATGGTAAGGAAAAATAAAAATATATCTTTTGTGAATAATTGATAAATTGTCCTATAAGCATACAAAATTAAAAGTGTATATAATTAACAGGGCCGGAGTGATAGCAGGGCATTTGCCTTGCATGCAGCCAACACAGGAAGGACACAGGTTTGATTCCTGGTATCCTATATGGTCCCCCTGAACCTGCCAGGAGCCATTTCTGAGAGCAGAGTCAGGAGTATCCCCTGAGCACTGCTAGGTGTGACCCAAAAATTAAAAAAAAGTGTATATAATTAACATGCAAGTAACTAAATATAATATCACATGTATGCCATTAAGTGAAAGTAGAAAATATATTAAAAATATTCACTAGATTGTTCACATAATATCAAAAATATATATTGGATTATTGGGCAGGGTTGGGAAGTAGAGAAAGGGAAAGGACAGTATAAAAATAAAAATAAATATTACCTTTAAAGTTCAGTATGTTTATTTTGTGCTTCTCATAACTCAATGAAGATTTTGTTATATTCTCTGGGATACAGTTTATCATTGCAGCCACATTTATTAAAAAGTATGCTTTAACAAAAGAATATTTATTTAAGAGATGTTGTTGGCCAACCGTAGTCAAAATTGGAGGCGTGCCTTTACTTATTAATTCCTCCAGTGCCTACAAATTGAGAAAAGTGAAGAAAAAGGGTAAATTAGAAAATGCTGTTTTTATACTTTATTAGTTTCAGTTTTCTTTCCCATTTCGTTTGGTGTTGAAGGAAGGAAATGTGAGAAGAAACATGATGCACCATAAAGGGCAGGTCTATTCAGAGAGACACACACTGTCAGAACAATCCTAGAAGTTCCATTTCACTTCTGTTAATCGCCACCAATCTGTCACAGGTGCTTCATGAGGCAAGTCCTGATAATAATGAGAATTTGCTGAAGATGGGGATGCCTCATTGAAACAGAGAAGTGTAAAAGCTCAACATCCACACAAACTGTTCTGCTTCAGCAGAACATCAGAATAGAACAGAAAAAGGGGAGAATGGACAGACCAGCTAACCACCTACCTACTCAGCTCAGACTCTGCTTGGTCATTGGACCCTCTCTCTGAAGGAAACCCTCAATGTCCTACCCTTTCTCTTCTGCATATATACTTTCTGGGCAAACTCATCACCCTGGTGAATCATCCCTAGGAGATGTAGGAGTTACTTCATCATGTTCTTCTCTTATTTCTAAAGTCTTTCCTTTTTCTCTGTGGCCCAACACAGATTACATTGCTTCCTCTATTTAGCAGGGAAAACTGAAGCTCTTAGGAACCAGTGCAACAAAACCCCACAGTTCTCTCTCTCCTACCTGCCCAAGCATCTGCCATACTACTCTGCCTCCCTGCCTCCTACCTAGAGCTGACCTCCCGTGTAGGTCCTAGCCCGGGCTTCTTGGTTTCCTCACTTTCCCTACTACATCATGAAAGTTTCATTTCCGAGGCTGGAGCAATAGTACAGTGTTTTGCATGTGATAGACCCAGGCTCAAACTCAATACTCCAAATGGTGCCCCAAGCCCACCAGGAGTAATCCCAGAGTACAGAACCAGAAGTAAAGCCCTGAGCACTACAAAATGTGAGCATCTCCCCGCCCCCATTCTATTTCTACCAAAATATTCCTATCAGCACTTAGTCATATTGTTCTTGCTGTTCTTAAAAGAGGATTGTCAAAATTCTCATTCCTCTTGTTTCATTTGCTTCCACTTCATCTCAATATCAAAACTCTTTGTTCAAGGTTACCAATGGCCTGTGTATGGCTATAGTTAGTGTTCAATCTCAGTCCTAATACATCATGTAACTTTTAATCTAAAATACCATTATTTCACATGCCAATTACAGTCACATGCCCTCAACTATAAAATAATGTACTCTAATGCAGAGATGTGAAGACTCAGTAAATTATGGTACTTTAATCATCAGCAAAATTTGACACTATTAATCACTCCCCTTTCTGCAGGTGCTTCTGTTGACTTTTAAACCATCATTTTCCCTTGGTGACTATCCTATCATACCAACCAATTGTTAAGTCATTTTTGCTGGACCTTCCTTTTCTGCTGTTCCCATTAATAGTAAAGCAACTGAAGGCTTGATTTTTTTTCTCATCACTCCCTCCATTTAAATGGCCTTAATCTGACTTACATTCTATTTCATCAAAATTTTGATGAAATTCCAAACTTTTCTCTCCAGTTTCATCTTTTTCTGCACTCAAGACTCACAGAAACAAGTTGTCTTTACTAATAAAGCTGTACATCTGCTTCAAATCCTGAATCGGTTTCCCATTTTGTTCAGAAAAAGAGATGAAGTTACAAAAAAATTTTTATTCAGTTCCTTCTCAATCCTGTCCTTAAATCCTTCAATGTCTTTGCCTCCAACTGCTGTCCTGTCAACCTGATCATGCTGAACAAGATATTTTCCACCAAATGAGGCAATCCTGCCCCAAGTCCTTTGTATTCACTGTACTCTCTTCTGTAGAGTTTTCTCCATCTTTCGCTTGAGTTGAGCCTTCACCCATTTTTGTTGTTTACAAATTACATCTCAATGAGGAATTATCTGATGACCTTGTTTAAAAGACAGCCCTAATACAGCTCCATGTTCCAAATCCATTTAATAAACTTCAGGGTCCTGTATGGGGCACTTGCTATGTTCACCCTCTACTTTAATTACTTATTGGTAAATAAATTATTTTATTTATTACTTATAAATCATAGTCTTAATACTAAACTCTAAGCTCCTTAAGGAGTCAAAGTCTTTTTGTATAATTGACCAAGTGACATATTTACTAGATACACCAGAACAATTCCTTGTACACAATAAGCTCTTCACTAGATATTTGTTGAATTAATATAAAAGGTAGGTGATAAAAAAGCAAGGAATGTTTGCCATTTATTTGGGAGAGTTTGAAGAAGGTTGGTGGTAGGAAGATGTGCTGCAGTCCATTCTCCTTTCTTAACCTCTTAGGTATGAAAATCAATACAGGCGGAAGGTCCCAGTAGGGGACAGTATTGAGCCCAGCAGGCAAACGAAATTTGTTCTAGGAAAATGGCTGGCATTCCCCATGGAAAAAAGAAACCATCATAACAGGGAGATGGAGTGAAGGAGAGCTCTCTTTTCTCTCCATAGCAAACAGTGATTTAATGAGCCTTGACAATTATATATAAACACTTGAGAATGAAAAGACGATTAATTAGTAATACTATTTAACACTCCTTTCTCAATATATATACAGGAAATAGAAAGTGTAATCTGAAGAGAGTTAAGCAGACCAACTGTTCTGTTTTAATTAATTGGCTAATAGAAATTGATTTCCATTATACTGCCAGTCTCATTTTGTTAAAAAAAGTAACTACTAGACAGACATCCCTTTTCTATCCCAAAATTACCCTTACCAGAGGTGTTTTCAGGATTCCTTAGCGTTTGTAACTGGAAAAATAAAACAAATATTCTTAAACAGCCTGAGGTCCCGGGAATAATGAAGTGAAATATGAATATGTATTTGTTTTTCTATTATGAGTTCTTTCACTCCAGGCTTATAATTTAAAACAAAGTTTAGGGCCAAAACAATGATTCATTTGAAGCATAATTAAAAGTGAAGTTTGTGGAATGGAATGAACAATAATAGAAAAGCAATAAAATTACATATAATAAAAGGTGGATATAGCCCTATACAAACTATGGAAGACAGAAATAAAGCAATTTTTAGAAACTGTCTCTCAAAATAATTTAATAAAATAAATACCTTACATAATGAAACAGAATGCTATCTCTAGCATTAAAAAATAACAAGAAGCTGAAGATACAATACAGTACAGCCTGTAGGGTGCTTGCTTTGCCTGTGGCCAACCTGGTTTCTATCTTTCACACCCATGTGATTTCCTCAAAGCCTTAATAGGAATGATCCCTGAACCCTGCCAGATGTGGCATATAAACAATTCAAAAAATAGTAATAACAAAAGATGAAGAGATGACTCAAAGAGCTAGAACTGTGCTTTGCATGTAGAAAACCCAGGTTTAATTCTTAGCATCCTATGGTTCTTCAAGCACCACTAAGACGACCAAGCAGAGAGAGTCAGGAGTAGCTTCTTCACACTGTGGATTGTGGCCCAGACACAAACAAAAAATAATAATAGGTCTGTGTGCTCCAGTGAACTGTCACTGATTAAGTGAACCTGCTCCCTTTAACAATGCTCTTCTCCAACACTTTCTAGAGGTAATATATTTAAATGTTTACATCCCAATCCTTCAATTATTAACGTGAAGGAATGAATCCAGATGAGCAAGCTAGTTCTTACTTGATATTTGGAGAAGTTAGAAAAGATTATGAAAATGTCCTATGAAAATTTTCCATGCCACAGATTCAGAAGCAGTCCCACAAACAACTGGGGGAAAGATAATAATTAAAAATAGGACTGAACAAATGTAGTGTTGCAAAAGAGACAAAATACTTTTCTTGAAATTAAGGTCTACAGGTTTTTTCTTAGATCAAGATAAATATAGTTTAGGTCAGTTCTTCTCAAATAGTGGGGGACACCCCCCTGGAGGCCGCTAGGCTTCCTAAAGGGGGGCACGTTTGACCTCAGCAAACACTGTCATAACAAACTAAATCCCATGTTTATGTATCTGTATGTCTTTGGAGCTGAGAGTTGCTGTGTCCTGCTTCAAACCCTGCTCGAAAAGCTATGCATTGTAGTCATTAATCCAGACATCACCTCTGAGCAAAAAAATCAGCTCAAATTACTTTATATATTTTTGTTTTGCAGGTTAAATTTTGTTTAAATAAAGATGCTATTTACAGTCACGCGGGGGGGGGGGCATAAAATGTTTTCTTCTTCCTATGGGGGCATGACAGAAAATAATTGATAAGCAATTGAGAAGTACATAATATGGCTCCATGAACAAACTGAAGACATATGTGGCATTAAAATATTTAGAGAAATTATGAATATGTGGCCAACTGGAGACCCAGGTCACTTTGAGTCCAATCCTATCTCTGACCTCAGCATTTTGAGATAAAATCCTACAAGAAATAAAAGATAATATTACACAGAAAAAATTCTAAATAGGTTTATACATAACAAAATTACTTTTATAATGTTCATATTAAATAAGTAATGCTTTAAAAATATCTTTACTTTACCTGAATATTTTCTTTATAATAAAGAGGCTTTCCTGCATCAAATGATTGAAATATCTGTCAATACAAAACATTAAGTGAAAAACAAGATTATTTTTTGAGTATTTAATAATATTCTTTGAAATGAAACTCTTGTATTTAAAGTGGAAATATCACATTAAGTATAAAAGTAATACACTTCATCAAGTCATAAAATACAAATAGAACAGTGAGCAGGGCTCTTGTTTTCACATGGTCAACCTGGGATTAATCCCCCAAGTAAGCCATGAGTGATCCCTGAGAAAAGAGCCAGGGGTAAACCATGAGAACAGCCAAGTGTTAATGCTCTCTACCAAAAAAAATGGCAAATATAGTAGTAAAGGAAGCAAAATTTACACGTAGCTCAACCTTTTTTTGAGTCATTAATGTTAATATATTAATGTTAATACTACCAATTTCTTTTCAATGTTCTTTTGTGTGTGTGTGTGAGAGAGGTTTGGGACCACACTTGTTGATGTTCATGAATTATTCCAGCTCTGCACTTGGGAGTTACTCATGGCAGAGCTCAGATCATCATATGAGGCATCAAGGATCAAATCTTTTATATATTACATAGATAGATAATTAGATAGATTACATCCCATTTTTAATTCATTTCAAAAATGTTCTTGTATCAGTTATTAATTTTATAATTCCTAAATCATATACCATTCCATAAATATAAACCATTTCATATATATTCCTAAAAAACCTATTCCCCAGGGGCTGAAGCAGTGGTGCGAGCGGTAGGGAATCTGCCTTGCATGTGCTAACCTAGGGTAGACCTTGGTTCGATTTCCTGGCATCCCATATGGTCCCTCAAACCAGGAGCGATTTCTGAGCACATAGCCAGAAGTAACCCCTGAACGTCGCCGAATGTGGCCCAAAAACAAACAAAAAAACCCAAAAATAAAACAAAAAACGTATTTCCAAAATGTTATGCACTAAAAAGGAACATTACTACTCTATCCCACTCAGACTCAGTTTATGTAGCACTGGTGACTATTTGAACTTTTTGTTTTTATTTCTTAGGTATATGGTTTTTAACAACAGAGGAGTGGCAAGAGAGAATCTTTCAGAAAGTACATTTATTTCCTTTTAATAATTTCTTTATTTAAGCACCACAGTTACAGAAATGTTAATAGTTGGGTTTTAGTTTTAGAATGTATATCACCCTTCACTAAGGCAATTCTCTTGGCACCAATGTCTTCCATTTTCCTCCCCCAATCCAACCACTACATGTTAGGACAGGCATTCTGCCTTCCTGTCTCATTATGATTATCTTTTTTTTTTTTTTTGGATGTGGCTGACCAGCTATTCTGACAGCATATGTTGAAAATGTTTTCCTTGCTCTACTTTGTGGTTTTATTCTACTTTGTCAAAAATTAATAGATTGTATATCTGGGAGTCATTCTCCGAATATTTAATCTATTCCATTGATCTTAGGGTCTGTCTTTATTCCAATACCATGCTGTTTTAATGACTATTGCTTTGTGGTATAATATGAAGCTGGGGAAACATATGCTATTGAATTAAACCCTCAAGTTCAAACACCAGAACACTGAAAGGATGCGGGTCTGGAAAATAATTCACACACACACACACACACACACACACACACACACACACACAAAGGGAGAAAAGGATTTTAAGGAGTTCTCCCACATTTGCCCTTAGCTCCTAGAAAGCCAAGTCGAAGCTCCAAGCCACTAGTTCCCAGGAGATCTGGAAAAGTAAGAGAGCTACTTACTCTCCATCCCAGTATTTAATCTGAGGGAATTTGTCACACCTGGAGGTGGGGCCAGGTGTTCTCATCACCAATCCAAGGTGCTACATTTAAAGATGATTCCATCCAATGAGTGACAAGACATATACTGAGTGAGGTAGAAACAGACCAATCCCCATAATCTCACAATATGCCTACTATTTTCCTTTTCCTAAGGATTGCTTTAGATATTTATGGGTATTTATTGTTCTAAATGACTTTCAGGTGTGTTTGATCTACTTCTTTAAAAACTGTCATGAGTACTCTAAGAGTGAATGCATTAAATCTGTACAATACTTTGGGGGATAATGCCATTTTAATAATTTCAATTCTCCCAATCCATGAACAGGGTATATGTCTCCATTTTATAACGTTCTCTTTTACTTCTTGGAGCAGTGTTTTGTAGTTTTCTTTGTATAGGTCTTTCACGAAACTCTTTAGTTGATTCCAAGGTACTTGAGTTTCTGTGGCACAATTGTGAAAGGAATTGTCTTTTTAAGGTCTTTTTCTTCTCTATCATTATTTAAAGATGAGAAGGCCATGGATTTTTGTGTGTTAATTTTGTAGCCTTCCACTTTGCTATACAAATCTATTATTTCTATTCTCAGAGCTCTTTGATAGTCTTTAGGATTTTCTATATAGTGTCATGTCATCTACAAACAGTGAGAGTTTGACTTTTTCCTTTCCTATCAGGATACACTTGATTATCTTTTAATTGCCTGATTGCTATGGCAAGTATTTCCAGTACTATGTTGAGTAGGAGAGGCAAAAGAGTAACAGCCTTATTTTATGAGAGATTTTAGAGAAAAGATTTTAGTTTTTCCCCATTGAGTATAATATTTGCTGTGGGCTTGTGGTAAATGATCTTGACTATATTTAGAGAACTTTTATGATGAATAATATTAGTTGGACCTTATTAAATGTCTTCTCTTCATCTATTTATATAATCACATGGTTTTTATTTTTTCTTTTATTTTTACGGTATTGTGTTGGTTGATTTGCATATTTTAAATAATCCTTGCATCTCTGCAAATGGGAATGAATCCTATTTGGTCATGGTGTAAGACCTTCTTGATGAGACACTGAATCCTATTTGCTAGAATTTTGTTGCATCTGTGTTCTTCATGGATATTGATCTATGGTTTTCTTTTATTTTTGTGGCATCTCTTTCTGCATTTGATATCAAGGTGATATTAGCTTTGTAAAAACTATTTGGCAGGGCATTTTAAAATTACTCTAGAATACTCTATAGAGAATACATTTATGTATCCAAAACCATCGTATACATTACTGAGATAACCCTTAATTTGAACAAATATTCTTGTAGGGGAAGCTGACAGTGGGGTGAAACTCGATATGAGTATATGTCTGGGGAATAAATGGAAAATTTCTGTAGCATACTTTATTTTTTCTATGAATCTATAACTAAATAAAAAATAAACTCATTAAAAAAACTATTTGGGACTGTTTCTGATTTTTTGTGCTTTTTTTTTTTTTCGGTTTCCTGGAAGAGCCTGAAAAGGATGACAGGTTCTTTTAAAAGAAATTCTTGAAAGAATTCATTAGTGAATCCATCTGGACCTGCACTTTTGTTTTTGGGATGACTATTGATTACATTTTAATTTCAACAATAGTGATAGATATTTTAAGATATGCCAGATCATCTTGGTTCAACCTTGAGAAGTTATAGGAATCCAAGAATTTATCAATTTATTCCAGGTTTTCTTGTTTGCATCACAGTTTCTCAAAGTAATCTATGGCCACCCCAGCCTTTTTAAGAGAGTTGTTTGAATGACTGTTATTCAATCTTTGACTTTGAGTATGTTTGTTATATATTTCCTTTGATTATTAAGAAATGCCAATCTGTGTCTCTTTTAACTTTTTTAAGTCTAACGTCTGTGTCATCTGATATTAGATAAAAAGACCACTTGGGCCTTGTTAAGGAAATTATTTGCTTGAATGATTGTCATCCAACCCTTTGACCTTGATCCTATGATTGTTTTGACTATTCATATATGTTTCTTGTAGGCAGCAAAATTTGAATTCAACGTTTTGATCCATTCATCCAGTCTCTGTCTCTTAACTGGTGTATTTAGTCTATTGACATTGAGAGAGATGATAGTTATGGGATTTAGTGTTATCTTTTTGTAGAAATTTGGTGTATTTATTGGGTTTGCCTTGCCTTAAAGTAGACTTTTCTGTCCTTTTATGGCTGGTTTTGAATCTGTAAAGTCCTGAGCTTTTGTTTGTCCATGAAGATGTGTATTCTTCCTTCAAACCTAAATACAAGTCTAGCTGGCAAAGTACTCTCGGTGAAGCATTCATGTTCCTGAGTTTTGTCAGTTTTTCCATGATTGCCTTTGAGCCTTGAGGGTTGCTTGTTACAAATCTGCTGTAAATCTTAAGGATGCTGCTTTGTATGTAACTCCTTTTTTATTCTTGCTGTCTTCAGTATTCTATCCCTATCTGTGGTATTCATCATGTGAGTAGGATGTGCCTTGGGCTATTTTTCTTTGGATCTCTTATAGCTGGTACTCTTTGGGCATGGAGGATTTGGTTGCATGTAGTAGTTAGCTCTGAGAGTTTCTCTTGACTGTTGATTCTTCATAGGGATTTTCTTCCTGGCTCTCTGGGACTTCAATGATTCTTATGTTGTTTCTATTGAGTTTATCTCATACTTCTATTTTCAACTGTTCACATTCTTTGAGGATTATTTCCATTGTCTGATCATTTGCTTTAATGTTCTTTTCCAACCTCTTCTAGTTGTATGGAGTTGTTATGCAGCTCATCTTTCCACTCACTGATTCTGACTTCAGCAGCTGTTACTGATAGTAACTTTTTCCAGTGAGGTTTCATTTCACCTACTAAGTTTTTCAGCCCTGATATTCAGCTTAAGGTTTTCTTATTTCAACTTTCATATCCTCTTGATTCTTATTTGTGGTTCATCCATTTCATTCCATGATTTTTGAGTTATTTGAACATTCTCCAAATTTCCTCTCTAAAGTCCTTTCAAAGAGGCTATGCATGTGGCCAGTACTTGTTGGGTCTTCCGAGCTACCATCTTCATTCTCTAAGCATGGTGATGTTCTGTTTGTTGTGCTGGCGTACATTGACTACAGGATAAGTTCAGCTGTGAAGAGGAGTGGCTCCTCAGTTTTTGTCCTTTTAGGCAGGTGGCATTCTACTGCTCCAGTTGCCCAGGAGAGCACTAGGCCTCCATCCAGTTTTTGTCCTTTTGGGCAGGGGGCACTCACTTGCTCATCACTCAAGCCATCTAGCTGCCACAGAGAGAGCTATTTCTCCATCCTGTTTTTGTCATTTTGGTTGAGTTTCACTCACCTCTGGATTATTTTTCTGGTCTTTACATCAGGCTAAGTTTATGGATGTATTTTCTGGGTCTAAACTTACAAGATAGATATATTGAAAGAAATGAGCTCGATTTATATTTCCACCCAAATTAAATGAAAACATCAAGACTGCTATATTTTAAATAGCATTAAGTAATAGCACTTAAACTACCTTTCAGAATGACTACTTTTGTGATTGTTCTCCATTTTGTTAATTACTGCTGACATGATTTGTTTTAAATAAAATGCAATATTAAAAACATTTGACTTAGTTACTTCAGGAGATTTTTAGATTGTCACATGTCACATGTCCCTCAGTGCACAGGCATTTTAGAAAAACTGCCCATTTACAGAATTGAACACCAATACCCTAGCTGGAGCCCTACAGACACCTGGAAGTCACTAGCTGCTTCTGTAGATGGGCCACTCTTGGGTGGATGGAATGTTCTATCTCCAGCACTTTGAACTTTACCTCAGAGACAGCAGTGCTTAGTTAGGCAAGAATGGCAGTGCAGCATGCAGTGGGTCCCATTGTTTTTCCTGACTACCGTAAGGGTCCATATACTCACTGCAGGACAGTAATGTTCCTTGGATACATTTTTTCTCCTTCTCTTTCCCACCTTCTCACTATTCTGGTCCCAACACAATACTTCTGGCTCCCAAACCTTTATCTCAGGTTCTGCTTTGGGTCTAACTCAATATATCTTAGCCATATTGAAAGAAAATGATGGTAGACTTTTAGTTTTTCTCTTAAATAAAAATATTATTTTTTTTCTGAAAAACATTCAAAATCTAGTAAATCAAGAGAGGAATAGATGTTTGGTGATGTACAATGAAGAGAGTTGAGAAAGAGACTTTAGGTTTGTTGATGAAAACAGAATCTCATGTTAAAATTCAGGACTTTTTAAAAGCATGTAAAAAGTCCAGTTGTAATCTATAAGAAGACGTTTTTGAGGTACTTAATTTACAACTAAAATCTAATTCAGTAATCCTTTCTTTAAATAACTGGTCTGCAATCTAATAACATTGGTACTTACTTTAATTATAAACCCTGAATGCATTTCCTCTTTTAATTACACTTTTCAAATTCCCAATTGTCTCTTGAAAGCTGTGAATTAACTTTGAGAATATAAAATGTGAAGTCACAATCCACTGGGAGACAATTCCCCCACACTTTTGTCTTATGAAAGCAAATTGACAAAAATGAAGTTTGGCAGTTAACTTTTAAAGATGAGCTCAGTTTGCTCGTTGGTCAAGGCTGCTGAAAACTCTATTTCCTACTCCTCCTCTTCCCAATTACTGGACTCCAAATGTGGAAGATCTTATGATTTAGTCTTGATCCTTCTACCTTTTTTCCATCTGTCTCAGTTTCCAGCTAATTGTATCAATTCCCATAATCCTAATGATCTCTCTGCCAATGACCCCCAGAATTACTTGCAATCTAATCACCTTTTCACTGAATTACAGCTCATGTGCTTTTTGAACCTTCATGTACTACATCTTGACTAGGCAGTCTACTAGATATTTTACTGCTGACAAAAGTAGGATTTCCCCCCCAGTAAAACACACACATATACACATATACACAAACACAAACACATTGTTTTTCTCAATAGCTCATGTTGAACACTTTGTAGTCAAGCTTAGTTTCTGTCTCTCAAGATATCAATTCAATCCATTAGCTACTACTGTTGGGTTCTACTTTCACCACGGACCCAGAATTTTATTGCTCTCACTTCCTCTCCTACTGTCAACTGGATCATGGACTTCTCACATGATTATCTGTAAAAACCTCTTCAACTGGCATCTCTCCTTATACTGTGTTTCTCCACAGTCTACTTCTCAAACAGAAGATGGTCCCTCTCAAAGTAACTACCATTACCTCATTTATTTTCTCAAATAAATTTCATCTCCTCACCCAAACTTTAGGAAGTCCTACATGACCTGATTGTAGACGCCACTTCCTCCCTCTTCCTGTTCCTCTCTAAGTCCAGCTTACCATGGCAACTTTGGTTTTTCTCAACCACAATTTATGGGTTCACTCTTCAAAAACTTTACCCCTTATAACTTCTGTTTGTAAGATTATTCTCTCAAATATTTCTTTCTCCAAGTTCCATTATTAGAGAGCTTCCCAAACCACCATGAATAAAAATGCCACCTACTATTTTGGTCATTCTCCATCACCTCAACACAGAGATTGTCCCTTATCAAAACATGCAACCTATATGGGAGCTAGACTTGGACATGCCCCTTGGTGCTCCACTGTAATAACTGTTGAACCTGGACATGCTCATTGGGCATGCCCTTGTCATGCCAGGCATAATAGGAAAACTTGGATTTTTGCAGGAGGCCCAGAATAGTGACCAGAGCAGTGTCTGCTGGTCCATGGGTGGGGGTGGTGGTGGAAGAGATAAAGCAACAGAGAAGTGCTACCTGCTTTGAATGTATTCTCTCTTTTTTTTTTTTTTTTAATTTTGTACCAGGGCCTGCCCCTGGCCACCTCTGGCTAGTAAATTTCCAAGTGTCTTTCTCTCCCTCTCTCTGAAATCCCCAGGCAGCAGAGACAGGCCATAGACTTAAGGAGGAACAAATAATGTACATGGTTTCTCTTTCTCTCCTCTCTTCTCTCTCTGTCCCAGGCAGAAGAGAGAAATGAATTTAAGATCACTCAGGCCCCCACTTTCTAGTACTTATGTCCATTCAGATCTTTTTCCACAGTTGGAATCAATATGTATGTATGAGTTTGAATCTTTGTCTTAAAGAGTTTCCAAAACTCTTTCCACATAGGGATTAACTTTTGTGACTTAACAAATTGATGATAATTACCTGTTTGCTCTTGTTGGATCATTGGGAGTTCTGTTATTTTTGTTTGGTTTTTGGCCACACCCAGGGACGCTTGGGGGTTACTTCTGGCTATGCACTCAGAAATCACTCCTGGCTTGGGGACATATGGGAAGTCAGGAATCAAACTCAGGTCCGTCCTGGGTCTGCCACATGCCAGGCAAAAGCCCTACTGCTGAGCTATCACTCCGGCCCTGAGTTCAGTTATTTTTATGTTAAAAACATAGGGGGAAAAGTGTAATGGCTTTGGGGCACTCCTGGCAATTCTTTTTTTCTTTTTTTTTTTCTTTTCTTTTCTTTTCTTCTTCCTTCCTTTCTTCTTTCTTTCTTTTTGTTTCTTTCTTTCTTTTATTTAAACACCATGATTACAAACTGTAATTGGGCTTCAGTCACTAGAGAAACACCCCCATTCACAGTGCAACATTCCCACCACCAATGTCGCTCATCTCCCTCCTCCACACCCCACCCCTTGCCTATATTCAAAACAGGCATTATACTTCTCTAATTCATCAACATTGTCATGGTAGTTGTTAGTGTATTATTTCACTAACAGCACTCACCCCTCTTTGAGGTGAGTTTCATATTCTAAGACAGTCCTTCTGGCTCTCGTCTCTGGGTATTATTCAATAATGTCTTTAATTTTTCTTAAAACCTATAGATAAGCGAGATTATCCTGTGTGTGTGTCTCTCCTTCTGACTTATTTCACTCAGCATAATATTTTCCATGCCCATCCATGTATAGGAAAATTTCATGACTTCATCTCCTTATGGCTGCATAATATTCCATTGTGTATATGTACCACAGTTTCTTTAGCCATTCATTTGTTGAAGGACATCTTGGTTGTTTCCAGAGTCTGGCTATTATAAATAGTGCTGCAATGAATATAGGTGTGAGGAAGGGATTTTTGTATTGTATTTTTGTGTTTCTAGAGTATACCCTTAGGAGTTATATACTGGATCATCTGGGAGCTCAATTTCCAGTTTTGACCCAAAATAAGAGATTTAGACACAAAAAATCAAAGAAAAAACGAGCAGAAAAGATTTATTACATCGAGGGGGAAAAGAGTTATACAAAAAGAAAAAATAGACAAAAGAAAATGAGCAAAAAAGATTTTTTAATATGTAGGGGGAAAAGAGTTAGATAAACAAAGAAAAATTTAAATAGAGAATATTTGCCCTTTAAATACATAGATAAAAATATAAAATGAAAAATCCTTATAACTTAACAACTGTCTCCTATTAGCATGAAACAGCTAGAAATATTTGTTGTCCCTTGTCCCTAAAGGATTGGAGTTATTCACTTTCTATGCCTAGGCTAGCAAAGGTTTGATAAAAAGTTATACAGTTAATGTTTTGTTCCTTAAACACTTTCATTTCTTCCCTGCACCTGTCTCTTGGCTTTGAAGCTTTTAAATGAACTGTCAAGAAGAGAAATACAGATGACAGCCACCATGGCTTTTGCAGACCATTACCTTACTGAACTCCAATGACCACTGAGAATAACTCTTCATAAAACAACATAAAAGGTGGAAGTTTATGACTGTTGGATTTGTACACACCCTTTGGATACCCCCATTGTAATGACTGTTGGTTGAGTGAGGAGTACAATAAGTTGTAAGTGTTTATTTCTGATCTTCCACACTGGCCAGTACCATTATTAATATGCCTCTGGGAAGGCAATAGCTGTGTTTATCTTTAGAGTCTTATCACCAAGTCTTGACTAGTATCTGCAACTAGTAAGCAAATATTTTCAAGTGCATAAATTATAACTTGAAAATATTTGCTTACTAGTGCATAAATTATAACTTTAAGACAGAATGCAAAACCAACACATCTCCTACACCCCTCTTAATTTTGTTTTTCTGTAACTTATTCTTTCCTTTTCTCTAAACATACACACAAACCTGTATAAGTACACTTCCTACTTACCCTACTGAAATCAATTATAAAGCTGTAGTTGTCATATCAATAAATAAATAGTTGTAGTTTAAGTGGAGACACTGAAGCAATGAATATATTGTATATGTAACTATAGATATTATATATACCCTATATAATATTAGCATATAAAAGTAATTTTGAAGACATACACCCTATTTCCAGCATCTTTTAGATTCTCCAAATTTGAATCCCTTTCACAGTTTTCTGTCACTGTCACTCCTAACCCATGGGTATCTAGCAAAAAATCCTACTATTTCCTTGACTGCTGTCCCACAGGGTCCTCACCCCCTACTTTAAAGCAAGGTTAGCTACTGATTTACATATCATATGAAAAAGTGAAATCAAGAAAATTATCAGCTCAATCTGAGTTAAATATAAACTCTAAAATTCATTTCAAGGAAGCTTCAAATTTCTAATTTATAAATACAAATTTTAAAAGATGGGTAAAATGAACTCCCAAAGTTTAACAAAAATTAAAAATCCTGAACAAAAATAGATAACTGTTCTCTCCTACTAAAATGAGAAGACATTTATCCTCACATTCTTAACTCTGTTGCATAAGATAAATTTAAAATATTCAAATAAGACAAAAGGAAAGACTGTCTTGACTAAGAACATAGCCAAATGTTATAAAATGAGACCCCCACAGTCTTAAATGTAGTAGCTGAAAGATATGCTTCTGAAATCAGTATTTCTCTACTTTTTCTGATCATAGTCCCTTCCAACCTGTTTCCTTTCCATTGCCCTATTGTCCTGCTATGCATGTGCCCTCAGTCTCATACTGTGGTCCTCCATGTGCACGATCACCACCATAGCCCCTTTAGAATATCCTGGAGCCAATGAGAGACATATTGTTTCTGGCTGATCAACACTGTACTGGACCATCCATTTGCAATATAAAGTGCATTTATCAATGACCCAGAATTCCATTGTCAATTTTATTCCAAAATGGTTTTTCCAACATGATCCTTCCATCCCTGACCAGAAAGACCTTGTAAAAATTCAAGGATGAGAGACAAAAATCAGGCCAAAGAGGTCCAAGTACAGGACATTGATAAATATATCTGTGTGGAAATACTTTCTAGATTTCAGGAAGATCACTGCAAAAGGTAAACAAATGGCTTTGAATCAAATCAATAAAGTTACTTACCTTCACTTTTCCGAAGGATTTATATCCAGCAGGTATAGAGGAAGGCATGTTTTTTCCATTAAAAATATGTATCATCTCAGCAAAGGCTTCAGAAAAGAACCTTAGATCTATAAGGACTTCTATCTTTAAAGAAAAAGGAGGAAATAAAATTTTTAATTAATTTTACTTACATAATAAATATTTTATGAAAAGTTTATCTGATTTGTGAGATAAGTGTTTTCCTTCTTATCATTGATGATGCATTACAAATCAATGTTCAGCATGCCTGGTTGAATGGAGATTCATATGTGCAAAAGACCAAGAAATTTGAAAAAAATAGCAGGCCACTCTTTAAAACATAGACTTTTATGAGATCAGGTTCATCTTCATCACAGGCAAACACATAAGAGGTGTGAAGATATAAAAATTAGTAACTGAATGAATCTTTTTGTTCCATTGGAGAATGATAGTTTAAAAAGAAAAACAACATAGAAACATCTCTGAAGTTATTTGAAAAAAGTCAAGCATACCAATAATCTATGTCAAAAAATATCCACATTAAAAGTTTCTTTTTTCACCTAGTATAAAAAATACTGCTTGAGAGAAAGATACTTTTCAAAAAAAAAACTTTGTGAGCCTGCCTATTTTACATATAATCAAGCCTTATTCTCCATCAGAAAATTATAGGGGAAAATGGCTTCTGTTAAAATCCACTCCTTGAGCATCTATTGTAATCAAGTGTTCTTGGAAGTCACTTACATTTATATGTAAGTCACTTACAATATGCATTATTGTAATAGGTAAAAGAATAGGTATAAACAAAAGGGTTACTGTATTAAAGATTCTAGTCAGGAAGAACATGTCTGAGAAGAGCCCTTTCTCAAGAAAAACTTGGAAATGATGTTATGGAAAGATGGAAAACTCCAAGGAGAAGAACGGGAGTACAAATATTAAGTGGCAGTTGTTTGTATGGAAATAGATTTTGGGGGGAGCATTCTGGTATGTTTGAGAAATAAATTGTGTCTCAGGAGTTTAGGGATTGAGGAAAAGAGGATTAGGAACAGAGAAGGAAAATCCCATTAAAAGATGACAATAAATCCCACGACAATTATCTCTGTCAAAGTCAATAGGCTAAATGCAGCAGTTATGAGACACAAAGTGGCAAAATAGATCAAAAAGCTGAATCCAAAGTTTTGCTGCCTACAAGAAAGATATCTGAATAGTCAAAACAAACATAGGCTCAAGATCAAACGTTGAAGGATAATAATTCAGGCAAACAACAACTCCCTTAAAAAGGTTGGAGTGGCCATACTAACAGATGACACAGAATTTAGACTGAAAAAATTAAAAGGGACAGAGATGAGTATTTCTTAATAATCAAGGGATATATATAACAGGAAAAAATTACATTTCTAAGCATATATGCACCCAATGGAGGACCAGAAAAAATATTTAAAACAATTGCTGAAAAATTTGGAAGAAGACATCAATAGCAACAAAATAATAGTGGGAAATTTTAACACCACTCTATCATTCCTTGATAGGTCAACCAGGATAAAAATCTAACAAGAATATACTAGCTCTGAAAAAAGAAATGGAAGAGAGTGGACTACTGGATATATATGTATGTATATATATAGGTCTCTCTATCCCCATAAAACTGGATACACATTATTCTCCAATGCAAATAGTTCATTCTCCAAGGCAAAGCACATGCTGGCTCATAAACCATATCTGCAAATCGAGAGTATAGCAACTATATGAACTACCTTATCAGATCATAATGTAAGTACACATCAGGAAGGAAGAATGGGCCTATATAAATAACTTAATGGCACAGCTTGTAAAATAAATCAAAAACAGGCAGATAGAAGGAAATAATAAAATTTAGAAAAGATATAAATGAAATGTAAATCCAAAAAAATCCAGAAGAGGGGCCAGAGAGATAGCATGGAGGTAAGGCGTTTGCCTTTCATGCAGAAGGTTATCGGTTCGAATCCCAGCACTCACATGGTCCCCTGAGCCTGCCAGGAGTGATTTCTGAGCATAGAGCCAGGAGTAACCTCTGAGCGCTGCTGGGTGTGACCCCCCCCCCAAAAGAAAATCCAAAAGATCAATGAAAGCAAGAGTTTTTTTTTAATTAAAATAAAAAGATAAGCCACAAGCAAAACTCATAAAGGGAAAAAGAGGAATTTAATAATCCAAACTAGAAATGAAAAGGGGAATATAACTACAGATACTACAGAAATTCAAAGAATGATGAGAGATTACGTTGAGAAAATCAATGCCACAAAACAGGACAACTTGTAAGAAATGGATAAATTATTGAACTCTTATAACCTCTCAAGGTTGAACCAACATGATATGGCATGTGTTAACAGACCTATCACTATTGAGGAAATTAAAATGGTAATTTTAATATATTTATTTTTTATTTTAGAAAAGTCTGTTTATAACAAGTATTTGGCAGACGAGAACAGCAAAATTACTCCATAAAAAAGAAACAGTAGAAATAAATAAGTTTAATATAAATATAATTAAATAAAACCTACTAAGATTAAAATGGAGAATAGAAATATTTATTTAAAATCATTCTTAGAAACAAATATAAATTAAAAGTCAAAAAGAAAAACACAGCTTTTCCCAACTATAAATATATTATTCAGAGGTTTTTACTTAAAAGTCCTAGTCAAACAAACAAACAAAAAAAAAAAAAGAAAAAAAAGCCTTTCTTCCAAAATCTGTCACAAGACAAAGCTACCCCATCTCATCACTCCTATTCACCATAATACTGGAAGTATTTGTCATAATTAGGCAATAAAAAATATTCATATAGGAAGGGAAGATGTCAAGCTTTCACTGTATGCAGATGGCATAATACATTTAGAAAATCTTAAAGACTCTACCAAAAAACTTCTAGAAACAATATATTCATATAGCAAAGTGTCAAGCCACAATTTTAACACACCAAAACTAAATGTACTTCATTAGACACGAATAATGATTGAAAAGAAATAAACATTAAAAAATCCCTTGACTATAGTACCACAGAAACTCAAATATCTTGGAATCAACTTAACTAAGAGATAAAGGATTCATACAAATAAAAATACTGTCTAAAGTAATAAAAAAATGATATAAGGAAATGGAGATAAATACACTGTTCTGGATTGGGAGGATTAACATAATTAAAATAGCAACACTTTCTAAAGCATTGTGCAGATTTAATGCAATCCCTTTACCATTGACATTCTTAAAAAAAAGTGAATCAACACTCCTGAAATTATATGGAACAGTAAATTCCCATAAATAGCTAAAGCAATTTAAAAAATGATGAAAAGTATCAGTTTCTCCAACTTTAAATTATATTACAAAGCAATAGTCATTAAAACAGCATGATATTGGAATGAAAATCAACCCTCAGATCAACAGAATAAATTTGAGTATTCAAAGAATGTTTACCAGAAATACAATAAATTAATCTTTGATAAAGGGCCAAAAACACACAAAATGGATCAAAGAAAGCCTCTTCAGCAAAAAGTATTGGGACAAGTGGTCAGCCACATGCAAAAATGTGAACTTAGATCTCTAACACCATGCACAAATCTCAAATCAAAACAGAGTAAGGATCTTGAAAAAAAAAAAAACTCAGACCTCTATCAACACCATGCACAAATCTCAAATCAAAACAGAGTAAAGACCTTGAAATTTTAAGGTATATTGAAGAAAACATAGGCAAAAATCACTCCATGACATTGCTACTAAAGGCACCTTCATGGGATCTAAGCGATACTACAGCAATAGGGCATTTGCCTTGCATGCAGCCAACATGAGACACACCCAGGTTTGATCCCTAGCATCTCACATGGTCCCCCGAGACTGCCAGAAGTGATTTCTTTTTATTTTGATAAACACTGACTCATTTTTAATTTTTATTTATTAATTGGGGGGATTGTATCACAGCCAGCATTACTCAAGAGTTTCTCCTGACTCTGCACTCAGAAATTGCTCCTGGCAGGCTCTTGGGACCATATGGGGTACCAGGAATTCAACCGGGGTCTGTCTGAGGTTAGCCGAGTTCAAGGCAAATGCCCTACAACTGTGCTATTGCTCCACCCCCCAGGAGTGATTTCTGAACATAAAGCCAGGAGTAACCCTTGATTGCTGCTGAGTGTGGTTCAAAAACGAAAAGAAAAGAAAAGAAAAAAAGAAAAGAAAAGAAAAGAAAACACCTTAAAGGAGAAAACACCATTGTCCAAACAAGTGGAAGCAGATATAAGCAAATTGAACTACATTTAACTGAGAAGCTTCTTCAACTCAAAGGAAACAGTAACTAGGATACAAGGACCATCCACAGAATGGGAGAAACTATTCACTCAATACCCATCAGATAGGGCCTACTATCTAAGATATACAAAGTACTGACAGAACAAGAACAACCAGTGTTGGTGTAACTGCAGAGAGAATGGAACTTTCATTTGCAGCTAGTGGGAATGCCTTCTAGTCCAGCCTTTATAAAAAACAATACGGAGATTCCTCAAAAACCTGGAAATTGAGCTCCCATATGATCCAGCAATACCACTCACAGTAATATAACCTAGGAACACAAAAACAAAATACAAAAATGCCCTCTGCATGCCTATGTTCATTGCAGTGCTATTTACAATAGCCAAAATCTGGAAACAACTCAGATCCCTGCCAACAGA
This sequence comes from Suncus etruscus, assembly GCF_024139225.1. NCBI lineage: Eukaryota > Metazoa > Chordata > Mammalia > Eulipotyphla > Soricidae > Suncus > Suncus etruscus. The sequence continues at coordinate 51,357,986 of NC_064858.1, read as the reverse complement.
TGAGTAGTTAAAGAAACTGTGATAGATCTACACAATGGAATACTACACAGCTATTAAAAAATTAAGTCATGAAATTTACCTATACATGGACACATGGATGGATGTGGGTTCTATTATGCTGAATGAAATAAGTCAGAGGGAAAGAGATAGACATAGAATAGTCTCATTCATCTGTTGGACTGGAAAACAATAAAAGACAGTATGGTAATAATATCTAATGGCAATAAAGATGAGGGCTTAAAGGACTAGCCTATAATATGAAATTTACCACAAAAATTGGGGCCGGGCGGTGGCGCTGAAGGTAAGGTGCCTGCCTTGCCTGCGCTAGCCTTGGATGGACCGCGGTTCGATCCCCCGTGTCTCATATGGTCTCCCAAGCCAGGAGCAACTTCTGAGCACATAGCCAGGAGTAACCCCTGAGCGTTACCGGGTTTGGCCCAAAAACCAAAAAAAAAAAAAAAAAATTGGTGAGTGAAGTTAGATAAATGACTGAACTCACAACTACCACAACAATCATAGTGTGAGAAAGAGTGAAGTAAAATGCCTGGCAAGGGGTTGGGGAAGAGAGAAATGGGAAACATTGGTGGTGAGGAAGTTATGCTGGTGAAGAGTGGTATACAATTGATGACTGATATCCAACTACAAACATTTTAAACTACATGCTTAAATAAAGAAATTATTATTTAAAAAAAGGAAATCCCATTTACCCTCAACATGACCACTTCTCTCTCTCTTTTTCTCTCTCTGTCTCTTTATTTTACATTATGACTAATGAGAAAATGATTAACTCCTAAAACTTCTCCTCACATCCTACAATTGTAGAAAATCAAGTGGATAAATTTTAAAGAATAATAATTAGGGCAAGTTAGGGGGAAATGAGATATGATCATAACATGAAAAAAAAGTTTCCTAGGAATATTTTTAACGGAAAAGAGAAAACTGCTTGTCTGTAGAGTACCTCACTTTGGTTCTTGCAAGCCTTTAGCTTTAATCTTCTTAATGCCATATGAGTTAAAAAATTGGCACTAGCAACTCATGTGAGATTACAAAGTTAGGCAGCCATTTTTCCCATTGCCCCTTTGAGAAACACTTTCCCAAATCTGTGTGAAGTCTCCACTGGTACTATCAGACCACTGTGCATAGATTCCTTTAAGTGTTAAGGCTATCTCTGGTTCCATTTATCCTGGCAATCTGGCCATTTGAAAAAACAATGGTAATAGAATGGAATCATATTTTCAGAAATCATCAACATTAAGAACACAACTGGCCAGATGGAAGAAAACTGACTATAAATCAACCCTTCACTCACACAAACATAGAACCACTAGGGCCCTTCCCAGGAAGTTTGGTTATATGGAGAATAATCATTCTTTCAAGATGTCGACAGCTGTCAAGTGAATCCAGACCAGCAGAACGTTAAAAGGTCTAGAGGTTCCTTGAAAGACACTGTTGGGCTATGAAAACTAAACAGCATGATCTATTGCTGTTTGATTTGTCAAAAAGTATTATTGTCTGTTATTTCCTGGCTATGACTTTTCTCACTTCCCACTCACTGACCCCCATTTACTGCAGGAAAGGTCAGACAAATCCTGCTCACAGAAGCTGTCATTTTCTCCACTCTCTGATTGACCTTTATAGAGCTTTTGTCAAAATGATAATCTGGCTTTTCAGCACATCTGTACCAATAAGATCCTACTTTTTCCCTCACTTCCTGATATTGTTACTAGCTACACCTGAGCATGGTGTTTCTCTAATGAAAATAATGGCTGCCATCCCATGAAGCTATCTCTATGGCCTCTAGAAATTTTGAGTAGTTCATTTCTGGGTTAAAATATATTAACAGTCTGGACGATAAAGATAGTACAAGGATTAAGACACTTACTTTGCATGTGATTTGATTCCCCAGCACAACATAGTCCCCTAAACACTGTTGGGAACAAACTACATATACTGAGATTGTCAGCATCCCCTGAACCCTGGTAGGTTCGGCTCCCTTTTTATAATTTAAAGGGTATAAAAGTGTATCAATACTATCAAAATTCTTTGTATAAATGTAGTATTTATTTAAATTTATTTAAATTTATAAAAGTAGTATTTTATTTAAAATAAAATTATTTATTTAAAATATAAAATATTTTAATTATGATTTTAGCAGTTAGAAGCTATTTTTGTCCTATATTAGTTTAAAAGTAAAGAATTGTGGAGTCTACTTTCTTTTAAATAAAATGATTTATTTACTTATTTAAAATAAATAATTTAAAATAAATTTTATTATGAAAATAAAGACCTTGGATATATGTATTACATAGTTAATGCATGAGTCTATGTGTATATAAAACTATAAAACAAGGTTGAATTCCATGATAAGGTACAAACACAAAGCAAATCTATTGGAAGTTAATCTGACCCAGACACAAGACAAATTGAATAAAAGTAGAAGCCTGCAACTACAAGTAAACTAGAAATTTTTGAAGTTAAATCTCAAAGGGCATCTAGGTTGTGGAATTAGTTGAAAATTTTTGTCTGTCAGTCTGGTTTCTTTAGTTTTTTGTGCAATGAAAAATTCTGACATCCATGATATGCTAGCAACATATTTGCACACCACACACTTTAAAAAAAAGGCTAATAACTAAGATACATAAATAGCTTGCAAAATTCAACAACAAAACCACTCCAGCCAAAAATGGGACAAGAGCTAAGCAGATACTTCTCCAAATAAAATGCCCACATGTCAATGGTATTGAAAATGCTCAGTTTTACTGATGATCAGGAAAATAAAAATCAAAAGGATTATATATTACCACTGCACACAAATAAGAAATTTAAAATATATTTAAAATATTGACCAAGATGAAGAAAACAGAATCTTTTGGATAGTAAATTTGTTTATCCTCTGTGAAAAAATAGTACAGATATTTCTCAAAAATTTAGAAGTTGAATTACCACATAAATTGGCAATTTTACTTCAAAATATCTATACCAAGAACAGAAAACAACACAAGTGTTAATTAAGAAAAATATATACACAATTAAGCTCATTGAAGTGCTATTTGCAATAATCAAGATCTGGAAGCAACTGAAACACTCAGGACAAATGAGTGACTAACAATAGTGTGTGTGGGTTTGTGTCTGTGTGATTACTTATGTATTTGAATTCTTCTCAGTATAAGAAAAATTAAATAGTGATTTTTGCAATATTACATTCCACTGGAAAGCATTATGTTTAGTGAAATAGAAGAATAAAACTGGGTCATCTCACTCAAATGTATTATATGAATAAACAAAGGCAGAGAACAATGTCCTTAAAATCTAACCATAAAATCAAAGTTACCAGAGTGCAAAAAGTGGGTTAAAAGTGGAGGATTATTGGCACCCAGGTAGCAAAGTAACATAAACACATATGCTTTGAAAATTAATGTTAGAACAATTAAAAATGAATTCAAAGGCTAGGATTATGGTTCATGTGATAAGCACAACACTAAGGCAGGCAATGGCCTGAGTTGGATTCCTTAGCAGAAATGGCCTGAGAAGAAAACTACAAGGAATAAAGTTAACACATATCTAGGAGGAGCCCTAGCTTCCCACCCAAGTACTACTAGATGTGATTCCTTAAAAAAAAAGTTGATTACTTAAAAAAAATTACAGAAACTTCAATGAACTGACTCATTGATCTCCCAGGACTAGTAGAATCTAATCAGTTGTTCAGTCCTGAAACAGTGATTCCAGACTACTGGAGATAGATGAGCTGTGTTACCAGATGTACTTGTCCTCATTTTAATGTGGTCCATAACAAAGGCATAAATTCTAAATCTTTATAACTGACTCTTTCCACATAGTTGATTATAATACTGGTTATATTATTTTATGTACATGCATCATGTTATTAATATATCATGCATTATTAGGTTATTATTATAAGTATTAAAGCCAAAAGAGTAAATACTATCTATGAGCTCAAAATATAAATTTAGAGTATATTGAGATAATTGTCATACATCATTACATTTATTTCAAATGTTCAACACAGAGTCTATATTTATATAAAAGATAACAAAGTGCTTTAAAATCATGTAACATACCTTGAGGATTCTTGCTTCTAGGTTTCTGACTAAGTCTTGACAAATTCCAGAAACAAAATACTGGTACAATGCAAGAAGAGGCAGAATCTACCAAGAGAAATGTACTTTTTGTTTTAAACTATAGTTATGAAATTAGTAACTTAATAATAAAATGTAGCCCAAAATTAATGTAAAAGAGGTTATTAAAATGGTGATTACTTCTATGTTCATAGCAGTGCTATTATTAATAGGCAAATTCTGGAAACAATCCAGATGCCCTACAACAAATGAATGACTAAAGAAATTGTGGTACATATTCACAATAAAATACTATTCAGCTGTCATAAAAAATAAAGTCATAAAATTTGGCTATATATGGATGTATATGTAGACTATTATTTTGAGTGAAATAACTCCGAGGGTGAGAGATAAACACAAAATAGTATCATCTATGGGATTTAGAAAAAATAAAAGATAGTATAGAAATAATACCCAGAAACTATAGAGATGAGGGCTAGAATGAGATGAGCCCATGATATGAAAGCTTACTACAAAGAGTGGTGAGTGCAGTTAGAGAAATAATTACGCTAAAACTACCATGAACATAAGAGAAAAAGAAATACAATGCTTGTATTTGTACAGGCAAGTTTGCAACTATAATGCTTATATAAAGAAGTACTTCCCTAAAAATATAAAATAATTTAAATGGTGATTAACATTCCAAACCAGGAGGCTATATTATTTGCTATAAGTGAAACAATCTGACTATAAACACTTCAGAATTTTATCAGAACTTTAAAGTGGACTATCAAAGCTGGAGCAAAAGCACAATGATAGGGCGTTTGCCTTGCATGCAGCTGACCAGTGACAAACTTGGGTTCAATTCCCAGCATCCATACACTGCCCCCCCCCCCCGACTGTCAGGAGCAATTTCTGAGTGCAGAGCCAGGAGTAACCCCTGAGCGCTGCTGAGTGTGACCCCCAAAGCCATAAATAAATAAATAAATAAATAAATAAATAAATAAATAAATAAATAAATAAATAAAGTAGACTGTCAAAATAGATGCCACTTGGTTTCCAAATTCTCAGTTTCAAAATCCTTTATGGAAAAAAAAAATCAATTAACTAACATTTGGAGGGGAAAAAGTCAACATATAAATGACTGGGCCTATGGAAAAACTCCAGCAAATAAAATGTCAAATAAATGTAAAGTATAATGCAGTCACATCCAAGTACTCAGGTACTTTAAACTGATTCATCCATGTTAGCTGCTCTTTGCCTTCAATTAGAAAGAACACTTCTATGACACAAAAAAAAATTTTGATAACATGTCTGTTTAATGTCAAACACTGTTGAAGAAGTCCTTGTCTTCAAAGAACATACAGTCTCCTGGTGAAAACTCAGATATATTCTCTGCATAATATTTTTATTTTTCTGATTTAACCATGAGGCCAACCTTCCTGATATCTTGTGCATATACAGAAAGACCATGACAGGTTATCAATATCTCGTTAGACAGGAATAGAGGGAACCATGGCCTAGACTTTTGCACAGTCCCAACTCTCAATTTAAAACTGAAGTTAAGGGCCAGAAAAATGCGGCAAAAGGCTAAGAGTCTGTTTGTATGCAGGAAGACAAATTCAACCCCTAGCACTATTTGGATGGCTGGGCACTGCTGAGAACAATCTCACCACTCAGGCCAGTGAGTAATGCCCACGCACAACAGATATCCCTAGATATAGCCTGAAAGGTGCCATAAAAATAAAGAAAAAATCCCTGAAGCTCGACTTCTGAAATTACATCTCAATCCTCACCAAAAAGAAAAATGGCTTTAGCCTGTGTAGAGTACAGGCAGGGGTGGGGTGGGGAGGAGGGAAAATTGAGACATTGGTGATGGGAATGCTGCACTGGTGATGGGGGGTGTTCTTTACATGACGGAAACCCAACCCCAATTATGTTTGTAATCAAGGTGTTTAAATAAAATATTATTAAAAAAGATTAAAAATTAAAAAAAAAGGAGAGAAAAATGGCTTAAGAAGTGGTGATGTGGGGCCAGAGAGATGGCGCAGCGATAGGGCTTTGTTTTGCCTTACACGCAGTTTACCTAGGACAGACTGTAGTTCGATGCCCTGGCGTCCCAGATGGTCCCCCAAGCCAGGAGCGAATTCTGAGCGCATAACCAAGAATAACCCCTGAGCATCACCTGGTGCGGTCCCCAACCCCCCCCCCCAAAAAAAAGAAGTGGTAATGTTAGGGAGGGTGGCATCATCCTGATTTAGCCAACTAGTTTTATGATTCTGCAGCCAGGGATGTCCAAGCTAAACATGAGCCATAGTCTCCTTTATCACTGGAAATCTTGTGGTTAGTGAGAAATTTAAAAGAAAGAAAAGAAAGAAAAGAAAGAAAGAAAGAAAGAAAGAAAGAAAGAAAGAAAGAAAGAAAGAAAGAAAGAAAGAAAGAAAAGAAAGAAAGAAAGAAAGAAGAAAGAAAGAAAGAAAGAAAGAAAGAAAGAAAGAAAGAAAGAAAGAAAGAAGAAGAGGAAGAGAAGAAAGAGAAAGAAAGAAAGAAAGAAAGAAAGAAAGAAAGAAGAAGAAAGAAAGAAAGAAAGAGAGAGAGAAAGAGAGAGGAGAGAGAAAGAAAGAAAGAAAGAAAGAAAGAAAGAAAGAAAGAAAGAAAGAAAAGAAAGAAAGAAAGAAAGAAAGAAAGAAAGAAAGAAAGAAAGAGAGAGAAGAGAGAGAAAAGAGAAAGAAAATAAAGAAAGAGAAGAGAAAGAGGAGAAGAAGAAAGAGAAGAGAAAGAAAGAAAAGAAGAAAGAAAGAAAGAAAGAGAGAAAGAAAAGAAAGAAAGAGAGAAGAGAAAGAAAGAGAGAGAAGAAAGAAAGAGAAAGAAAAGAAAGAAAGAAAAGAAAGAAAGAAAGAAAGAAAGAAAAGAGAGGAGAGAGAGAAAGAGAGAGAAAGAAAAGAAAAGAGAAATAAAGAAAGAAAGAAAGAAGAAAGAAAGAAGAAAGAAAGAAAGAAAGAAAGAAAGAAAGAAAGAAAAAGAAAGAAAAGAAAGAAAAAAGAGAGAGAGAAAGAGAGAGAAAAAGAAAGAAAGAAAGAAGAAGAAAGAGAGAGAGAGAAAGAAAAAGAAAGAAAGAAAGAAAGAAAGAAAAAGAAAAGAAAGAAAGAAAAGAAAGAAAGAAAGAAAGAAAAGAAAGAAAGAAAGAAAAGAGAAAAAAGAAAAGAAAAGAAAGAAGAGAAAGAGAGAAAGAAAGAAAGAGAGAAAGAAAGAAAAAGAAAGAAATAAAAAAGAAAGAAAAAAAAGAAAGAAAGAAAGAAAGAAAGAAAGAAAGAAAGAAAGAAAGAAAGAAAAAAGAAAAGAAAGAAAAGAAAGAAAGAAAGAAAGAAAAAAGAAAGTAGAAAGAAAGAAAGAAAGAAAGAAAGAAAGAAAGAAAGAAAGAAAAAGAAAGAAAGAAGAAAAGAGAGAGAGAGAGAGAAAGAAAGAAAGAAAGAAAGAAAAAAGAAAGAAAGAAAGAAAGAAAGAAAGAAAGAAAGAAAGAAAGAAAGAAAGAAAGAAAGAAAGAGAAAGAGAGAAAGAAAGAGAAAGAGAGAGAAAGAAAGAAAGAAAGAAAGAAAGAAAGAAAGAAAGAAAGAAAGAAAGAAAGAGAGAGAAAGAAAGAGAAAGAGAGAGAGAAAGAAAGAAAGAAAGAAAGAAAGAAGAAAGAAAAAAGCAGAAACTGCAGGATCTAAGGACATAACTCAGTGATAAAAAACGTGCCATCATATATGAAATCTGGGCTTAATCCCCAGCACTGTAAAACCATAAAGAAATGCAATACAAAATAGAAATTGTTGTCACTTTGCCAGTTTAATTCAGAAACCACTGGTAAATTCTCATAGCTTTTTAAAGGGTTAGAACCTGTCTTAAACTATTTCAATCATAATATAATGTCATTTTCTGCTATGCGCTACAAATAACTACCTTTTCAACAATTAGTGAAGCACAAAATAATAAGGGGTGACTATTATCTTTGAGATCTGATCTCTTCTTTAGTGGGAAATAAAAACACCCCATTTTATTGCTGTCAACTGCTCAATTATTCAGAAAAATGTTCTCAATTTCTTAAGCTTCAGGGGGAAAAATATTCTCATTTCTTTTTCAATGCAGTGATATGTATTATATATAAACATGGCTAGACAGCTAAAGGTTACCCAGGGGATAGAATTATTTTATAAATCTAGAAATGAATCCCATTAACAATGAGAGGAGCACCATCTTGATATTTTTTCTAATAAACACTTTCTTGCCAAATCTTCCAAGTGTTAAAAGCATTTATCAACCTCTCCACTTTAACAAGTGGCTTTATAATTTAACAAGTTACATCATGGGACAATAAATCTTATATAAAGAGTGAATGTGTCACAAGAGAATATAAAATAATTTATAATTAAAAATAAAATGAGTATAAAAATTATAAAAGAGAGGAATAAAAAACAAACAGGGAATAAATATTAAGAAGCAAATGGTGAATGGGGTAAGATAGTTTTAAAAAGAAATGGCATAGAGGAAGAATTTTTCTGAATAAGACATAGGAAGAAAATATAAAATGACCAACAGGACATACAAACTAATTTTAATATTGCAACCTATGTCAAATTTATTATATGAACTGATTTATTTCCCCAAGGGAAAACTGAGCTATATTTGCAGTTTTGAATTTCCTAAGACATTAAGAAACATTTATATTTTACTCCACAGTTAGAGTCTGCTGTTTACTTCATGCATCCTTGGCTGAGAAAAGATAAAAGACACAAGATAAAAAATTATTTCAGCAAAGGAATACTCTCATAGTCTGTGCATTAATAAGAACATGATTCAATGCAGTGAACTGAGTTATCCATACACTCAAGTCCATGTTTCAAGACATTCAAATCAATTTCATAAAAGTCTTAAGAAAAATAAAAAGTAAAAAAGACCACCGACATTAACAATTCAAATAATATATGTACAAACATTAAAAATATGTATTTGTATATACATATTTTGAAGTACATGTAAGAATCCTAAATACAGAGTTTAAAGGTCAAAAGAACCCTAGTTAAAAGCAATTAGGGCTGGAGAAATAGTAAAACAGATAAAATACAAGTGACTGAGTCAATTCTATACCAGCACTGCATATAGTCTCCAGAACACTGACAAGAGTTAATACCTGGGCACAGAGTCCAGAATAAGCCATGACTATCACCAGGCATGGCGACCAAACAAAAAAAGTTAAAAACTAATAAAATCTAAAGAACATCGAAAAGTACATAGGAATATTGAAAAGTTCAGAGAAATTGGTAAGTAATTAGAAGGTACAATAGCATAGCAAATAAAAATAAGCTAATTTTACAATTACTTACTATGAGGTCATGCTTAGCAAAGTGCAGTTCACGGATTACATAATAGAGACTTGTGATCACAGTGCAAATATCAGCCCTGTATCTGTCTGAGAAAAGCTCAATGCCTGGAAGAAGCTGAGTGACTTCATACAGAGCATAGCAACGTTCGGCTTTGGGGTGCGGAAGTGTGGTTCTAAGCAAACCCTAAAATAGAATAAAGGTGAAATAAAGAACTATAAAATGCATTTGCAACAACAAAAAGGAAAACAAGTACATCTATTTTTTCCTAAGGTGCTTATTATTCATTAAAATTGTATCTTCTAAATACTTTTGCCACTTGATGGGTTTTTAAATTCCATGATAATTGCACACATAAGGTTTTCAAAAGAAATTACTATTATTAAGTTATCATTTGTAGAAAGTCCATTTTTTACTGAGAAGTTTGGTAAATTTGAAGCATAATTTTATTTAGTCCTACCTAATTCATGCCAAAAAGAACTATCTCAAATATGATATAATTAAGAGTTAAACAATTAACTTATCTGAGGTTACAAAGTCCTCATAAACTATGTTCTTTTTTATTATATTAGGCATACTAGGTAATGAGTAGAGGAGGTGATGACTTAATTACGAAATCTAAATTATTAGAGTCTGTGGGCACTGATTCCTGCCGTGTACTTTGGCACATAGGAAATATTTTGAATGGCCTCTGCTATGCTCTAAAGGTAGCTGTGAACCACACCACTAAGGACAGATCATGAAGGCATGACATCAGAGGTGAGCTATCTCTGCACATGAAGGGCAGAGCCTGATTTCTGCTGTGTGTTTTGGCACATAGGAGACATTTTGAAAGACCTCTGCTCTGCTATGAGAGGCAGTCATGAACAACCACACTCAGAAATCTCCTAAGGGTACAACAGCAGAGAACATCTCCTGATAACACATCAGCAAAGGTGAGCAGTCTCCACCCATGAATGACAAGGTTCCTGCAGTGAGCTTTGGCACAAGGGAGTCACTTTGAACAGCCTCTGATCTGCTGTGAGGCAGCCATGAACCACCCCACTCAAAACAGCTGTTGAGAGCATGAAAACAGAGAATATCTCCTGAGGAAATGTCATCAGAGATGAGCTGTCTCAGTGCACAAAGGGTGGAGCAACAGGAGGCAAGCCACTTCAAGTCTCTATGAACCCACACACATCTTCTAGTCAATAAATCCCACCACAGCATATAGAAAACACCACATTACAAGCGTGAAATGAGAAAACAACATAGGCCAATACCATGCACAGAGAATGAAGATGGCAGCTTTGAGGACCCAAAAAGTGCAAACCACTTATTTAACCTCTCAGCTTTTCATATGAGAAATTTAGAGAAGAAATATAGAGGATATTCCTAAAACTCAAAACAAAAATGAATCTTCATTTTCAAGCTGAATGAACCACAAATTAGAACCAAGAGGATATGAAAGTAGAAATGAGAAAACTCCAAAATGAAATAATAGGACTGAAAACTTGGAAGGCAAAATGAAAATCTCACTGGAAAGCCTCTCCAACAAAGTAACAGCAACTGACGACAAAAGCAGTGTGCTGGAAGATGAGATGCATAACAGCCTCATACAAAAAATAAAAAGGAGATTGAAAAAGAGCCTAAAAGCAAATGAAAAGACAATAGAAAAAATCCTCAAAAAATGGGAACAGATGAAAATAGAAGTCTTGATAAACTCAACAGAAATAACATAAGAATCATTGAAGTCCCAGAGAACTGGGGAAAAAATTCCGAGGAGAATCAATAGTCAAGAATATTATCATAGAGAAACTCTGAGAGCAAAAGACTACCAACCCAAAAAAAATCCTAGTCAGAATGATGATTCCCACAGATAGGGATAGAATACTGAAAGCAGCAAGATATAAAAGGGAAATTACATTCAATGGTGCATCTTTAAGATTTACAGCAGTTCTGGCACAAGAAACCCTCAAGGCCAGAAGGCAGTGGTGGGATATAGTGACACAATTTAATGAAATGATTGCTTCACCTAGAATATTGCAGTCAGCCAGATTCATAGTCAGGTTTGAAGTAAATATACATAGCTTCAAAGATAAACAACAGCTCAAAAACATTGCAGACTCAAAACCAGCCTTAAAAGAAAACCTGAATGATCTACTTTAAGACAAGACAGACCAAAAGACACACCAGTCATACATTAAAATGAACCTGCCAGGAGCGATTTCTGAGAGTAGAGCCAGGAGTAACCCCCTGAGTGCTGCTGGGTGTGACCCAAAACAAAAACAAAAAACAAAAAGACACTAAATCTATGACAATTATCTCTCTTAATGACTATGTACAACAGTTAAGAGACACAGAGTGGCAAAATAGATCAAAAAGCTGAATCCAACATTTTGCTGCAGACAAGAAACACATCTTAATAGTCAGAACAAACATAGACTCAAAACCAAAGGTTGGAGGACAATCATCCATGCAAATAACTCCCTTAAAAATGCTGGAGAGGGGATTGGAGCGGTGGCGCAGTGGTAGGGCATTTTTTTTTGCACGCATCTGACCTATGATGGACCACATTTCGATTCCTGGGCATCCCAAAATGTCCCCCAAGCCAGAGCAATTTTCTGAGCACATAGCCAGGAGTATCCCCTGAGTGTCGGCAGGTGTGGCCCAACCCCATCCCCCAAAGAAAAAAAGATGGAAAGGCTGCATTAATATTAGATGACACAAACTTTAGACTTAGAAAAATTACAAGGGACAACCATTGATTTTTCATAATAATCAAGGAATATGTACAACAGGAAGAAATCACATGCCAAAATATATGCACACCCAATGAAGGACAAACAAAATATTTAATACAATTTTTGACAAATCTGAAAGAAGACATCAATAGCAGAACAATAATAATGGGAGACCTTAACTCTGCCCTGTCACCCCTTGATAGATCAACCAGGCTGAAACCTGACAATATACTAGCTCTGAGAAGAGCAATGGAAGAGAGTGCCCTATCAAATATACATAGGTCTCTCCATCCCCATAAAACTGGATACAGATTCTTCTCCAATACTCATGGTTCATTCTCCAAGGCAAGACACATGTTGTCTCAAAAAACATACATCCATGAAATCAAGATGATAGAAATTGTACAGACTACATTCTCAGATCACAATGCACTGAAATTAGAAGTGAACTAAAAAGGGACATAGGAGAACAACTTCTAACATTTAGAAACACAACAGCTCACTAATGAACAACCAGAGAGGAAATTAAAAGAATCCTGGAAACAAGTTTGAATGATGACAAAAATTATGAGAATTTGTGAGACACAGCAAACGTGATACTAAAGAAAAATATATAGCTTTGAAAGCACACATCAAGGAAGAAAGAAGGGTCTATATAAATAGCTTAATGACAAAGCTTATAACATTAGAAAGTGATAAACAAAATAAACCAAAAATAGGTAGGCAGAAGGAAATAACAAAGCTTAGAGCAGAAATCAATGAAGTGGAAATCAAAAGCACAATCTGAAAGATCAATAAAACAAATATAGGTTCTTTGAAAAAATTAATTGTATTGATAAAAACACTAGCACAACTCACAAAGAAAGATGAACTTAATAAACAAGATTAGAAATGAAAAGGGAGAGATTACTACAGATACTATAGAGCTTTAAAGGGTAATCAGAGCCAAAGATGAGAAACTCTATGCCCAAAACAAGAGAACCTGGAAGAAATGGATAAATTCTTGGACTTTTATAAACTTCCAGTTTGAATCTGCATGATTTAGCATATCTAAACTGACCATCACTACTGATAATTTAAATTGTTAATCAAGGGGCCTGCGTGGTGGCACTAGAGGTAAGGTGTCTGCCTTGCCAGTGCTAGCCTAGGATGGACCGCAGTTCGATCCCCCCGCGTCCCATTTGGTCCCCCAAGCCAGGAGCGACTTCTGAGCATCACCGGGTGTGGCCCCAAAACCAAAATAAAATAAAATAAAATAAAATAAAATGCTAATCAAAAGTCTTTCCAAAAACTTAAAGCATTGGCTGAGGATTCACTAGTGTGAATCTGTCTTGTAACAGATTTTAGAAGAAAGGCTGTCAGTTTATCTCCATTGAGAATAGTATTTGCCATGGGCTCATGTTAAATGGCCTTGACTATACTGAGAACATTTCCTTTCATTCCCATCTTCTTGAGAGTTTTTATCATGAACAGGTATTGGACCTTAACAAATGCTTTCTCTGCATCTATTGTTATGATCATATGTTTTGTTCTGTTTTGTATTTTTGTTGATATGGGGTATATTATGTTTATTGATTTGCATTGTTAACCATCCTTGCATTCCTGGAATGAAACCTACTTAGTCATGGTGTATGACCTTCTTTATGAGGTGCTAGACCACATCTGCTGGGATTTTGTTGAGAATCTTTGCATCTGTGTTCAGATTAGATGTCATTTTTTCTTCCTTCCTTCCTTCCTTCCTTCCTTCCTTCCTTCCTTCCTTCCTTCCTTCCTTCCTTCCTTCTTACTTCCGTCCGTACTTTCTTCCTTCACTCCTTCCTTCCTTACTTCCTTCCTTCCTTCCTTCCTTCCTTCCTTCCTTCCTTCCTTCCTTCTCTCTCTCTTTCTTTCTCTCTCTCTCTTTCTTTCTTTCTTTCTTTCTTTCTTTTGCAGCATCTTTTTTAATTTGGTATCAGGGTGATGTTAGCTTCATACAAACTATTTGGGAGTGTTTCTGTTTCTTCAATTTCCTGGAAAATCCTGGAAAATATTTATGGTATTTTCTCTTGAAAGGTTTGATAGATTATTAACGAACCCATCTCAGCCTGGCTTTTGTTTTGGGGAAGACATTTGATTTTCTTTTTTTTTTTTTTTTAAGGAGGCTTGTGTTTTATTACTCAGACTGCTGGGGCACAGCCGAGCTGGAAAGGGAAAGGGCAGAGTGCTTAGGATGGGGCGGGCTGCAGCTGGCCTTTATAGACATACTCCAGCGCGGTGGCGATGGTGCGCATGTCCAGCTCGATGCTCTGAGCCCAGTTCTCCACATCCCCGATTTCCTTGAGTGCCTGGTTGAAGTTCTCCACCATCCCAATCCACTGGCCTGTCTGCTTGGCAAACTGAGCTGCCTGGATTTGCAGGGTCTTCACTTCATGGTCCAATTTCCTCTGGTTCATGTAGGCCTGTGCAACACCCACATTGAGATGATCCACCAAAGCTTCTGTCAGGCAGGTCGCTGCATTGATGGCCTCTCGACGTCTCTTCTCCTGCTGCTCCTTGCGCTCGTTCTGCTTGGCCTGGTGTTCCTTCAGCAAGCGGGACAGCATGGTCACACGTGTGGGGTTAGGGGTTGGGGCGCTCCCGGGGGCCCCCCACAGACTTCTCACAGACTGGAATCAGACATTTGATTTTCACTTTAATTTCCTCTATAGTGATCCATCTGTTTGGATATGCTAGGTCATCCTGGTTCAACTGTGGAAAATTATAAGAGTCCAAGAATTTATTCATTTCTTCCAGGTTCTCTTATGTCATGGCATAGTTTCTCAAAGTAATCTCTGATTATCCTTTTAATCTCTATAATTTCTTTTTATTTCTAATCCAATTTATTAAATTTCTCTCTCTTTTTTTGTGATTTATTTGAAACTTCTGTTTATTCTATTAGCTCATTAAAGAAACTGTTATGTAACAGTCTGGAGATATAGGGCAAGAGTTAAGCTTTTTGCCTTGTATTCTCATTTCAATCCCTTTGAGGAATATCAGAAATGACTGAGCACAGAACCAGGAATAACCCTTGAGGACTATTGGATGTGACCCCAAAATTAACCAAAAAGAGGATAAATTGTAAATATAATGTAAAATTATAGTTAACTTATAAATTTTATTATTTTATATTTATAAATGCTTCAGTAGCAGTTACATTGAAAATATTTATTTGCCCCTTTTTATAAATATGAATGCTTCATGAATTTGTGTGTCATCCTTGTGCAGGGGTCATGCTAATTTTCTCTGTATTGTTCCAATTTTAGTATATGTGCTGCCAAAGCAAGCACTCTCTCTCCCTTTCTTTCTGAGTTTTACTAGTGGTGTCTTGATTTTTTTCAAAGAACCAACTTTTAGGGCTGGAGAGATAGCACAGCGGTAGGGCATTTGCCTTACACAGAGCTGACTTGAACAGATGGTGGTTCGAATCCTGGCATCGCATACTGCCAGGAGTGCCTGCCAGGAGTGACTTCTGAGTGTAAAGCCAGGAGTAACCCTGAGCACCGCCGGGTATGACTCTCCCCAATAAAGAATCAACCTTTACTTTTATTGATCTTTTGAATTGTTCTTTTATTTCCTCTTCGTTAATTTCTGCTCTATATTTTATTATTTCCTCTGTCTAACTATATTTGGTTCATTTTGTTAATTACTTATAATTTTATAAGTTGTGTCATTAAAATTATTTATGTAGGTTCCTTTTTCCTTCTTGAGTATGCTTGTAAAGCTATAAATTATCCTTTAACACTACTTTTGCTGTGTCCTAAAAATTCTAAAAATTTGTGTCTTTGTATTTGTTTCCATAAATCACTTGATTTCCTCTTTGATTTTATCTCTGACCCACTGATTGTTCAATAGTGGGCTGTTCAATTTCTAGTTGTTAAAGTTTTTCCTCTGTGTCTTCTAATTTCAGTGTATTATGATCTGAGAAGTTAGTTTGTAGAATTTCTATCTTCTGATTTTATGGAGGTATGCTTTACGGGCCAGTATGTGGTCTATCCTGGAGATTAATCCATGTGCACTGGAAAAAATGTATATCTGATTTTCTGAAAGTGGAGAGCTCTAAATATATCTACTGGGTCACTTTCTTCTATTTATCCTTTTATAGATAGTATATTGTTGTTAGTTATAGTCCTGGTTGACTTACAAGGGATGACAGGGAAGTATTGGGGTCTCCTAATATTATTGTATTGCTTTTGTTGTCTTTCAGATTTGTCAAAATTGTATTAAATATTTTGCTGGTCCCTTATTGGGTGGATATATGTTTAGGAGTAATATTTCTTCCTGTTATATATATATAGATATATGTATACTTTTTAGTACAAAATGTCCATCTATGTCCCTTATAACTTTTTTACATATAAAAATTTTATCATCTGATATTAATGTGGCTTCTCCAGCTTTATTTTTATTGTTTGGTCTTGGGCCATACCAGTGATGCTCAGGGGTTACTCCTGGCTATGCACTCAGAAATTGTTCCTGGTGTGGGGAACCATATGGGATGCTCAGGATCAAATCCAGGTCCATCCTTGGTCAGCTGCGTGCAAGGCAAATGCACTACTGCTGTGCTATCACTCTGGCCCCCTCTCCAGCATTTTTAAGGGAGTGTTTGCTTGGATGATTGTCCTTCAACCTTTGATTTTGAGTCTATGTTTGTTCTATTTAGATGTGTTTCTTGTAAGTAGAAGAATGCTGGATTCAGCTTTTTGATCCATTTTGCCATTCTGTGTCTTTTAACTGGTGCATTTAGTCCATTGATGTTAGAAGAGATAATTGTCATGGGATTACGGTCATCTTTCTTTAGAAGTTTGGTGTGTCTTTTGGTCTGTCTTGTCTTAAAGAAGACCTTTAAGTTTTTCTTTTAAGATTGGTTTTGAGTCTGTAAAGTTTCTGAGCTATTGTTTAACCATGAAGTGGATAACGATGTATACTTCCTTCAAACCTACAAGTGAGTCTGGCTTGGTGCAGTATTCTAGGCAAAGTACTCATTTCACTGAGTTTTGTCACTATGTCCCACCACTGCCTTCTGACCTTTAGGTTTTCTTGTGACAGGTCTGCTATAAATCTTAAGGATGCTCCTTTGAATGTAATTTCCCTTTTTGATCATGCTGCTTTCAGTATTCTATCCCTATCTGTGGGATTCATCACTATGAGTAGGATGTGTCTTGGCGTGTTTTTCTTTGAATCTCTTTTAGTTGGTTCTCTTTGGGCATGCAGTACTTTGTTGTATGCACTCTTTAGCTCTGGGAGTTTCTCTGCAATGTTATCCTTGACTATTGATTCTTTCTGGGGATTTTCTTTCTGGGTCTCTGAACCCAAATGATTCTTATGTTGTTTTTGTTGAGTTTATCAAAGATTTCTATTTTCATCTGTTCTTATTCTTTGAGGATTTTTTCCCATTGATCTCTTGCTTAAGGCTCTCTTCCAGTCCCTTCTGTTGCATAGAGCTATTATGCATCTCATCTTCCAGCTAATGATTCGGTCCTCAGGTGCTGTTACTCTGTTCAAAAAGCTTTTAATGAGGTTTTCGTTTCACCAACCAAGTTTTTCAGTCCTGTTATTTCAGTTTGGAGCTTTCTCATTTCTATTTTCATATTCCTTTGATTCGTATGTATTATTTGTTAAGCTCGATCCATGCTTCCTTTTAGTTCTATGAACATTTTTCTTATTTTTTCTCTAAGTTCCTTATCTAAGATGTTAAATGGGTGGTTGGCACTTTTCAGGTATCAGAGCTGCCATCTTCATTCTCTGTGCATTGACTTACGTGTTGGTGCATGGTACTGTATCCCCCATTTTCACCCGTGAGTGTGATGTTTTCTGCATGTCGTGATAGGGTTCATTGACTAAGAGATTTGCATGGCTGTAGAGCAAAGCAGAGTGGCTCGCCTTCTCTGTTTTCGCCCTTTCTGGGTGGGACCAGCTCATCCCCACTCATTTGGTTTCCCAGGTTCTTCTGAGTGAGGATGGTCCCAAAACTGGCAGTCATGGGTCTTGGGCAAAGGCCATGTTGAAAAGTGTGCAGTGGAGATCCAATTTTTTTTTATATTTTATCTTTAAGAACTAATAGGATGAAAAATGCCATGGAAGAAGTCAGTGAACTTAGCTTTCCCATTGAAACCTTGTCCTTTCTACTATTTCCATTCCAAGAAAAATATGGAAATTAAGCAAGTGAAGTGTCTAGCCTTACATGCAAAATCTCTTTTCCCCAAAATCTTATCTGATTTCATAAACTTTCATCTTCCTCTGAAAGCTTATCAAGACTGTCCATTCTTCAAAGGAAATGGAAACTTTAGTAGATTTCAAAGGCTTCAGGCTATATCCAGGAATCTTAAGATATATCACAGCCGAGGTCTCCTTTCTTCTATAGTAAAGTCAAGCTCAAATCCAAAGGACTGAAAGCACCCAACTTCTGAAATCTTCAACTTCTTGTTGTCATGAGCCCATAGATTTGGCATCACACAACCAAATAATGATTTGGTCAGTCTGCTGTCACATAAGCTGAGTTGCTGCTTGTTTTGTAATGTGTGCTTGCTCTGACAGAAATCTTAGTTTTTCTCTGTTAACTTACCATCACACAAAGACAAAACCCACTCTGATAAGTATTGAGATGATCTTTCAATACTTACTCAAGATTCATGCTCGCTTCCTACCTATGGACTTATAAAAATGATGAAGTGTTGCATTTTTGCTGTTGGGTCATATGGAATATATATAAAAATATTAAATATATAGTACCTGAAAGAGTAATGCAGACAAAATGCAGCAGTTGATTCTTTTACTCACATCCAATGTCTGAATAAATCTAAGCAGAAATAAAAGAAACTTATTTGTAGACTATTTTCTAAACATGTACATCTAAACATATACATTATATAAATAAGAGTATCAAATACTCATTTTAATAAATTAAAATTGCTTTGTGATATAAAATTCTATATATCCATGTATTGTTTGGAACACAGAAAAACATAAGTAGTAAAAAACAATCACCTATTATCCTAAAATCTAAACATGTATATCAGTACATTTCTTCCAGACTTTTTCATATATACAGTTATTGAATTCCACAAACACATATCACATAGATTAAGTCTAGAATTATAAAACATAATATTCAATAAATTTTATTTATGAACATAATGGGCATTATTTTCTAGATCCTTTATATTCTGTCATATGGATTTTCCATGACAAAATATGTATAAAATTTTTGGTTTTTTCACAATGCTAAAGGCAAATTCTGACCATTCTTTATCTATTCTTTTGAGTTTTTGACATTTTAGTTCCACTTGGTAAATCCCTAGAAGTGGAACCATTAGTATAAAGGAGGCGCATGATCCAAAAAAAAAAAAAAATTAAAAGCACCATTACCTTATTCTCTCAAAAAATTAAAACAATACGCTTTCTCACCCATGGTATTTTATGGACACACTGACTTTATAAGGCAATATCTCTCCATTTACTTGAATTTCATTTCCTTAAAAGTGTGTGTTTTTATTATATGGGTTTAAAACTTACATTTGCCATGTATAAATCACATTACTTAAGTCTTCCTTAGCTACAAGGAGACAGCTGAGTTATATTAATGGCAGAACGTCTCAACATGGATCCTACAGTGAGATGTTGAGCCTTTCTGAGAGAAGAGCCTCTTTCCTTCAGGGAATCTAAGAACAGCCAAATTCCCTGTAGAATCATCTATCCTGTGGAAGTCAGGCTTCCAGCAGGGTAACCAGGAAATGCCTGTTGGTTCAAAATCACTAGGTAATAACTTCAGAGGCACAGAGCAGTAAAGGTGCCCTCTGGCAGGAACGCTGTTTGCATTTGTTCTTTGTCAAGCTGAGATATTTTCTCTTCTCTCCTGCCAAACTAGGCTAAATCATGAGCTTAGATTCATGTGGGGATTGTGTGTGTGTGTGTGTGTGTGTGTGTGTGTGTGTGTGTGTGTGTAGAGAGAGAGAGAGAGAAAGAGAAGGGTAGAGAGTATATATGTTTTCCAATAGTAACAAAAATTGAGACTTGACTGCAGTTATAAAAGATTATCATTTAACACTTCTTCTGAAAGTAATGTAATTAATAATTATTACTAGGAAAATATAGGAAATAACACATGAAATTTTTTCAATTAGTTCTATAGTTCAATAGAGTACACACATATTTGCTCCCCATACCCTCTTTGTAAGAGAAAGAGAAAACTGAAAAGGTGATGAAAACCAGTAGTTCTAGTTTTCCAGGCTTTCAAAATTAAACCAATATGCAAGGAATTTGTGAAAGCCTATTGAGAGTTCTAAGTAGATAGATAGGCATGTGATTTTATGTGATATGCTGAATAATGCCCTCCAAGCAATTCACACACTAACCCCCAACCTATGAATGTTACTTGACATGGCAATAAAAATATATGATAGGATTAGATTAAGTTCTTAGAAGTGAGGAGACTAGTCTGTATTAGCCAGATATGTTTAATATCATTAAAATGGTTTCTAGAAAGGAAAGGGAAGTTAGAGTAAGAGGAGATGTGAGGAATAAACCAGTATGTAATGTAACTTTGAACTGCTTTGGGTTAAGAGCTATAGTTATGTTAAGAGGAGCACTTACCATAGAAGCTTGGAAAGAATAATTTTCTCAGGGACCCAGAGTTAGAAAGTTATTATTGAGTTAGGCCCAATTCCACAAGCCTCCACATAATTAATTTTTTATCCCATTAAAGTTCAATCATATATTTATTTAACAAGTATTTATGCACACCAGGCCAGGAACTTTGGAACAAAGACTTATGCCCATGTAATATTCCTCTTCCAGAGAAGGCAGTGTTATAGAAAGAGGAGAAAGCCATGAACTAGAAAGATCACAGGAATTAATCTGTGGAATTGCATCTGATATGAACACAGCTATCCACAAATGTTCTGAGTGAAGAATGGCACTCTACAGTCATCACTGAGGGAAGCTATTGGCTGCTTTAGGATCCTTCCACCACCAATCACACTTACTGTGCTATCTTTGCAGATATGACTGCTCCTTGCAAACATCCCCAAATGTCCATTTTTGACAGAAATTCTTCACTGTAGTCCTTTAACTGTGGAGGGGAACAGCTACTGGTGACACTAGTGTGTGAAGTACCAAACTCCTTCCATGAGTGTAGCACATCTTGTTTTTGGAATAGGTCATCGAGAGCTTGAGACCAACATTTTAAAGCAGCCCTAGAATAACAAACAGTTGAAAGCAGTTCCTTTCATGAGCCCTCTACTCTGTTATTAAGCCTATCTTTCATAAAAAGAAAACAAATATAGTTATGAAACATTTTAATTAAAAGATTAGAGAATTAATCTAAAAATAATCTCTACCACTTATTGCCTAGACCCATTTCTTTCAGGGAGCATGTGAAGAATAAAGCACAGCAGAGTAATTTTATCAAAGGACTAAAGTTTATGAAAGTCAGCCTCTTGTTAATACTTAAAATATTTTTACAGCAAAGAAGTTTTCCTTGTTCCATCAACTCCTAAAAGTCTACCTTTTCTTTTCAGCAAAGATGAGAAGATTTCCAAGTTCATGCAATGCCTGAACTTTAAGACTCCTTTGATTGCTAGTTCCAAGAACATCTGTGTTTTAAATCAAGCAAAAGAAAATAATGTCAGTTCCTAGAAAATATATCCTTTATACTTTAAAAATGTTTTAAAGTGCCCTTATTTCTTACCATGTATATAAGGAAACTGCAATCTAACCATGCCTTTAAATGTCTTAGGATATATGTAAGAAAGAAAACAAACTATGCTCTATTTGAATGCAGTGGCATGGAAAATAAATTCTAGCAAGTAGGAAACATAGAGACGATGGAATAAGAATTCAGCAGGTAGAGAAATCTGAGAAGAGAAATTCAGGGCCTTGTGCAAGGCAAACGATCAGGGTAAACACAGGATATGCAGTTTCAGGAAATTAAGAAGGAGGAGGAGATAATGGGGATTACAAAAAGCTTCTGAATGCCATGAAGAAAAAGGTAGACATTCTTCTATGACACACAGGAAGGCTCAAAGGGGTTATTTTAAGGAAAGAAATATGACAAGTTCACAGTTTGCCAGATTCTTTCTTTTTCCCAAATGTATAGAAAACACAGTGTTAGTAAGAGTCAAATATACTGGGCCCGGAGAGATAGCACAGTGGTGTTTGCCTTGCAAGCAGCCGATCCAGGACCAAAGGTGGTTGGTTCAAATCCCGGTGTCCCATATGGTCCCCTGTGCCTGCCAGGAGCTATTTCTGAGCAGACAGCCAGGAGTAACCCCTGAGCACCGCCGGGTGTGACCCAAAAAACCAAAAAAAAAAAAAAAAAAAAAAGAGTCAAATATACTGGGATTTTTGGGTGAATGCAGAATGTAGGTGTAGTCAAAAGAAACAAACAGATATGGCAGTGGTATATAATACAACACTATTTCCCAGAAAATGTCTTGGAAATCTGAGTAAAGACTGTGAAAGGTCTGGAACTTCTAAGATAAAGCCCACAGACAATGAAGGGCCTGCCTATAATGCACAAAAACACTCTCCACCCCAAGTGTGGGGGGAAGGTGAGAGAAATAGGAAATTTGAGATGAACTGTCAACTTTGTTTTATACATAAGGACTCTCTTTTCCACATTTTTAAAAATGCTCTAAATGTTAAGGGAATGTGACTTCTGTTGAATTTTATTTTGTTGATACTTTAGTGTTTGATTTTAGAAAATGCTGCCACCCAAATGAGCAATGTTTATTATGGTATAATAAACCTGTCTTATCTGCTGTGACTGAGACAGACAGAGGGCTGGTAGCATTCTAGTACTTCAGTTCACTTCATCACCTGAGCATGGCATACTAGCAAATAGAAATTATATTTTAGTCTTATTTGGATTTATTTATTTTTCATGTTAAGAACTTTATATTAAGATTTTGAAAATAAAGTAAATGGAGAAAAAATGTATTAAATGTGAATTTATTGCAGGGAGTAAAGGGGGAATTGCAAAATACCTGTTATAAGAAAGAGGGACACTGGGAATACAACATAGTGACTAATAAATTTATTCAAAAATCAAATGAGGCAGGAGGTCAAAGGAAATACAGTCTAGTGGAGAAGAGCAAAAGAAACACATCAGAGGTGCCAGTCATAGTACAACAGGAAAGGTGTCTGCCTTATATGGGGCCAACCAAGTTCAATTCCAGAACCCCAGAGAGTTCCCCACCCCACGTCCTGCCAGGAAAGATTTCTGAGTAAAAGAGTCAGGAGTAAGCCTGAGCACTGCCAGATATGATAAAAAAAAAAATTAAAGACTACATCGGAAAAAACATTCCATGCATTGACCTGTTTGGAAATTTAATTCAGAGCAGATAGACAAAATAATGCCTAGGAGCTCACTATGGTGACAACTAGTTGGGTAACAGGAGGACTGGAAACTTTTTCTCCACATTACTGTGTACCGCCTATAAGGAGCAAATTAGTAGTCTTTATTCAAGTTCTTTCATCCAACTTCTAAGAGAACATTTCAGAAGCAAGTAAAATCCCCAATGTCACATGACTGATGACATCAGACATGAACACCGCTTACCTACAGTTTTATAATAAGAAGAAATCACAAGCCCAAGCTGGGAAAGGGGAAGTCTGCTTTTCTCCACGGAACTGAAAATTCTGAAGTGTTCTTGAGAGAGGTCCGGGGGCGTTGGCATGTACATCTCTTCTGTCTGCAGGCAGAATTCCACCTTTCCAGTGCCTACCTTGGGAGAACTTGTTCTTCCTTTGTCTCAATGCAAGAAAAAGAAATGAAGAAATTTTAAATGGGAAAAAAAGAGGGAGGGTAAACTTGTGGAGAGGGAAAACAGAATAAACAAAAGGAGAAAGGGAGAGAATGTACACAAGAGACTTCTCTGCAATTTGAGAGACATTTTTTCCTTAAACTTCATAGGCAGAAACATCCCCACGGACCATGTGGGTGGGCTCTAACCTTGTGTTATTTCAGAGGGAAATAAACTGCAGAAAGGCAGGGTAGAAAAAGTCAGTGTTGAGGGAATGCTTGACTTCTCCTGAGGATTGGAGGAAGTTAGTCAGTTTGGTTTTGCCTTTTTAAAGAGCTTCCAGTAGAAAATGTTAGTTTGCCTCTGGGGCAGAGACCTCTGAGACAGATGCAATACATCTATAATTCTGACCTGAGGGAAAGCGAGGAGGTAGAGATGGGAAAAGGAAAGAGTTTTTTCTCTAGCATCAGACACAGGGGGAGAACAAAAAAGAAAAATAAATAAATATTGTAGAGGCAAAGCAAGAAGTGAGAGAGAATAATATGAATTTTGAAGTCTACAGCCTGAGGATTGGGGATAAACTGCTGAGAATATTTCAGTATCAGATGAGATACAGAGTGAGTTGTTATAAGCAATTTTTGAGACTAATATTGGCTTTTCCTCATTTATGTTCTCACCACTGTCAGTGGTTGGCATAGTTGAGAGATATTTAAACAAGTTATGGAGAGACAATTTAACGGAAGGTGAATCTGAGAGCAAAACAACCAAAACCTGTGGATCTGATACAAAGGAAAGTGCTTTTGGCAGGGAGACTGGAGGCAGAAACATCATTATAGCTATAATTGTCAATGATTGCAAACAAAAATACTGATGAAATTTTTAAAAGATCAGTGCCATGGAAATGATTAACTCAGATGTAATTTTAAATCTAATAATCTTAAATTTTAGCATTTTAACTATATTAATGTGTTTATATTAATTTTTGTTTTTAATAAATCCGAAGAGTAAAGATGATAAACATAAATTAGGACTTTAAAAAATACAGTCAGTCAATGTAGATTGTTTAAAGCTTTTCCTAACATACATTTGTGGGTGCTCTCCTGTGAGGCGACCACTAAACCAAACACTCCAAACCCTACTTTCATTGCATTCATAAATTGGTAGATGTTGTCAAGGGAGAAAATGAACAAATGTAATATAACCAACAATGGTGACTATCTTGTTTTAAGTGAAAAGAAATCTCTAAGATCGAAATCTATGGTGTTAATAAGAATATTGTAGATACATTTATTCAAATGCATTCTTTCCTTTGACACTGATAAAATTGTGTTTTGTAAAAATTTCTAGTTATTTTGATGAAGTAGTTCATCTACTTAGAAAAACAAAACAAGCTGTAGCAACATAATTACAAAGAAAAATTTAAGAACACAGATGTACAGAATTGAAAACAAAATAAATGTTTCTTATCTCTTCTACTTGGGGAGTATATGAATTTCACAGAAAGCATAAAGGAAACTGGGTGTCACAGTGTCTTTGTTGAAATAAAGTAAGGAGAGAGAGAGAGAGAAAGAGAGAGAGAGAGAGAGAGAGAGAGAGAGAGAGAGAAAGAGAGAGAGAGAGAGAGAGAGAGAAGAATGCTATCCACTGAAAGAAGTGTTAGCAGCAGAGAGGGGAATAGAAATGGGAGAAGGAACAATCTGGGGTGGTGCTGTGACAAAGAAAAAGGTTAAGGCTAGAAAGTATTGTACCTTGTAACTGTGCAAGAAACAATGAAAGCAACTTTCTGCTGTGTCGGATACATCTGTTATGATATTTGGATTTTTCCAAGGTTTCTCGAAAACATCTCAAAGTGTCTGTCACATCCACAGGCACACAGACAAGATCCTTGGCCAGGTTGTTTTCTGGAAAGCAAGATAAGTCACCTTGTGGATGAAATGCTGGAGCCAGTCAACAGAAGTAAATGCTTCTGTCAATGGGAGACCACTGGGAAATCTAAACTAAGAATTGAACATGCTGCTCCCATCCAAAGGCCCCAGTTGTTGTCACATCCAACTCATCTTGAAGGAACATTTGAGAGCTTTTTTAAAAAATGTCTTTTAAAAATTATGAATGAATTAAATACAAAAAAAAAAAACTTTAGGCCTTGCTAATCTTCCTTATGGAGGCAGTTTCATAAAAGGGAAGTAATCTACCTTACAGCTGCCCCATAGAGCAAAGCTGACTAGGAAACAAGAGGAAAAAAGGAAATCAAGACACCTGGAAACACCGCGAATCTGCTCTCTCAGGGAGAAAGATACATGTTTGTTCCTGGCTTTGGAGAGGATGTGGCATGGAGTAAGGGCATCAGTGAGTCGAGAACTAAAGCTCCATGGTTGGACAGCAGCTGAGAGTGGAGATGGAAACAGTGTCTCTAAGGTCTCTACAGAGAAGTGACTGTTAAAAACAGCACACTAGAATATTGAGAAATCTTCTCTGAGAACTTAAATACCAATAAGGTCAAAACTCTTTAGTTTCCACAGAAAAATGAAGAACCAGCTACAATAAAAGGTATATATCCATTGTTATTTCCCCCATGAAGTTTAATAAGCAAGAAAGCTATTCACCCATGCAAAAAAAGAATCTATAAAGTGAGGTATTCTCACTTCTCCAAAATCCTACAGAGATGATACCAAATTACATATGCATTATTAAATAGTGAGAGAGAGAGAACAGACCACTCTTGAATAATGAGGACATCAAGTGTTCCTAGGCACTACTGGAGCATTACAATTTCTATTCTGAAGAATTAAATGTATAAAGCATTATTGCCAAACACTGTGATTCCAAAGGTACGGGAAAACCTTCAATATTCTAAAGAAAAATCTGGTATAGCAACCATCAAGGGTACTATTGGTCTTTTAAAAGAATTGCAAACACGTCATAATGGCATACAGAGGGTCCAACATGGTATAAACATGTTAATGATCTGAGCTTTGGATTCTGAACAACTTTCAGCACCTTAACATTTTATCTAATCAACTGTAGGTCAAATTTTATTCTATAATGGGAAAACCTCTTTAAAGAGATGAGAATTGATGCCAAGACTTTAATGATAATTAATCCAACTAAGACATATAATTAGCATGCAAGGTCATCTAGAAATTATTATAGTATTACACTAAAACAAAATACCTGCCACCTCATGTGATGCACAAAAAAATTTTACTTGAATGCTAAACAGTCTCATTTGAGAAGTCTTATTTGAGTAGGGACAATGTGATACACAAGACATTTTTACCTGGAATGCTAAACAGTCTCAGTTGAGTCTTATTTGAGTCTCATTTGAGAAGGGACAATGATGAACAGACCTAGTGGTTCAATGAAAGACTTACTGGTTTATCCATTAGACAAACCAAAGTTGGAATCACAGGCTCATTGCTCATTGATAATGTTTAAATTCTTGTTTGTAACATAAGTATGATAATATATACTTTCCAAGATTGTAAAGTTTAAAGAGAATAATGATGACAAAGTGCTAAATATTGTGTTGGAACCAAATATCATGACTATAATAACAAGATAATTTTAGATTTTAACCATTCAAATATTTTTCTCTAACCATTGTTTCAAATGATTATATTCTACTACTACTGATAATCACTCCAAAGGATCACTGCAGGCAGATTCCTTCTACCTTCTGTCTCTCCCATCACCCACCATATCTTTTTTATCCAAATGCGACTTAACTAACAGGCAATCAAAATGCTTTTACAATATCTTGTATCCAATAATCATCTACTAGTCATGTGGGTCCAAAACCTTGCAGGGTATGTTTTCTCTTCCCTTTAGATATGAACCATTATTTTTATGATGAGCATTACTGACACATTTTCTCTCTCACATACATTGCCAGTTCTTATTAGAGTGGAAGAGATTATATTAATCCCATTCTGAATTATGGATTTCAAGTAAGGGGTTCTCTGGAGGCATGACAGACAAGGTCAAGATAAAAAAGATTATATACAAGTAGAATCCAAGACTTCAGAGCAACCATTGTTTACTAAGAATAGAAAATAAATTGATTTTACTAATTTGGCAGTAAAATAAAATATATTGTAGTGACCAACCTCACTTACATGCAGAAACATTTATGAAACATTTCTATTTTTCTTTCTTCTGTTTCCCTTATTGGCAATTCCACTCTTCTACATTTCTTTTAGAATAACCCACCAAATCATCTCAGATGGTTTTCTCCACATATTAAATTAAGGAAATCTTTTAAAATCTCACTATCCTCCATGACAACCCTTTCAATATCTATCCTTCCCACAGACAAACTTCCTATTTTGATCCTATTTTATCATACTTCTTTTCTGCCATGGTCTCAAGTGAGTTCCACTCTCTTTTTTGAAGTGAATCCCTGGTATTTAGTTTCTGCCTTTTATTCCATAAAAGATTTCCCTATAAAGTGTTTTTCTTTTAGTTCTTCCCCTCCACCTGTCTAAGCCCTTTCTATGTAAGCCCTTTGTCCTGTACTAACCAGACAAATGAACAACAAAATCTTCCTGAGTTCCCCTGAGTGAAATCTTTCCTTCCAATTTTCATGTCTTAGTCACTGCTAATCTTCCTGACAAACAATGTTCTCCTGGGTGACATTCTGCAAGCACATCTAGTACTTCCATGTCAATCATTTGACATATTTCAGCTCCCCTCTCCACCATTTCTTTGTTTTGCCACTCCAAGTAAATTTATTATTTTAATAATATTTTTATTTAAGCACTATGGTTACAAACATGTTTGTAGTTGGGTTTCAGTTATAACAAAAGAACACCATCTTTTACTGGTGCAAACTTTCTTCCACCAATGCACCCATCTCATTCCTCCCCCACAGCCTGCTTGTATTTTAGACTGGCATTCTATTTCTCTCACTCATTACCATTGTCATTATAGTTTGATACTGTAATTATATCTCTAATTGCACTTACCACTCTTTGTGGTAAGATTCATATTTTGGGCCGCTCATTCCAGTCCTCATTTCTATTGTCTCTGGGTATTATAATAATAATGTCTTTGATTTTTCTTCAATGCCACAGACGAATGTGACTGTACTGTCGGTCTCTCTCCCTCTGACTTATTTTACCCAGTATAATAGTTTCCATGTCCATCTATGTATAGGAAAATTACATGACTTCATTTTTTCCTGACAGCTGCATAGTATTCCATTGTGTATATGTACCATGGTTTCTTTAGCCAATCATCTGATGTTAAGTATCTGGGTTGTTACCATTTTATGGCTATTTTAAATAGAGATGAAGGGAATATAGGTGTAGAAGGCCATTTTGCATTGTGATTTTGTGTTCCTAGGGTATCACCTCCCG